>NC_068358.1:57337409-57687409 GCF_020536995.1 Dreissena polymorpha | reverse complement strand
ATAAGTGAAATCATCTTATTAAAACACTGTGGGATTAATGTTTCATCGTTCAAGAAAAGGATTTCATAAAAAATAATAATTTCAAGTCATTTAAATAATTGTATCAAATATGTTATGAGAGTGTTTTGTGAAATCATTAAACATTCATGGACTGACCATGAAGAATGCTTTAATAAATGGACTCAATTCACTTACACAAAGAATGATAAAACCAGATCTGAACATCAGATATTCTTTTAATAGTATATTAAATAAAATTAATATAAAAACATTAAAACAAAACGACACAGATCAAGTACGGCCACTAAACATTTACATCATAAAAGCATGATAATACTGACTGACAAGATGAAATGCTTTGATTATTTGAAAATCATATTTATACATTAAAAGATTCTTGGTTACAAGAGTACAAACAACTTCTACTAACTAAATGCATTATATGTATTCTACATTAAAATCTACATTTTTTGTAAAATAAACAATATATATTTTCACAATATTGTGGGAAAATGAATTTAAAGGAATACCAGCTTTTATCAACAGCAGTTTTCAAACAGTAAATCAATATTTGTTTGTAAAATACCATTACGTTGCTATCCAAGTTTATCTATGTGAATAAGAACATGTACAGCAAGAACGGGTTTAGGTGAGAGAAAGCCGCCTTGCTCACTCTAGTTCTTACTTCAAGCCATTGAAGAGCTGCCTTCCGTGAACGATTCTGAAGGTCATCCATCCATTCATAAGACTTCCTGATTAAGTTGGTGATGTTTTCTTGGGCTCCAAAGTGTCTCTATTATCTCCAGAGCGACTCCCAGTCAATGCTGTTGAACGCCATATAGTTGATGAAGTTGACATTGAGGAGTGAGTTCCACTCCAGGAATTGTTCCAGAATGATGGGTCGTGATAAAATCTTTTCTGAGCACGATCTCTCCTTTCTGAAGCCATCTTTTTTGTCACAAAGATGCGGGTCTACAACATCTTTCATTCAATTCAGCAAGATACGATTTAACAGCTGTGGGATTGACAAAAGCTTTATTTCTCGGTAGTTAAAGCAGAAACAAGGGTCGCCTTTCTTGATGAGGTAGCCATCTTTCTGTTGGTATTTCATCTTCTTCCCATATCTTGCTGAAGATTTGAAGGTTCCCACTGGTCAGCATGTAAGCCTTCAGCACTTCTGTCATTAAGTTGTCAGGTCATGCAGTCCTCTTCAAAAGCTTGGTTGAGCTGTGGATGTTTTCCATTGTGGATGCACAGCACTTGATAAGAAGATCTTGTAGCTGGTCCTATCTCTAGCGGGTTTGCAGCAGCTTGCTTGTTGTGTAGCTACCAACATTTCACAATCAACCTCTTCTTCTGCCCTTCCTCATATGCTTCACTCCTCCGTTCTTTTCACCAATCAAAACATCATGAAGTGTATAAGGGGATAGCCTTTTGCACCCAATCATTAATGGCAAATGCTGAGGAGACAAAATATGAATATATAACATGTATAGACCAATTCATTGTTATTGTTTTGATTCCGAATTTTCGCGCATGCGCGATGCGCTGGTAGGCAAAAGCACTGGGTACAGTTACGATAAACACTATGTCATATAAATAACGGCACGTGTTTAGTCAATATATCGAAAACATTAACAACATCATAACACCTAAATACTATTAAAGATATTGCATTTTTAATGTCAATATTGTTTAATTAATACATGTATTCTTATCTATAAAAAAATATATACTCGTTAGTCATTAGCATCAAGGTAAAGGTGGTCTGAAGACTAAACACCGACAATTTCACAAAACAAAGCTATGCATTAGCCGTTGTATTTCTTGCAGAAGGACTTCAAAAATTACAAAAAATAATAAAGCATCCCATTATATAATTATAATTATCAATTGTATGGGTATGAAAGTGTGGTAAAAAAAATGAGTAAAAGAAAAGGGGTGCATTAAAATCTGACATACCGGTACAACAAAGCCCTATTAAAAGCGAAGTGCATGACAGTATTTAAATGTTATGATCATTTTCTTTTAAATTGGACGATTTGTTTTTAAGGTGAATAACACTATAGATGAATCGTAACATACAACTGAAAAACACAACTTCACATGATGCAAATTAACCTGTGAATTCATGTATATTGAAATTCCTTTACAAGTGTATATGAGTGACAAATATCTTACATTTTATAATATATATCTACATTGTTTTTTATTTTTCGTAAATATTATTTACCCCGGTAGTCATACGTAATTTCTTGTTTTCATGATGTCGTTTGTGCATGGCCGTAACATTCAATCTTCAAACGGAATGACGTAGTTTTCATTAACCGGTACCCGCTAAATACGTTTAATGATTATATGTACATTTACCATTTATTAAATACGTTTTGTTATAAATTACCGGAAAACAGGCTAGTATCTTCAAAGCGTACATTTTCTGGACAAATTATTTTATATTTTTTTTACAATATGAAGCATATCTAATTGAACAGTTGAACTTTGGCGGTATATTACTCAACCCCAAATAACTGCTCAATACTACTAGAAAGAGAAGACATGGTGGTACCATCAATTGTGTTTCATATACCACCTGTGGTCAGGGACCTATTGTTTGTATAGGTCCCTGCTGTAAGTTATGACACTTTGCTGTTAGTTAAGTAGGGACAATATCTGATCAAAACGAGATAATCGGCTTGTGCCGAACAAAGGGGGCAATTAAACACCGGAATACAAAGGCTAACACGATTTTAAGATTGATGCAAACAATCAAATCAAACCAATTAAATTAATTTAATGTGTCAAAGTGTTAGTTTTCCTAGACAGACAGACAATACTTTTTTTTAGTAATTTCCTTTTTACTCCCATCGTCAACATAATATATTTTGTATAAAACAATAAAAATACATATATGTTGCTTTAAGGTAGGTGAAACTATGTCACAAAGTATATTTACATTTTTTTTTTAGGGTAGGTGTACCCATTGAGCATAAAAAGCGCACAACAAATATACAATATATGTTATTTATTTTGTAAAGTCGCGATTAATTCCTTTTGTAAAATTATATTATTTAAAGGACACAAGAAAATCGATTTATGGTGTTGTTTTTTTCCGGTTTGCCTGTTTGCATTTAAAAATAAAATATTTTGCCAATAATACTACCGAGTTTATAATGTGTGCATTGATGTAATCAGCTATGGTCAGATTACAGAATGATATAATTGTAAAATTTAGTTCAATGTTTTGGAAGACTTTTTTTAGTTGACTTGCACAATTTACCTCGTCAACATCACAGTCATGTGGTTGATATTGATACGCGCCAGAAAACATATTTCAACAAACACGAGTATGAATAAATCAAATGTATATTGGGGTACATAAGATGAACAATGGGTAAATTACGTTATACGATTTAACAAATTTGATCTGATACTCAAAGTTTCCTTAACACATAAACAAAGTGTTATTAGTTCAGACCCTGTTCTTTAGTTGCAGCAATTGTACCTACTTAATAACAGATGGATTATGGATTATCATAGTGGTAGGTTAATATATGCTGTGTGCATGGAATCGATCTATTTATTGTTTGTTTTTATTCTTATTTGTTTGAGTACAGTACAACAACTTTTGGGATGTTTAAATCTAAAATCTAAAAATGATCATATACATATCAAAATATATTAAATAATGTATTTAATATAGATGTAGAGCGTGACAATAAATATCGTGCTCGATATCTCCCCTTTGATCGTGTCTTTCTTTTGCCTACCAGAGTAGCACTGATAAAGACACGCAGGTGCGCATGACGTCACGCGTGAATTGGTCTATAGTTTTATTCAAACAAAAACCACAAATATAAATTTGATGGCTTCGACTTTTTATTTGTATTATACAATATCACAGACAGTCATTACTAAAATGGAGTAAATCAAATACTACATAGTATACCTTAATGACAGCAAAATAACCAGTTTTAGTATTAAATATAAGTTACAACTTCTAATAAAAACATTGTGGAATTATTGTTTCATTGTTTTGAGAAGAGGATTTCATAAAAAAATAATTGTTTCCAGTAATATTTTTATAATTTTATCAAATATCATGTGTTGGAAGTGTTTTTGTGCAATCATTAAACTTTCATGAAATGACCACGAAGAATGCTTTAATAAATTGACTCAATTAAATAACAAAAAGTATGATAAAATCAGATCTGAAAATCAGATATTTTAGTAATAGTACATTAAATAAAAATGGTATGAAAACATTAAAATCATTAAAAAAAGACACAGATCAAGTACGGCCACTAAACATTTACATCATTAAACATGATAATACTGACTGACAAGATATAACGCTTTGATTATTTGAAAATCATATTTAAACATTGAAAGATTCTTGGTTACACGAGTACATACAACTTCTAATAACTAAATGCATTATATGTATTTTACATTAAAATATACATGTTTGTAAAATAAGATACATATTTTCACAATATTGTGAGAAAATAAATTAAAAGGAAGATATATATATATATAGCATTACGTTACTATCCAAGATTATCTATGTGAATAAGAACATGATAACACGCTCATTGTGGAATGATATTGAAATAAATGCAGACAAAAACAGAAGAACATCACAGACAGTATTTTAATATCAAGTAGTTATTGCTCTTCTTTCAAGTCCAGATTTGATAAAAAAAGCCATTAAAAAGCAGCAAGCCTTCACCGACCTATAATTATCCTCTGGAGTGGAATAACTCTTCCCAACTCTTCCAAACTCCACCTCCTTAACAGCATTAAGTTTTTTTTTCATACCATACAATGCCCAGTGGTAATCATCATGTTCCATATTCTCAGATTATTCTGTCAGGACTTAAAAGAACTTATGGGGCAGCAAGACAGGCAGATTAATGTGATACATGTATCACTTAAGTGTTTATATGTGGCCACAACTTATTTTGATTGCTATTGACATCATCTAGTCTTTTTTCTTATTGACATTTTCTTCTCTGTGTCTTTCACCTTCTTAAGCTTTTGGCCCTGCATCTTCATCAAATCTGCCATCTCTGAAGTAGCATTACAAAGAAAAGTGTAAAGGTATGTTAAAGAATTTAATGATTTTTTTCTGACAATAAAATACATATGTAAAATCCTAACCATGGCATTCATACTTTGCAGATCAATATAAGATAGAGGATATTTGTTGGATTTGGTGGAATATCCATTTTAATTAAAGAGGGATCATAGTAACTGATATTTTCAAGACTTGGAAACCCATTTAGATTTAGACCCTAAAGCAAAGATTCAAACAACAGGTATTCATACAACTTTGATGGCTTTGAAAGGCACAATATAGACTGGCATGAAGTGAAATAAGGTTCAAGATTGGGTGAGTCATTTTTAACCCTTTACCACTTAGGCACGTATTTTCACGCATTTGTAGTCCCTCAGAAAGTTAAATTTTATAAAAGGCCGTTCTTACTAGAGCCAAGCTTTATTAAAGTTTTCAGTTCCGACTCTTAGATACTGATGAGCAGCAAACAGAATAAAACCTGAACAGACTGCGAGTTACTCCCAAGCTGTTCTGGTTTTATGCTGTTTGCACATAGATAGCCATTTCCACTCTGCTTATGAGCGGTAAAGGGTTAATAGTGTGCCTCACCTCTGTTTTCCTTCTGTAAGTTATCTCCCATCTTGGTGAGGCTGGACAGGCGTTCTTCAAGACGTCTGCAGAGCTCCTGAGTGTCAGGGAGTGTCCCCCCAGTTCTACTGACCTCCTCTGAAACAGTTCATGACATCGCACTTGAACTTCAAGGTGGTAAACTTACGTCCTTGTTACATCGGGACACAATGCAGAAACAAGCCAAATGCTCAGAATTACCAATGTATGTTTATAATGTCAAGGCTTTACTTGCCTGCGTTTAGTAAAATTACAAAATAATTATTAAAAAAAACACACATTTTATTCATGTTCTTTATCACCAGCACATCAAGAAATTTGTTCTGTTCCTTAACCCTTTACCACTTAATTACCTATGTTGATGCATTTGTAATTAAAGACCTTTATTACTAGATTCAATTTTTTAAGGCTTCATTTCCAACCCTTAGATACTTATGAGCAGCAAACAGCATAAAACCTGAACAGACAGATAGTTACTCACAGGCTGATCTGGTTTTATGCTGTTTGCACGTAGCCATTTTCACTTTGCTTCTGAGTGGGTTAAAAGGGTTAAAATAAAATTTAGTATTTGGTCTGATCCTTCAAGAGTTCAAGTGAACAATTATCAGATAACTATAAAAATTACTCACATTGAGCTTTAAATGTGAGTTAATAGAACATTCTGAAAATTACTGGAGATTAACTGTGCATTTTAGACATGGTCATAAAATGAACTGTACCTATAAGGTTATGCAATGTTCAGTACGTAGACAAAAATGAGTATAAGCCATACAGCAGAAGTGGAAAATGTAAGCACATTTATACTGGTCATAAGATTGCAATAACCAGTTGTCCAAATAAGCAAGGATGAACTTTTATGTTTACCTCTTTAACTAGAAAACACATTTATAATACATGTAATAGTTCTTTTCACATACAAAGTATCAAGGAAAGCATCACTTAAAGGTATTTATGCTTTGATTTGTTAGATGCAACAAAGTCATGATATAAAATGTTCAGACATAAAAACCTAAAATACTCGTTTTCATAAATGTTTTGAATGTTACCAGTAATAGATTTTGGAAAGATTTAATCCTTCAAGTCGTAATACATAATTATATGATGTGTGGTTACATCGTTTTTCCCATTAAATGCAGCCATGCATGTGCTGTGAGAGAAGAAACATTTCTGACATGGTTATAAGATGCAAAGCACTATAAATCTACAGAGTGTTTGAATATTCTTCCAAACACATGAATGTAGTATAATTTAGCACCTGTAACAGAAACAATGATATGTTTATATTTACAGACGCATAAATCAAATATATATATTATTATAGATTATATATTTAGTTTTACCATTAATCCAACTGATTTTTTGGTACAATAATATATTTAATACAGTATCTGATAAGTTTTATGTTTGAAATTTTTTACCAGTTGACTTAATACAACAGAATTATAAATTGATCGTATGTGGATATACCGGTATATTGAGAAAACAGGATTTGTTGACATTGACAAAAAGTTGAAATGACCTGATTATTAAATGATTATGAAGTCCACTGAAAGAATTTAAGAACTCCAAGTTGCTATTTGTATATTTAATCAGGGCTCGAATTTAACTTTTTTTTCTACTTGCAAAAAATTGCGAGCAGCTTAAATACCAACTCGCAAAATCAAAAACATTCTCGCAAATTTTGATGGAAACATACAAAACATTGGACATTAGTTTAGTACTATTTAAACAAAATAAAAGTACTTAACATGTACATGTGTATACACATTTTTTTTCTGCAACCATACAAAGATATCAGTTCCTTGGACCATAACGGCCCACATCAGGTTGATTGACCATCTTCATCCACAGGTGGTTAGCGTGTGGCTATGATATTAATTAGTGAAAACATCATTTTGAATGATAAATAATCATATTATAACAAAAAATTAACTTTTAACGATACACAACACGCATGACCCAGTTGACATCGTGTATCGTGTTATTTCTTAAAAGTTGACCATGCATTTGTAAAAATATTGCAAGACATATACATTTCCAGAAAGGAAATTAATTTCTGCGTTGAATAAGACCAAGATCGTGAAAATCGCTGCACAATTGATGAAGATATGGCTGTTCAAAGCGATGCACCCCGTTTTGGGCTGATTTTGAGTTGCATACCTTGTTATATATATATTTGAAAGGGAATTTTTTTTTCAGAAAAGTTAATTTTTCGTTATAATATGATTATTTATCATTCAAAATGATGTTTTCACTAATTAATATCATAGCCACACGCTAACCACCTGTGTCTTCATCTACAACAAGTTTTAGTCTTATTTTAAGTTATTTCTCCCACTAATTCACTGTTTTCGTAGAAGGATTTAAAATCCGTTTTTTCTAACTTAACGGTAAACTTTGCTTTATCTTTTGTATTATGTATATTTTGTGTTATTTCCGTCTGTGGGAATAAAGTGACAAGTTATTTTTCGCTTCAATGAACATGTGTGAAAAGTCGACTGTTTCACTTTGTACCAATACCATCCGCGTATCTGTATATACCAGTCTACATACAAGGTGCCCGCTTACGCATAAGGGTACTTGAGCATTCTATAAATTGACCTAAGATTTAGCGATCATGATGTTGAGCAGCATTATACCTACTCATTTCATTTCACTATTTATTTACTCGCAAAAAATACTAGTGGCTTTAAACTTAACTCGCAATTGGTATTTTTTACTCGCATTTTGCGAGTGTGCGAGTGTTAATTTCGAGCCCTGATTTAATATCAGAAAACAGATCTATAAACTAAAATAAATCTTGAAATCGTGTAACTAAATTACATAAAAGTATACTGAAAGAAGCACAAAATGATGATAATAATACATGAACAAACTAAAGAATCAAATTCAGTGTCATTCAGTTTCAGCAATGTCCTATGATTATTGCTTCGGAATTTAGCATCAATTTAATGCTTGAACTTGAATAAAAGCATAGCATTACTTTCCTAGGGCCGAATAATAAAAGCTCTTATAGGAAACCCTCATAATATTGCGCGCAAATTTTCAGTTAAAATCAATTATGCAAAATTGAGTTGTCTCTGTTTACAAAAAAAAACATTATTGATGGTATAATGAATATATGTTGTTTCAAACATTTACATGTAAATCAACATGAAATAGCCAAATACTTTAAGGAATTGTAATATATAAATTAAAGGAAATTTATGACACATACATGAAATTATCTTTTGAATTGTGTGAAACTCCTTAAAAATCTTTGAATATTCTAATCTATCCTGATGAAGAAACTATTCAAGCTGTAATGTATCCTCAAGATAATAAGCATATAATCGCCATCTGAAAACGCCATGCATGCAACTGGATGGAGAAAGATAGCAACTCTTTGAAAACCTTTCCAAAATGTGTACACAGCATTTTATATGTGTATTCAGATTTTCAAATTTTGACTTTGCACACATGCAGCATTTCTATTCAATGTTAAACAACATACCAATTAGCTAGTGTTATAGTAGTTACTGATATAACAGCTTCAGATATTAGAGGTATTTGTGTAAATCCCCTATAAAAGTAAAGTAAGTGAATACTTCAAGGAATGTACAATAGATGCATGCACATTTATTGACTTCAAACTTTAATCTAGGGTTAAATATACTTTCAAATATATTTCAATCTGATGCTTTATTTAAAATACTAATCTAAAATACCATTTAGAACTATATGAAACTCTTTAAAGCTAAGCATGGTGTGCAGGTTAAAGCTGATATTATGGGGGCTTATTATTTACAGAAATATAAGATTTACAAGCGATGTGTTTGTGAAACACTATGTCCTCAAATATTTGACCTTTGACCATGAATGATGACCTTGACCTTTCATCACTCACAATGTGCAGCTCCATAAGATACACATGCATGCCAAATATCAAGCTGCTATCTTCAATACTGCAAAAGTGTACATTAACTTAGCGACTTTGACCCATATATATGACCTTTGACCTTGAAGGATGACCTTGACCTTTTACCACTCAAAATGTGCAGCTCTATGAGATACACATGCATGCCAAATATGAAGTTGCTATCTTCAATATTGCAAAAGTTATTGCAAATGTTAAAGTTTGCACAAACAAACACACAAACCAAACAACCAACCAACAAACAAACAGACAGGGCAAAAACAATATGTCCCCCACTATAGTGGTGGGGGACATAAAAAGTGGGGCACAACTTTTGTAATGTAGAATGATAACTTTCACTTATCACAACTTTATATTATAAGGAACAATGTCTGCATGTTAAATGTTGTACTACAAAAAGAGTAAGACTACACCTGCAGACAAGTTTGAGTTTACTGACATACAGACGGATGGACAGACAGATGACCGTGGTCATTCCAGTATAAAATCTTTAACTTCTTAACAGGTATATAAAGATCAAGGTTTCATACCTATAATTGCAAACCCTTATCTTGTTATAATATTCTGATTACTACCATACCATTATGACAAGCGCTATAAGTACATACATATAGCAGGGTAATAGATATATATAACAGAGCAATCTACCTTTTGTACTCTCCATTACTGGAGATCCCAAAGAAAGGGAGGTAAGTGATTCAGAATCAAGATCAGTCTGAGAATGGGTTGATGTACTGATGTAACTGGTGGTTATTTCATCTTGAGAATTGTTAGTATAAGCTACAACAGAGGCAAAGGTTAGATCAAACAATATTTTTTAGTTGGATTCTGAGTTTAATTCATGTATAATTAAATTAACTTTCTTAGCGGAGCGTTTGTTTGTTCTTTTCAACAAAATGGTCTATTTATTTCAGTAAAGATATATTTGATCTTGTAACACCCGGTTCAAAACATGTCTCAATTTAATTAAATTGATTTCGCATAATAACATTTTCGTGTATTATTAAAAGTGTTTTTAATAATAATACATTATGCTACCAGTCCACTGTTGGAAAAATTGTGTCAGAAAACAAAACATTAATCCTGGATATATCTTATTTAAGCTTGTATAAATTGAATATCTGTTTGGAACAGCTATTGTGCGTGTTAATCTTCTTTGCATTTCTAAACCTATTTGACTTGCTAATGTTTCATGTACATGAATGTGTTGTGTTTATATTTTATTTTTGCTTGTAAAGATTGGCTGTCGGTTTGTTTATAAAATTTTTTGCTTGTATAGACTGTCTGTTTGCATGTTAAATGTATTGGTCTTATTACCCTATTAGTCATCCCTGTCACTCGACAAAAATACTTACTAATATTCATATACATGAATTTTGAATTTGATTTTCTTGTCAGCAGCTTAAAGATAGTTTCATATATTTTATAATGTTCATAATGAGACATAAGCTTTAATACTTAAATAAAATAGTGTAAATTTTAAACCTCATTTCAATACTGATCTTGCAGTATTACCACTTACTTAATCAGGTTTGCATGTAGGCACCTTCAATGCCAATTATAACATTTAAATTTTATCTGTGAAAATTAAAAATGGTGTTGAAAGAACTAGGATACTAATCTTTCAGTATTACAACTTACTTAATAATTTATGCACTTATGTACCTTCAATGCGGATTAATACATTACGTTTTTTAACTGTGAACATTAAAAATGTTTTGAAGGTACAAGAAGTGATGAACATAAGATCATCTGCTTGTTTTCATTTAACACTTATAGTTTAGCCTTTCATGCTATATAGTTGTAAACCTTGCTTCATTTTCGCTTTCATCTGAAGCTTTTTTAAGTGTTAAGTGAACTTTAGATGTTGAATGAAATAAGTATCTGATTTAATATAATTGCCTCCTTAATAATTATACTTTTTTGTCTTGTTTTAATTTGTAACAACATAACATACTAGACACACTTAAGTTTGTGTTTTTTTTTCTGATGCTTATTAGCAACCGCATTACATGCTTGACACTTTTTGGTCTTTATACCTGCAGTTGTAGTTTTTGTTTAGTTGTTTATAACAACACTTATAACCAAAATCAGCGTGTCTGTTCATGTTGTCATAATTCTGTTTCTTGTTGGTTATTCATTTCTTAATAACATTGTATGAGCTTATAACTGCATTAAAAATGGGGGGGGGGGGGAATGAGACAACAAAAATATAAATGTTGTTAGTAAAAATTAAATCAAGTTAATAAATTTTTAATAACATTATATTGATTGATATAACAAATATTACGAAAAATACTTTATTTAAACATAACTGTTCGAAAAATAATTCTGAAATTAACTATTTACTGATTGTAAATGACTGTTAATCTATTTTTAATTGAATACACGGTCATTCAGTGTTACACATCGCTAAATAATGTATCCACTAAGATACCTTCATTACATGATCTTTCTTTCTAATCTGTGAATGTTAAACAAGCTATAAATACATTTGAATAAATTATATTGTTGAAGGTATTAGACGCACTGAACTTAGGATTATTTGTTTGTCTTCATTAACATTCTGAAGCTGTATTGTTTTTTGTTTTTTTATGAAGGTGTAAACAGTGGAGGACTAAAATCATCCTTTTATTTTTCACTTTACACTTTATAAGTAACAACTCTTCAATAATATATTAACTCTTACTTCATTTTCGCTTTCATATGAAGTTTTTTTTAAGTGTTGAGTGAAATTTGGATGTAAAATACAACTAGACTGTCTTATTCAATATCACTGTCTTTGTATTCTCTTTCTCATATAGATCAGTTACAATATTATTAAAAAATGTGCTTGTCAAATATATACCTCCCCTACATGCCGATTAAAATAAACTGATACTACAAATAAAAAAGGATTGAAGGTGATTATTTAAATATACTTTTTTATTCCAAAATTAACATGCTTGTTAAAAATCTAGTTTTCACTAGTATGAATAAATGATAATATAACAATATTTATTCTACAAATTACTAATTTATGTTTGAGCAATTGATTATATAACTGTATTTATTCTACAAAACACTATCTTATGTGCTATCATTATGGCATTTAGACAAACATGAATATTTACATTTACTAGTCCAAATTAAATTGTGTCAAGTATTAGGTTTGATGTGAACATGCAAAATAAATACAAATTGTTACTTCTGCATTTTTAGTTATTGATTAAAAAACTATTTATAACACTGTTTTATTACAGCAACTGGCATATCTTACTTATACCTCAACTATGTGTATGTTATGAGTTTATGAAACATAAGCAAAACTGTTTTAGTATTCTCCTGATAAAGCATCTGTAATTCAATTATAGATATTAATCCTTAAAAGAAGGTGTCATTAATATGTTAAGCCTTTGATCCATGAAACGTATGTGTATTTTTCCATGTTTAATCGGAAAATATCTGGATTTTTTTTTATATTTGTTACCGCTTCAGATCGACATCTCTTGTTGCCTGCTTACTTGTACATAACTTGAACCATTGACATCGCTTGTTGCCTACTTATTTGTACATTACTTAAACCATTGACATCTCTTGTTGCCGACTTAATTGTACATAACTTAAACCATTGACATCTCCTGTTGCCTACCTTATTGTACATAACTTAAAAAAACAGTCGCATAACCACTGTTATCGATTTTTGTTTAATGCTACCATTACATGTATAATTTGTAAATAGTCAATTGTTAATGGCAATTATACGTTAATTTTATTGATCTTATGATTACATGAAATTAACAATAATCTTCCATAAGAATTAAAAAAGTGTTTCATTACGTGTGTTTTTTGTTTGTTATATATAAAAACACAGTTATTCATATCTTATTAACTTTATATTGTTTCATTTCTGCATTTAAAAAAATGCGTCCAATGAAATAGCATACTTTTAATACATTTTTGTTATTTTAAAAATAAATCAACTTAATAAATTTAAATAACATTATATTGATTGATATCTGCACTTAAAAATATAACAAAATTCTTAATTTCAACATAACTGTTTGAAAGATAATGAAAAAATATACTATCCACTGATTGCATATGCTCTTTTATTCTCTTTATCTTTGTAATGTTTAGCAAAGCTACCATTACACTCATTGTCATTTTCAATTTTATGTTTTTCTCTGTCTATTATGTTTGTTTCCTAGTTGGGACCAGTGGTTCATTGTGTTTTTTTCTCACTTTTGTGATTATTTCTTTTCACTTCTTCATATCTAAGGAATATTCATCTTTCTGTATCCATAATTTTTGTTTTCTATTTTTGTTTGTATGTATGGACATCCTATGTCTTATAATAGAAACAAACTGGACATGTTTTAAGATAGAAACTAACTGGACAAGCACATACAAATTACCATTCACATCACCCTCCACCCACTTAAATGATTAAATTATGTACTTTAAATGTTAAAGGATTAAACAATAAAGACAAACGAATAAAAATCTTCAAATGGTTAGACGAAAAAAAATATAGTATATGCCTTTTACAAGAATGTCATTGGACACCTACTTTAGCACAAACCTTAAAAGATGAATGGGACGGAGAAATCTATCTCAGTGGAGAACATACTAATAAACAAGGCATTGCCTTTCTGATAAAAAATAATATAGGGGTCACAGTCGATAACTTTAAGGAAATAATAATTGGTAGACAAGCAAGTATAGATATCAAAATACACGAAACACAAATAACACTAATCAACGTCTACGGCCCTAACATAGACGATTCCACATTTTACGAAACATTACAATCCTTTATAATTAATAACCAAGATAAAAATATTATAATCGGTGGTGATTTCAATACTGTCCTGAACCCATTAATGGATAAAAAGAATGGAAACCTTTATACTCATACTAAAAATAGAAACATTTTAAATAACATAATTGTAACCTACAATATGATAGATATCTGGCGTACAGTATACCCAAACGAAAGCAAATTCACCTGGCACTCAAACACAAAACCAACAATATTTTGTAGATTAGACTTTTTTTTAATATCTGAATCTCTTTGCAACATTATTGACACATGTAACATAAAACCAGGATTTATGACTGACCACTCTCTAGTTGAACTTAAACTCCACAATATGCAACCTGAAAGAGGCCCAGGATACTTTAAAATTAACAACAGCATTTTATTAGATACACAATATCAAACACAAATAAAACAGGAAATATTAAATACAGTTCAAAATAATAAAGATGCAAACCCAAACACCTTATGGGAAGTAATTAAAGGAAATATACGTAACACAACAATTAGATACACATCATTTAAACAAAAAGAAACACACAAACTTGAAACTGACACCATCAAAACCATTGAAACACTTGAAAAACAATTGCATCAAACAAACACAACTGATACCACCGACATTGAAAATGAAATAACATTAAAAAAACAAATATTAGATGGAATCTATCATACACATCTCAATGGAATAATACTAAGAGCGCGTGCACAGCATGTTGAACACAATGAAAAAAATACAAAATATTTCGCAAACATTGAAAAACGTAGAAGTGAACAAAAAACTGTACACAAATTAGTAGTCAACGGCAAAGATATAACAAACAGAACTCAAATACTAGAAGAACAACGTTTATTTTTCGAAACCCTCTATAAAAGAAAAAATGTTGAAAATAACACCCTTTTTAAAAATACACATCACGCTTTAAACCAGGAGGAAAAACAACTGTGCGACGGATTGCTTAATGAATATGAATGTGGATTAGCCCTAAAAGAAATGCAAAATAACAAAAGCCCAGGATCTGATGGCATCACAATCGAATTTTTATAAAATATTCTGGAATGATATAAAAACACATCTAATTAATTCACTTAACTATTCATTTAACAACGAAAACTTAACTACGCTACAAAAACAAGGTATTATATCACTTATTCCAAAACCTGGAAAAAACTTAGAATCATTATCAAACTGGCGCCCGATAAGTTTACTTAACAATGATTATAAAATTGCAACTAAAAGTATAGCAAACAGAATAAAAAAAATATTACCATCAATCATTTCAAAATCTCAATCTGGTTTCATAAAAGGACGTTACATTGGTGAAAACGTTCGTCTTATCCAAGAATGCATAAACTATTTCAACAATTCAAATAATCCTGGTCTAATATTCTTTGCAGACTTTGAAAAGGCATTCGATTCGCTTGATCATTCATTTATGTTCTCTTGCTTAGAAAATATGAACTTTGGTGAAAGTCTCATTCAATGGGTCAAACTATTCTATACCGATATTAACAGTATAATCATTAACAATGGCTTCTTTTCAAACAGTTTTAACATCGAACGAGGGGTTCGACAAGGATGTCCACTCTCATCATCCCTATTTATCATTTGCATCGAGTATCTATCACATCACATCCAATCAAATAAACACATAAAAGGCATATCACTAGAACCTGACGAAGAAATCAAACAATCCCTATTTGCTGACGATGCAACTTATTTTTTAAATGACAATTACGATTCTTTCCATAACCTTATAGAGTCGCTAACCCTTTACGGAATGACATCGGGTCTTAAACTAAACAAAAGTAAATGTACTGTGCTACGAGTAGGTAAATTAAAACAAAGTAATGTCCAATATAATAAAGAAATGAAATTTAATTGGACATCCGATGAAGCCACAACGTTAGGAATTACTTTCACAAATAATGAAAAGGATACAGTTCTAAAAAACATACTACCTAAATTACAGAATTTTAAAAACTGCTTAAAATCATGGCATCATCGTAAACTTACACTTATTGGAAAAAACACAGTATTGAAAACGTTTGCACTTCCTAAGTTAATATATGTATTTACAGTTCTCCCAAATCCACCAATTGATGTTATTAACGATATAAAATCAGCAATATTTAATTTCATATGGGACGGTAAGCCTGATAAAATAAAAAGAACTCAGCTAATTCAATCTGTAGAAAATGGAGGTATCCAATTAACGAACATTGACTCATTCTTGAATGCAATCAAATGCAGCTGGGTTAAAAGATACCTAGATAGTACCAATACGAGTAAATGGAAATTATTCTACCAGAAAATCCTAAAAAAATATGGTGACTCCTTACTCTTTCAATGTAACATCAGCAATACTATCTTACATGAAATTGCAAACGAAAACATATTTCTGTCTGATGTTCTATCAGCGTGGAGTGATGTCACTCATAATTTACAAACCCAAACCAGCAGTAAAACAATAATATGGAATAATAAAGACATAACGTCAAACAATAAGACGTTTTTCTATAAAGACTGGTTTGAACGAAGCATTAAATATGTCGACCAATTATATGACTACAGAATTAAGGATTTCTACTCTTTTGATAATATATGCTACATATACGGAATACCTTCAAATAATTTTCTGAAGTACTACACACTAATCAAAAGCATACCCATACATATTAAATCCGAAATCAATACAAATAATACACCATGTACTCAAACAACATTTGTAGAAAACATACTTGGAAGAAAAAACAAAACAAATAAAATATTTTACACACTACAAATTAAAAACCCTACAGAAAACTCCAAAATCAAAAATAAATGGCAAGTCCTTTTTGGAGAAAATGAACTAAATTGGAAACACATATTTACCATGCCATATAAAGCAACAATTGAAAGCACACTGAGAAATTTTCAATATAAATACATCCATAGAATTATAGCTACAAATAAATATCTCTATAAATGCAAATTATCTAACTCAAATCTGTGTGACTTCTGCAGTGAAAACATTGAAACTATAGAACATCTTTTTTGGGAGTGCAAACACATCCAGCCTATTTGGAATCAATTAATATCTTTTCTTGAACAACATCAACTAAACATTAAACTATCTTTCTTAGATGTAAGTTTCGGAATTAACTCATTGAAATCAATAGACTGTAATAATATTGTGAATTTTATGGTTATATTGATGAAATATTTTATCTTAAACATGAAGTACAAAAAACAAGTACCAAATTTTAATTGTTTTGTCCATAGTCTTAAACTAAAAATCCAGATTGAGAAAGAAATAGCCCTCAGTAATGACACATTACAAATCTTTGAACAAAAATGGAATCGGATTAAATTCTCATAATGTTTTGTCCACTAATATACATTTCACTCTTATGTTAGTTTATCCCTATAAAATAGTTTTGTTTATTTTTTTTTCTCAATCGGACAAGATCATTGTGAATATACAACAAAACACACAAGTCCAGTATGCTTTCTTCAGACTTTATACAACTCATCATTGTTCATAACTATTTCTCTGTTGTTCTTTTCTTTTCTCTCTAAAAAATATATATATATATTAGCATATCTTGTATAACATGTCTGAACTTTATTGCTTTGTACAATCACTGTGTTGTATGCTCATATACATGTTTACATTGTATGTATGATATTGAATAAAAAAAAAATTCTGAGTTTTACAAGATAATGTGCAAAACCTTTCAAAGGCATAGCCACAACTTGTAGCGGTAATTGTCTAGTCTTATGTTACAGTCACCAAATTATTGTATTGGCTATACACAACTCTGTAAAACCAAATGTTACTTGAAGTAATATTAGTCCATCTACTAATATGCTTTGGATAATTAATTTACAATCAGTTTTAATAAGAACTTTTTACAATACAGCCATGATGGCCCTGAAATGCTCACCTGAGTTCAAGGTACACCTTTCACCCCACTTGACCATACTCAAACATGGCCTTGTTATTTTAAAGCTTAACACCAGACCAAGTTTCATCAAGATTGAGCCATAAATGTGGCTTCTACAATTGTAATATCAGTTTTTTAACGAAGATTTGACCTTGTGACCTTGTGTTTGGAAACTTGTCAACCAGATTCGAACTTGGTCTAGGTATTTCAAAGATAAACATTCTGACCTAGTTCATCCAGATTGAGAAATAAATGTGACGTCTAAAGATGAAATATCAGTTTTCTAAGATTTGACCTTGTGACCTAGTGTTTGGAAGCTTGTCAACTAGATTCAAACTTGGCCTAGGTACTTTAAAGATAAATTTTCTGACCTAGTTCATCAAGATTGAGCAATCAATATGGCTTCTAGACTCGTAATAAGTTTTTGCTAAGATCTGATCTAGTGACCTTGTTTTTGAACAAATATGACCCAGATTTAATTTATACATGTCCTAGATATTGTCAAGATAAACATTTTGAAAAGGTTTAATAAATATCAAGTCATAAATGTAGCCTCTTGAGTGGTAACAAGGTTTTCTAAGATTTAACTTTATGGCATTAAGTTATTAGACACAATTAAACCAGATTTGAACTGGGCCCAGATAAACATTTTGATCAAGTTTTATTGAGATGTGGCCTCTAGAGTTGTTCTAAGAATTTACCTGGTGACGAATTCTATTAATGCACATGACTCATATTGGAACTGGACCTAGATTGTATCAAGATGTACATTTTGACCAAATTCCATCAAGATTGAGAAATAATTATGGTCTTTAAAGTAGTTAAACGTTTATAAGATTCGACCTTGTGACCTTGTTTTGGACAAACCTAATCCAGATCCAGCTCAGCATAAAAATTGCCTAGATAAACATTCTGAAAATGTTTTGTAAAGATTGAGTCATAAATGTGCCCTCTGCAATACAACAAGTTTTTTTTAGACCTTGAGACCATAACTTATATGATGCACATGACCTAGATTTGAAATCAACATTGTCAAGATAAACAATCTCACCAAATTCAATTAACATTGAGTCAAAAAGTGATTACAGTTTGCCTGATTTGACCTGGGGACCTAGTATTTGATCGCTTGTGACTCGGTTTCAAATTCAGCCTAAATGTTGTCACGAAAGACAAGAGTTTATCAAGATTGAATAAAACAAGAGATGTGTTTGTCAGAAACACAATGCCCCTATTTTGCGCCACTTTGTGTTGTCTTTTTACCTTTGACCTTGAAGGATGACCTTGACCCTGAACTTCCACCACCAAAATGTGCAGCTTCATGAGAAGGCTGCTTTGAAATTATTATTTTTATATTTTTTTTACCTTTGATCTTGAAGGATGACCTTGACCTTGAACTTCCACCACTCCAAATATGCAGCTTCATGAGATGCACATGCATGCCAAATATCAAGTTGCTATCTTGATTATTGAAAAAGTTATGGCCAATGTTAAAGTTTTTTTCGGACAGACTGACATACTGACTGACGGGCAGTTCAACTGCTATATGCAACCCTACCGGGGGCATAAAAATGTACCCTTTAGCAAGACCATTAGTTATACAGTCATGAAATACGAGGGATGAAGCTGTAGCTTAACATCGTGCTCAGGTGAACTTAAAATATCATGGTGGTTGTTATATTTTTATGCCCCCGGGAGGGTGGCATATAGCAGTTGAACTGTCCGTCAGTCAGTATGTCAGTCTGTCCGTTTGTCCAAAAACTTTAATGGTCATAACTTTTTCAATATTTAACATAGCAACTTGATATTTGGCATGCATGTGCATCTCATGGAGCTGCACATTTTAAGTGGTGAAAGGTGAAGGTCAAGGTCATCCTTCTAATATATGGCGTCTTTCCGTCCGTTAGAAAACTTTAACATTGGCCATAACTTTTTATGCCCCCGGTAGGGTGGCATATAGCAGTTGAACTGTCTGTCAGTCAGTATGTCAGTCTGTCCGTCCGTCCAAAAACTTTAATGGTCATAACTTTTTCAATATTTAACATAGCAACTTGATATTTGGCATGCATGTGCATCTCATGGAGCTGCACATTTTAAGTGGTGAAAGGTGAAGGTCAAGGTGATTTTTCAAGGTCAAATGTCTAATATATGGCGTCTGTCGGTCCGTTAGAAAACTTTAACATTGGCCATAACTTTTTCTCTATTGAAGATAGCAACTTGATATTTGGCATGCATGTGTATCTCCTAGAGCTGAACATTGTGAGTGGTGAAAGGTGAAGGTGAAGGTCATCCTTCAAGGTCAAATGTCAAATATTCCGTCCGAAAACTTTAACATTGGCCATAACTTTTTCACAATTGAAGATAGCAACTTGATATTTGGCATGCGTGTGTATCCCCTGGAGCTGAACATTTTGAGTGGTCAAAGGTGAAGGTCAAGGTCATCCTTCAAGGTCAAATGTCAAATATCCTGTCTGTCCGAAAACTTTAACATTGGCCATAATTTTTTAAATATTGAAGATAGCAACTTGATATTTGGCATGCATGTGTATCTCCTGGAGCTGAACATTTTGAGTGGTGAAAGGTCGAGGTCAAGGTCATCCTTCAAGGTCAAAGGTAATTTAAAAAAAAATAAATCATTTCTCCATTCAATTTCTTACTTACTTCTCATGGAGCTGCACATTTTGAGTGTTGAAAGGTCAAGGTCATCCATCAAGGTCAAAGGTCAAATATATGGCTTCAAAGCGGCACAATTCCATAACAAATGGAGATTACTGTACATATTTTTTCGGCAGTTTTCCTTCTCTAAATAAAAGTGAATATAATAGATTAACTGATTTTTGTTCGATTTATTTTTACAAATAATATGTATTCAACTGAAATGACAATATGTTTTCACCGTCAAAGCTCACAAGTGCAAAAATTCCTTAAAAAAACAATATTACGCACACGTTATCATGGGCACACAAAACTCAACAAATTACTGTGCTGGTTATCATTTGACTTCATGACTCTTACCTGTTCTATCAGTAGGTGGGGAAATGTCTGAGGTTTTGTAGTCGCTCCATTGGCTGGAATCACCACCCAGACTTGACAGGGCCTCAGCCGACTTGCTCCTTCGATGCTTGCCGTTCCTGTCAGATTGTCTGATTTTCTCTAAAAAATAAGTGTACATTTTAGTATGCCTGACGGATTATTCTTATGTATTTCTACACGAAATTCTTAAAATGGGCATTTCTTGAATGTAAAAACTGTTCAGTGTTTGTTGACATAGAATAAAATATACATCTATTCCGGGTTAAGTACTTACAATTGGACATGTGACAGCATGTAACTACTTTCTTCAATGAATTTTGAGACACCCTTGGTAAAATATTGAGGACTGGAGTCAATGCACCCATACTGGTGACGCAATACACAACAAATCTCCAAGGCTGTCATGGCAGCATCTCTGTGTTACAGAAAAGGGGAAAGGATTGATTTATTGGCGTCACACTGAAGTGCAGCGACTAGTATGTTATACGTTTTTTTTCGCTTATGGGAGGAGAAGTTATTTTACGGATCAATGTATATATTTTTGTTGTCAGAATATCTTGCATAGTGGTAATTTTTTGTGTAAATTAGTGTAAATAAGTACTGCATTTGTGCCTTTTACATTTACTACAACATTTATTGCCAATAATGCAAAGCTAATTCTTTTAATTAATAACTGATCACAGGGACTGGGCAATAATAAAAGATCACAGGGACTGGGCAAATACGCAAACCGGTGAAACTTCTTTGTTCCACTATCCTAGCAACCACCTAGTTACTAATAAAGGCGCTATAGAGCACGACACGTATTATTAATTGTAATAATGAGTCTTGATAAAAGAAGCAGCCGCTTATCAATGAGGAGCACCATCACAGCACCCCAGTCTCATTACTATCTAGTCCTCCAATAGGTTTTTTTTTTAGAACCACATATAGAAGGCCACAGGCCTGACCCATATCTTGCCAGTGGTATGGACCCTTTGGTATGGACCTTTAACCCTGCTCACTATCCAGCGTTTTAACTTCCAGGTTTACATTTAAACCGACTATTAATAGCTTATTAATATCTTAGTTAGGTGATTTTTCAAAGGGTTCCATAGTGTAGTGGTTACACGCTCTCTTCACATGTGAGAGGCCCAAGGTTCAAGCCCGAGTAGAATCAAATTATTTTATTTGTGTTCTATGTTAACTTTTTGTTTTGATGCAGACATTTTAGTTTAAATAAATATGCTGTTTTATCGTAACCATTTTTTGTTTTTATTATGCCCATGAAATATGTGTGAGAGGGTGGGGGGGAGGGTTCGTGAACACATTAAAACTTTTACAGTGTTTTCATATCAATGAGTACTCAACCCCTATCGTAAATGAGCAACGTAAGAATAAGTTCAGAATCATCTCCCCTTGAAGTTGAGAAGAATATGAAATTACGCTTAAAAGACGAGGCACATTTTTTAAAACCTACACAGTTCTGTTCCATTAATGAAAACTGCACACGGATGCCAGTAAAAAAAAGGAAACCAATGTAAAAAATTGTGCAGCTCCGTGAGATACACATGCATGCCAATTATCAAGTTGCTAAGTTAAATATTAAACAAGGGCTGTTTGTAAAACATGCATGCCCCCCATATGGGCTGTCCGTTGTAGTGGCAGCCATTGTGTAAATACGATTTTTGTCACTGTGACCTTGACCTTTGACCTAGTGACCTGAAAATCAATAGGGGTCATCTGCGGGTCACGATCAATGTACCTATGAAGTGTCATGATCCTAGGCAAAAGCGTTCTTGAGTTATCATCCGAAAATAATTTTACAATTTCGGGTCACCGTGACCTTGACCTTTGACCTTGTGACCTCAAAATCAATAGGGGTAATCTGCAAGTCATGATCAATCTACCTATGAAGTTTCATGATCCTAGGCGGATGCGTTCTTGAGTTATCATCCGAAAACCATTTTACTATTTCGGGTCACCCTGACCTTGACCTTTGACATAGTGACCTCAAAATCAATAGGGGTCATCTGCGAGTCATGATCAATCTACCCATGAAGTTTCATGATCCTAGGCGTATGCGTTTTTGAGTTATCATCCGGAAACCATTTTACTATTTCGGGTCACCGTGACCTTGACCTTTGACCTAGTGACCTCAAAATCAATAGGGGTCATCTGCAAGTCATGATCAATCTACCCATGAAGTTTCATGATCCTAGGCGTATGCGTTCTTGAGTTATCATTCAAAAACCATTTTACTATTTCTGGTCACCGTGACCTTGACCTTTGACCTAGTGACCTCAAAATCAATAGGGGTCATCTGCAAGTCATGATCAATGTACCTCTGAAGTTTCATGATCCTAGGCCCAAGCATTCTTGAGTTATCGTCTGACAACCACCTGGTGGACGGACCGACCTACAGACCGACCGACAGACCGACCGACATGAGCAAAGCAATATACCCCCTCTTCTTCTAAGGGGGGCATAATAAAATGAACTATGAAATATTTGGGGGTTACAACACAAAATCATAGATAATGGTTATTTGGGGGTTATAACACATCATCATAGATAATGGTTATTTGGGGGTTATAACACAAAATCATAGATAATGTTTTTACCAGTATCTTTTTCTATTTTGTTTAAAATAATCGGCCAATATATTAATAATTACATTGGATTTCTTTTTTGTTCCATGTAACTTTATTGAGTGCCTTTTACACTGAAATTCCCGAAGCCCTTTGATGCTTTGCATCAATACTTATCTTGTATCAATATATGAATTAGTCAACTATGAATTACTCTTGATATATTCATAATTTCACCAACTTGATTTTATTTAATCTTATCTTGTCGATTATGTGTTACATCGACCGAAACAGGTTACTCACATATATCAAGGCCGTTTGTCACAAAACATTAAGGGAAATCTTAACTTTAGAAGTTGTACTTTAGTGCCCAATTCAGATTAAACTTTCTATGAGGAATCCAATATTTTCTGTATATAAAAGTAAAGAATAGTAATCCTTTTTGCAATATGTTACTCTTTCCAAAATAATAATCTAGAAAGACCACAGCATTAACTAACCACAGACTTAAGGAATTTCGGAATTTTAGTAATTTTCTTAGCTTTTCTGTAAAGAGCTTTATGAATACAGATCCAGAACTCACTCGATTTTGAAGTCACTATTACCCAAACATATAAATTGAATAACATCAAATGTCAATCTGAACTTCGTAAGTAAAAAGGGGGGCATAATTCTGGGAGAAATTGCAGGTCAGAGTTATCTTGCAAAGGGACCCCAAACCCATATGTGAGATTTCTATCTGAATATCTGAAAAAGTAATATGGAGATGTAGTGCATTTATCTTAACCATACCATTCCCTAGACACAGACAGCGACAAATACTTGAGTAGTTAAGCCTTGACTATTCCATTATTTTTCAAACTAACAAGAGATGTGTTTGTCAGAAACACAATGCCCCCTACTGCGCCACTTTGATACATGTTTTTTAACCTTTGAGCTTGAAAGATGACCTTGACCTTTCACCACTCAAACTGTGCAGCTCCATGTGCATGCCAAATATCAAGTTGCTATGTGAAGGGACATAAAAGTTATGAGCATTTTTCGAAACCTAAACGCGAAACCTAAACGCAATGTGTGACGGAAGGACAGACGGACAGATAGACGGACAGACAGATGGACAGTCAGATCACTATATGCCCTCTTTTGGGGGCATAAAAATAATTCTACAAACTAACCTTTGTTGTCTGGCGAAAAAAAGGGCATATGTTCCAGCAACCGTCCTTGACCTGTTGTGTATACGTTCATCAACCTCCTCATCACTATAGCAACTGATATCCGATGGGGCGGGGGGAACTCTGCAAAGAGTGGACAGTCTGGTTCCTCAACACTGGCACCAGTTGGTAAATAGGAACTGTGCAATCTGAATAGGTATTACAGGGCTGGCTCTGCCAATAATCAAATAAGCCATTGGCTACAAATTGGCAACTTTAGCTAAAAAAAATAATTCCCATTTGGCTACAACTTTTTGTAAACAAGAGGGCCATGATGGCCCTGTATTGCTCCACTGTTTTTTATGCGAAAAAAAGCGTGCAATGTGCATGGGTTGAAATGTACTCAAGCATGTGACTTTCTCTTTCTATCCCTCGTCCCACTGGGCGCTTAAAGTTGGAAGGGTGAGCATTTTTATATATAAAATTGGCCCCAGGGGCATAATTTGAACAAACTTGGTAGAGAACTATAAGATGTCACTACATACCAAATTTGGTAGCCCTAGGCCCATTGGTTATCGACAGGAAGATTTTTAAAGTTTGCACAAAAGAGGCTTTATATAAGCATATGTTCAGTTTTGTGACCCCTGAGGCAGAGTCAAATTTGAGCCCAGGGGAATAATTTGAACAAATTTGGTAGAGGACTATTAGATGTCACTACATACCAAATTTAGTAGCCCTAGGCTCTATAATTATGAACAAGAAGATTTTTAAAATTTGCACAAAATAGGCCTTATTTAAGCATTTGTTCATCTTTGTGACCCCCGGGAAAGGGTCAAATTTGACCCCAGGGGCATAATTTGAAAAAACTTGGTAGAGAACTTTAAGATTTTAATACATACCAAATTTGGTAGAAATATGCCCAATGGTTATGGACAGATTATTAAAGATTGCACAAAATAGGCCCAATAAAAGCATAGGTTCATTTTTGTGACCCCTTGGGAACGGTCAAATTTGATCCTAGGGGCTTAATTTGAACAAACTTGGTAGAGGACTATTAGATGTCACTACATACCGAATTTGGTAGCCCTATGCCATACGGTTATTGACAAGTAAATTTTTAAAGTTTGCACAAAATAGGCCTTATTTAAGCGTATGTTCATTTTTGTGACCCCCAGGGCAGGGTCAAATTTGACCCCAGGGGCATAGTTTGAACGAACTAAGTACAGAACTATATGATGTCACTACATACCAAATTTGGTAGCCCTAGGCCCTACGGTTATGGACAAGAAGGTTTTTAAAGTTTGCACAAAATAGGCTTTATATAAGCATATGTTAATTTTTGTGACCCCCGGGGCAGGGTCAAATTTGACCCCAGGGGCATATTTGAACAAATTTGGTAGAGGACTATTAGATGTCACTACATACCAAAATTGGTAGCCCTATGCCATACAGTTATTGACAAGTAGATTTTTAAAGTTTGCACAAAATAGGCCTTATATAAGCATATGTTCATTTTTGTGACCCCCGGGGCAGGGTCAAATTTGACCCCAGGGGCATAATTTGAACAAATTAAGTAGAGAACTATTAGATGTCATTACATACCAAATTTGGTAGCCCTAAGCCCTACGGTTTTGGACAAAAAGATTTTCAAAGTTTGCATAAAATAGACTTTATATAAGCATATGTTTATTTTTGTGACCCAGGGGCAGGGTCAAATTTGACCCCAGGGGCTTAATTTGAACAAATTTGTGAGAAAACTATTAGATGTCACTACATACCAAATTTGGAAGCCCTATGCCAAACGGTTATGGACAAGTAGATTTTTGAAGTTTGCACAAAATAGGCCTTATTTAACATATGTTCATTTTTGTGACCCTCGGGGCAGGATCAAATTGACCCCAGGGGCATAATTTGAACAAACAAAGAAGAGAACTATTACATGTCACTACATACCAAATTTGGTAGCCCTATGCCATACAGTTATGGACAGAAAGATTATTAAAGTTTTCACAAAATAGGCCTTATATAAGCATATGTTCAATTTTGTGACCCCCGCGGCAGGGTCAAATGTGACCCCAGGGGCATAATTTAAAGAAATTTGGTAGAGGACTATTAGAGGTCTCTACATACCAAATTTGATAGCCCTAGGCCCAATGGTTATGGACGAAAGATTTTGAAAGTTTTCACAAAATAGGCCTTCTATAAGCATATGTTCAGTTTTGTGACCCCCGGGGCAGGGTCAAATTTGACCCCAGGGGCATAATTTGAAAAAAATTTGGTAGATGATTATTAGATGTCTCTACATACCAAATTTGATAGCCCTAGGCCAAATGGTTATGGACGAGAAGATTTTGAAAGTTTTCACAAAATAGGCCTTTTATAAGCAAATTTTCATTTTTTGTGACCCCCGGGGCAGGGTCAACTTTGACCCCAGGGGCATAATTTGAACAAATTTGAAAAAGGTTTACCCCAGGAACATTCCTGAGAAATTTCATCAGAATTGGACCAGTAGTTTAGAAGAAGAAGATGTTTTAAGGAAAAGTTAACGCATGCATGCACGGACGCACCCATGACGGACACAGGACCATGACATAAGCCCCGCTGGCCTTTGGCCAGTGGAGCTAATAAAACCAAATGAAACTGTTAAAATGTGAAGAATTTCTGTGTTTTACAGTAAATTTGGCTTAAGACAATTTTGATTCAGGGGGAGCCCTGGTATTCTCCTATTTTAATACTTAATTATCAGTTTTTTAAGTTAGAAGTCTGACCAAGACTTATATACTTAATGATCATTTTTTGAAGTTAGCAGTCAAACCATGACTGAAATACTTAATGATCAGTTTTTGAAGTTAGCAGAAGGACCAAGACTAAAATACTTAATTATCAGTTTTTGAAGTTAGCAGGCGTACCACGACTGCAGTACTTAATGATCAGTTTTTGAAGTTAGCAGTCGGACCAAGACTGCAATACTTAATGATAAGTTTTTGAAGTAAGCAGTCTGACCAAGACTGAAATACTTAATTATCAGTTTTTGAAGTTAGCAGTCTGACCAAGACTAATATACTTAATTATCAGTTTTTGAAGTTAGCAGTCTGACCAAGACTGAAATACTTAATTATCAGTTTTTGAAGTTAGCAGTCTGACCAAGACTGAAATACTTAATTATCAGTTTTTGAAGTTAGCAGAAGGACCAAGACTGAAATACTTAATTATCAGTTTTAGAAGTTAGCAGTCGGACCAAAACTGCAATACTTATTTATCAGTTTTTGGAGTCGGACCCAGACTGAAATACTTAATTATCAGTTTTTAAGTAAGCAGTCGGACCAAGACTGCAATACTTAATGATCAGTTTTTGAAGTTAGCAGAAGGACCAAGACTGAAATACTTAATGATCAGTTTTTGAAGTTAGCAGTCAGACCAAAACTGCAATACTTAATGATCAGTTTTTGAAGATAATAAGCAGTGTGACCAAGACTGACATACTAAATGATAAGTTTTTGAAGTGAGCAGTCGAACCATGACTGAAATACTTAAATATCAGTTTTTGAAGTTAGCAGTCAAATTGGGTCAGACAGTTGTTATTTTCTGTTTGTAATTAATAACTTACAAAAAACAAAATGTTAGAACATAAATTGAGTGAAGAGGTTGGAAATGTGATGTTTAAATACAGAAAAAAATAAGTGTTTTTCAGCTCAGAAAGTACAAAGCGAATAATCCAAAAAATTATTGCATGAAAAAGCAAATATTTTAATACTGATTTCGGATTCTGATGCCTTCCCTACTAAAAATCTGTGAATCTGAGCATACCCAGTTCCCACAACAGAGCAGAGCTTGTTTTTATTTATCATTGTAATGTTAAAGAAGACATGTTTTTAGTGAAACACTTGTGATATTATAATGTCCACAATATTAAAAGACATTGCAAATTAGTTACTTAATATTTTAACAAGAGGGCCATGGGCCCTTAAGTGCTTACCAGAGACATGAAGGAACAAGACTATTCTGAGAATTTGGAGTTCAAAATAATGAAAGAAGTTTATAAAAACATAAATATTTAATTTCTAGGCACATTTATATTTTTGAACTAGTGTCAACAAGTTTTAACTATAGCCACAAAAGGAAAACTGCCCCTCCCCCTGGTGGCCATGTTTTTCAATGGACCAAAACTATTTTCAAACTAGGCACAGATATCATTTAAAGAAATGTTCTGACCAAGTTTCATGAAGATGGGACTAAATGTGACTTATAGAATGTTAACACAGTTTGGCTATAGCCATATAAGGACAAATGCCACAATCTCTGGCGGTCATGTTTTTCAACACATCGGAATTTTGTTTGAATTTATTCAAAGTTTTATGAAGATTTAATGATAAATGTAACTTCCAGAGAGTAATCAAGGTTTTACTATAGCAATATAAGGAAAACTGTTGCATACTCTGGAATCTATTCTTTAACCCAAGTCTGTAAAAAGCCCTGTAAGTTGTTACTGTCATTGTAATTCTTTGAAACCGAAGACCCCAAACAGAAATTTCTCATTAACATTATTTTCCCAATAGAAAGAGTAATTACTGACTCAAAATACATAACACAATCAACACTTTTAATTTTCACACCTATTACTAGTATTTCCATAAATATTTCAACAATGATGGCATGAGATCAATTATCTGATTTATTTTCCCTGGATATTAAATTGGCTTTTACGATAAAATCTTTATTACCCAGAATCAGAACAAACAACCCTTAAAAACAATCTAGATTACCTCTAATTTCTCCCACAGGGTTTGTAATTGATGACTAAAACGAGCCCAAAATCAAAATCTGACACCAAATTATTCCCAAGATTACCTATAATGCGAGAATGCAGCTTTTTTCTTCTGGAACACAGGAAAATGTTTGAGTTCGTTGACTGGTTGAAGTGGTTTGGCTTTATTTCTAGAACGACTCTCATTTGACCTTTGGGGACGTCTGTTGGTCTCCATGGCTTCCCGAGGCGATGTTTGTTGATCAGAGATCAGACATCTCATCTCTTTCAGAAGAAGTTTCAGCTCTGAACCAATTTCTTTGTAATTCTCACTGGATTTCTGCAAGGGGTCACATACTAGCTGTTAATGTTGTCTTCCCTCAAAGAAATCTCATTCTTGACACATGCATCCATATTTATCAACTAACTGAATTTATTTATTAGATTTTTAAATCAAATATTTGTTTATGTTACATGTTTTGAGTTAACTTCTGGTAATTTCACATAAAATGTGTATAGATATTACTAAATTGACTTATTAATATTACACAATGAAATTAGACATCATTAACTATTTTATAAGGTAATCTGTTTATCCAGAAAAGCAAGTAATTCTTTCAGGAACTGAAGCAATAAAATTGAACACATAAAAGCCGTTAGTGATCGAATACATGTTTCATTTATAACTTTGCTGACCTTTCTCCTGAAATCAAAGTCCAGCTGCAACTCAATCTTAAAAGAATAGCAATGGCAAACTTGTATTCTTATCAAGGTCAAGGACTTTGCCCAAATACTGAGCCAAATGATCATTTGATGAATCGTTTAATCGCATAAAACTTCAAGCAAAAACAAGATATGTGTTTGTCAGAAACACTATTTCCCCTTTGCGCCACTTTGACCTTTGACCTTGAAGGATGACCTTGACCTTTCACCACTCAAAATGTGCATCTCCATGAGATACACATTCATGCCAAAAATCAAGTTGCTATCTTCAATATTGCAAATGTTATTGCAAATGTTAAAGTTGGCGCAAACAAACAAACAAACAAACAAACAAACAGACAGGGCAAAAACAATATGTCCCCCACTTATAGTGGTGGGGGACATAATAAATTGTACCTAGTTTCACGCTCTTTATTTTGCAGCTCGCCACACTATGCAGTGAAGCATTTTTAAGGGCTGAAAATAAAGTGTACCTGTGCTAATAATCTGTCCTCCTGAGCCATTTGTTCAGGCCTCACATTGTTGGTCTGAGGAAGGTCATTGCTCGATTTAGAATGAGGCTGATTGGTTCCCAGTTTATCAGAGAACTGAGAGTCCTTGGTGTCTTTCAGCTGGGAAGTAGCCTTCTGAACTGCTTCCTGTTACATGGAAAACAATTTTAAATGAGCTGAGCTCTGGACCATGTTGCCTATCATGGCCTGTACAGCAGACACAGTCGACATCTTCAAAACAGTTGTCACTTTGCCTGTTGTATTGCAAGTAATTTCTCAGCAAGCTTAAACAGCAACCAGTGTACATAGTTTTATCCTTGGCACAATTTTGCTTCTGACACAAGCCTGTAGATAGAAAACTTTTATCTGGCACTATTTTGGTCCTGATCCTAGTTTGTATCATACACAAAATTTCACCCAGCGCAAGTACATAATCATCAGTAAGGTTTATCCTAGTATGGTGGAGTACTGTTATCACGAAGGAGAAGAAGAAGAAAAAAAAGGTTTAATGCATGTGCATAAATTCTTGTCCCAGAATATCAGAGACACCACTTTCCATTGAAACTGGATTTCCCCTAAGAAAACACTTTATTTTAACAAAAACTACCATAAAAGCTTAAAGTGTCATTGCTGATTAACGTGTGCGGACTGCACATGCTAATCTGGGACAGCACTTTATGCACATGCATTAAGCCCCATTTTTCCAAAGGCTCAAAAGTATAATTCAAATTGAACACAAGTAGCATTTGATAAACACACATGCTCAGTAGTCCATCTAAATAGCACAGTAAAATTTAGATAACCAAGATAAAGACATATACATGTTTCCAAGTCCAAATTAGTTAATTAGCAAACTTTATGTAAGGGTATGTTTATTGTCCTCAAAATCGTGGTCAGACCTTTTTGAAGGAGATATTACACTAGAATTTTAGCCAGTTAAAACCATATTCAAAATGATGACAAAGATGACTAAACAAAGAAATGTCTGAAGAAAGGAATCTAAATGTATGAGTGCATAATATATGTACATTATTTTATAGAAATGTATTATTCCTTTACCACTTAGATACATATTTTCATGCATTTGTAGTCCCCTAGAAAGTCATATTTAATTTAAGAGCTTTCTTACTAGATTCAAGTTGTTAAGGCTTCATCTCCAAACCTTAGATACTGATGAGCAGCAAACAGCACAAAACCTTAACGGACTGCGAGTCACTTGCAGGCTGTTCTGTTTTAACGCTGCTTGCACATAGCCATTTTCCCTTTGCTTCTTACGAGGGAAAGGGTTAATATAGTTATTCAGTTTACCTTTACTTCGAGTTGATGTGCCAGCTTCATTCTAGTCAGCTCCTGCTCAAACATCTCTATCTGAGCCTGTGTTGTTGCATTTCGGACAGCCGCCTGTCAAAATAAGGGCAATTTTCACAATCAGCACAAGCACTACACACTGCATTGTTTTAATCAGCTTTGCTCACTTCCTGTGATTGATATATATTGTAAGTGGGAATGTAGCATTATTTTGCTCTCAAGCTACAATTTAAGGAGAAAATTTTGCCAAACTGTTTATTTCAATGACTTCTGTAAGACTGTGGACCGATATGTTGGATTGTTAAGAAGTAAATTGTCTCCGCTTTTAAATAGTATTTCAGTCAAATGAAGACAGTCATTTAACATACTATGCTTTTCCTGGATAAGCTGGTTTACTGGTACTTTAACCAGAGAATTATTTTGGTAAAGGATTTAATAATAATATTTATGTATTTAAAATGTGTGACTTCAAGTTGTATATCCAAGCAGTTTATTTAAAATATCAATTTTAGATGGAGCTTCAGTACATGATTTATTGCTTTTCTTTTTAAAAATCTGGTCAAAAGAGAAACCAGATTGGCTGAAAGTGCTGATATCCATATTAGAAGTTTATTATACCATGTTGCTATACTAGTATTGGACAGCCTTAATGAAAGTGTGACAGTAATTGGTAATCGTTGATTACCTCAGTGAAACATTCGATTTCCCAGTACACAACCCATAAAAAAATATCATAGAGTTGATAACATGAAAAGGAAACCTTTTTTTTTCAAAAAAACATTCAAATTGTTCATATTTTTGAAGCAACCTGTGTTATGCATGGTCAAAAGTCTAAGAAATATTGTGCAAGTCGAGTTGTGCGTTTTAATGCAATAAATTTTAGTCAGTTTCAAAATATCCCACACTTCAAATTCTGTTACATACTGGTTGAAGTTCTAGCAAGAAGGACTCTCACTGCCTTGTTAAATCACAAATCTTTTGGGAAAAACAACTCCACAATTATGTGAAGTTACCTACTTGTAAATACCAATTTGCTGTATAAACCAGTGGCAAGTACTAGTGAGCAAGTTATAAGACATTTGCCCTTTAAAACTCAAACAGCCGTTTGGCCTATTTTCTCTTAACGACTCCAATTAAGTTCTATTTAATGGAAATAAGTGCTTGAAAAAACATGAAGCATGCATGTCCAAAGCGTCTTCATACAATTTCCGTCACAGGTGGTCTAAGAAAATTGTTTAATGGACATTTCGGATAAGATCAAATGAAATTCATGAAACAGAAATAAGTTCAGGCTTGTTGTTTAGAGTAACAATTAATTCGAAATAAACATGCCATGTCTTACTACACAAACTCTTATATTTTTATCTACATAATGACATGTTATTTATAAGGAATGTGTCATGTCTGACCATGCAGTAACAAAAACTACAATGACAATTGTCTGTTCATCAGAAAACAATGAATTGTCTCAAACCAGTAGGTCTACTGCTACACAGAAATCTATAAGAAATTTAAATGCATTTTCTGAACACGACAAAATGTTTATAAACATTGTTTCTTGCACTGTTGTTGTTGTAATAACAAGCACTGCTGTTGTTCAAGTAGAACAATGTTTGTACCACAACATTAACCTGGTTAGTGTTAATTATAGAGAAATATTTTTACATGCAAAACTCACAGAGGTGATCAATATGTTTTACAATAGAACAAACATGAGATAACTGGCCAATTAAAATCAAGTGACAATTTGAAATATTGACAATTTTAAAATATCACTCATTTTACTTTATTTACTACACAATCCTCTTCTATATAATTGTCACTACAACAATTATATTGAGCAATTTACAAATTTACATTTGTTCACAATTTCAACGAAATTACCCCAACAAATGGCCCGTGTTCTTTTAGGAATACTTTACTGTAGTAATAATTGAGAAATGCAGACAGCTATACAAGAAGGGCTACATTACACCAAGTGTTAATTTTTTCAAGTCCACAGCATGTGTAAGTTCAAAAGCCCATATATATATATATATAAGTAATGCACACACATCCACCCATTATATACCTTGTCTTTACCAACTTTCTTCAGAACTTTACCCACTGCCTCATACTGTTAAAGTAACACAGTGTAAATAGTAAGATGTTATGACACATTGAAAACATTTTTTTTTCACCCAACCACATCAACAGATCAAACTGTTTATTGTTTATCAAATTAAAAAGTATTCAAAAACATTACATATAAACATACATAATTCTAAAATTTCTTGTTTAATCAATGAAAATGGGCAAATGTTAAATTGAAACCTTACAAACAGCAAATTTTAGTATTTCAAAATGTACATGAGGGCAGTAGCTTAAAGGAATTCTTGTTTTGACCATGCCTTATAAAACACATATCCCAAATTTTCTGAGTTGCATTGTTATTAATCTAGTTAAGAATCAAAAGGAACGCTTTCAAACAGTTGTTTTAAGACACTGAAAATAATGAATCACTCTCTGCGTTTGCATTACACTAATTTTTGGTATACAATATAGATTGGCGTCACTAAACTAACTCGTTCACAAGCTCCAGGTATTTGTAAAGTGCACCTATATTAAAATGTGATGCATTTAAAAATTTTAAGAACAATTAATGTTATTACTATATGGAATGATGCTATTTGATCAGAGCATGCAGGTTTCCCTGTAAAAACCCAACTTTGAGTAACTTTGCTTTTATGTTGTTGTTATTTTTACTGGTATATTTCTATTCTTTTGTGTAAGCATTAAATTAAAAGCTATTTTCATGCAAAAAGACAACGTCACAACGTTGGAATTTTTTGTGATCATTGTTTTAATTGTTTTCTAAATCAAATTGCAGGACATATCCCAGTGGTTTCTGAAATGAGAACCACATCCCGATATCCTCATGAAAAACTTAAATGCTTCCAGCTTTTTATAAAATTTTATTTGTTAAGTACTTTAACAAATTTGGGAAACGTTTAAGAAAGGAAGCAAAGTGGTTTGTAAAACTGATTTCATAATTAGCCTAGTAATTTAATATGTAGTAACGGAAATTTGTAAATTTGCATTAGAAATTTTTCTTGAAATAAGTTCATATATATATATTTGTTAGTCAAGTTTAGTTCATAAGAACAGCGATTCCTTGCAAAAATGAAAACATATTCTTTTAAGATGAGCATGAGCCCATATATCAATGCAGACACCATTTTTGCTCAAATTGTCCACAGTGAACATTCTGGTTTCAATTCTTTCCAGAGAAGCATTCAAGCATGATAAATTTGATTTATTATCCATGACATTTTAGGCATCAATTGCAGACACATGTGCCTTAAGCATCTATTCATTTTATATCTGTGAGGACCCAACACGTAGAATGCCAATTTTCCATGTGAATGGACACAATAGAAAATAATCTTGGAGTTTTCGTAGAAGTACATGACCCAACATATTAATTATTTTGTTTGGTTCACTATCTGGAAACTGAAAGAGTGGGAACTACATTGATGACAAATAGCAAAAAAATCTCCAATTGATGAGGATATCGAATGGCAAATGATTCTCATGCATGTGATTCTCAAATTATTCTTTCCTTTTAAATTAATTTGGTTAGATTAACACTATGGTCTTGCATCAAACTTTTTGTCTTTATTTATAGAACTTATACACAGACACACACTGAGATCTCAAATTGTAAGTAGAATTAACATTAACTCGCACAAAGGATTTCCATCAGAATATCATTTTGACATATGCACAATAATGAACAAAGCAAAAAATGAACTTTTTTTGCATGTTTCCTTTATTTCATATTTGTATGAAACTCTACGCGGGTAATTTGCTTTACAGGCAGGTGATTTCCCTTATATTCTGATCCCAAATGAGTGCTTCTTTGTGATATTGAAGATGAAATTATATTGCAATTAATTTTATGAGCAGAAACATGATCATATTATTTTCTCTTTTGAAACATAATTACAGAAACATTGAATTAATATAAGAATCACTACCATGAATACAAAGTTGTGAGAATAAATTTCTACAAATTACAAACTACAAACGCAGTTACAAAATTGCATGTACACAATTTCATTAAATTCACTTAAAATATTTAACGAAGCTATTATTAAAAATGTATTAAAACTATTACACAGAGTTTATGAAATTTTTAAATACCTAACCAAATTACTTTTCCCTGGTAAAAAAGTTAACAAAAGCTACACCATCCAATACCTTATATAGCAACAACCAATAAATTTTGTTATATTAATGAACATAACATGGCAGCAAAAGGCTATGATATTGAATTGTTGCCATAATAAAGTACACAAATTATCAGGAATTTATACATGTAATATTCAAGTTCTGCAAATTTGTATTAAAAAGTCAGATTAACAAGACTATTTCCAAGCAATATATTATGTCCCCTACCGGCTCCACCATTGTCAGATTTAGAAAAAAAAAAATTGTTGCCATAGCAACCAGAATTGACATAGGAACAAAATGAAATGACGTGCATAATGTCCATATTGCCATATATCCATGTTTAAAGTTTCATGAAAAAATATGAAAAACTTTTATTAAGACTTAAGTTATCGAAGGATCCACCATTTTCAGCAATATTTCTAGTCTATTTGTTGCCACAGCAACCAGAATTCTTGACATAGGAACAAAATGAAATGACGTGCATAATCTCCATATTGCCATCTGTCCATGTTTCAAGTTTCATGAAAAAATATGAAGAAAAGTTATCACAGGACCCAGAAAAGTGTGACGGACACACAGAGCGATAGCCATATCAAGTCCCCTCCGATTTCACCGGTAGGGGTCAATAACCTTTCCCTTATAGATATTAATTTTAACAACCATCGTCAAGTATACAAATAAACCTCTGAAGCCATTTTATTACACTAGAAGCCTTTGGAAAATCTTGACAATAATGCAATATATATTGTAATTATCTAAACATGACCGTGTGATCTTCACCTTTGAACTTGTGAGACAGGCATTGCACGCAACACATCCTCTAAACAAAGTGACTATACAAGTGAGTCACTGCAGAATGTTATGTTACAATTGCCAGTTGAATGATCAAGTTAAAGTTTGCAGAATCTGCATCCTGCTCATATTTAAACAAATGACCTTTGATCATGATGACCTTGAACTTAAGCTATCTACACAGGTCAATACACTGTTACACAAGCATGCCAGCTACCAGTATATTGTGGTGACCACAAGCTGACTTGATGAAAATCTTCCATCCTGAAGCTTTCTCAATCAGGAAGCAATTTTCGGGGGTTAAATTTCAGCAATGATAAGTTCAAATTAAGGGCCGAAATTCGGCCCCATTTGCAATCTCAAAAAGTACATATTTTCCCAAATGGCTGCCTTAAATTCCCAATCAAAAGTTTTGACAAAAAAACAGCAAATGTTAGTTAAAAAACAAACAAAACACTTTTATTCCAAATTGTACAGTATTATTAGGAAAAGTTAAAAAATATAAATCTCCCAGTTGTGGTAAAAGAAACGATTTTCCCAATTTAATGGAAATAACAACACTGGATAAACTTGTTAGACACATTGTATTTTAATTAGGTTAAGACACTGTGCCTACAACACTACTCATTAATTGAGAAAACATGCACAAACCAAGTCTTACCTCTTGCTTTTGCTCTCGAATAAGCTGATGAGATAGCATAAGAATTCACGAAATTTGCTTTATAAATCAGATATATTTACAAACCTGTATTCTGAATTATTTACGAGGCAGTCAGCATTTTATTCTAAAAATAAATGAACCATAATACCAAAAGGATTTTAATTTAACTAGATTTGAAAAGAAAATTCAATGGTGGTGATTGAGAGGGTGATATGGGGGCTGCAAATTATCAAATCAGGGTTTCAAATAGAAACTAGAGTTAGAGCAAAAAGTAAAGGTGATACATGCCACAACAAACAAACTTGACAAGAGGCACAATATTTAGACTTTAACCTCAACATATAACCTTGACTTTGAAGGTCATATGGTTCTTGTATACCACACATGTCCCATATAGAAAAATATTTGTTTTTAGTGGTTTCTTATATCCTTAAATTCTTGGGAAACGAAGAGTTTCGTTTAGGCGCAGATTAATGGAACCACATGTTGGTGCCTATCAAGTGTTGCATTCACTTTTTCATTAACGTCAGGTGAAATTATTTCTGAAAACAAATATACGATCACAACACGAGTCACTTGCCATTTAGTTGACAGCGCTACTAAAGAATTGCCAAGAAAAATTAGTGTGACTGTGCAGTTCTTAAAGAGTAGCTTTGGGTCATTTCCTTAACCCATTTATCCCTAGTGGACTCTCCTATCCTTCTAAATTGGATCAATTTATTTCCAAAATTAGGGATGTCTAGTATATTTATTTCTATATTTAGAATATTTCTTACAGAAATTCCTTTAAGCAAACAGCGCAGACCCTGATTAGACGCCGCTTCATGCGGGTCTGGGTCTACGCTGTTTGCCAAGGCTTTTTTTTCTAAGCGCTAGGCATAAATGGGTAAATATTTTTATAGGAAGAATGTATTTGCATGGAAATTATCAGAAATTAGCCCCAAAAATTGTGTGATCATAAAGTTGACAGGGAAGCTCCTGACCAGATTGCGACTATGCTAGGCTGACCCCATATAGCATAAGACCCATTTTCACATGGTAGAACTCAAATATAATCCAAGACCTTATCCAGAAGCGGCACACAATGACAACATCAGGAGATTATTTAACTGAGCTTTTGCAAGTGAGTAACATCTTGAAAAAGTTGTAACTAACTAAAAAGGGTATATCAAAACAGTCTCCAGTTCTTGAAACATTCGAATATATCATACGCGACCAATATATTTGTATTACGCCAATGACTTAGTGAGTTGGAAATGACAAGTTTGATGAACTACTCCTCCAAAACATTCAATTCCTGTCACAAGTTTATTGCCGACTACGTGCTAGTAAGGAGTGATGTTAAAAGTTCATCATATAGTTTAAACCTATTTATTTTATTCAATTGCACCGAAATCCTAGAGCGAATTGAAATCCTCTCAATTCAGACCCCCATAAGTAACCTGTGAAATCTTACCAATTGGCGATCATTAACTGCAGAAATGGTATAATGAGTTCATAATCTCTAACTTTCAGTCCTTTCCAGGACCCCAAAAGCGATTTGTCATAATTAAGATTTCTAGTTTGAGGAAAAGTTAATGTTGTAGGAGTTAAATTTCAGAAATATCATTTTTTACATGTAATTTGGCATTCAAATGTGACAAACAATTAACAGGAGGAAGAATTATGTTAATGAAAAAGGAAATTTTCCACCTTTTAAAGGTAATAGACAATCAATTCCCTAGCACTAGTTGCATCCATACAGTCTAACAGGGAAACCACCTCTATAAGATTGCTTAAGACTATTTTCAAGATCACAACAAAAATACTGCACTAATCTGGAGCACTAAGGATTATTTATCCTTGTTTTTTATTTGCTTAAGAAATAAATATCATGTAAAGTCTTTAAAACAAAACAGGAAAATAATGCTTACACAACCATACTAATAAACCAAGAAAAAAGCCTTCAAAGACATACAGAAATCTAGAAGGACTTTTTAAAACTCATTAAAATTATAATTGTATAACAAAAACTATTGTAGCCATCTTGAGTCAGCGGTGTTACCATACAGGATTTGGTTGATGCTAAATCAAAACACACTATTTAGCAAGTAAATATCGGGTACAAGAATATCTCTTTCAGTGCTGGAACCAAATTTTGAAGGCTAAGACATCTCATCATGATCCAAACTGTTTGCTATTCTGATAGTATTCTTTGAAAAAAATCGAAGAAAATGCTAATTTTATAAATTTATCATACAACATTTTAGCAGATGACAATTTCCCAGCATGCAAAGGAAAATGCGTTTTTAATACCTTCTCAAGAGAGGCCTCCAGCTTGTTGGCATGGTTCTTGAGTTCGAGACAGCGGGCGTTGCTCGTCTCCAAGTCCACAGATAGCTGTTGATTCTGCACAAGGGCCTTGTTGAGACTCGTTTTCAGCTTTTCCTTATCGCCTTCCACACTCCCCTTCTCCTGAAACCGAACCAAGTATTCAGAAATACCCGAGTCCTACTCTGGGAAAACTGGGCTTAATGCATGTGCATCAAGAGTCATCACAGATTAGCCTGTATAGTTTGAACATGAATATGAAGGACAAAACTTACAGCCTAAAAGAGATTTTGCTAAGAAGAACAAAAATCTTATCAATGAAAAAATACCATTAAAGCGGAAAGTGTAGTCCCTTATTAGCCTGTGTGGACTGCGCAGGCTTATCTGGGACAACACTTGTTGCACATGCATTAAGCCTGAATTAACAAGAGCAAGGCTCATATGTATTCTTAAAGGCAAAGTCTTATTATATCCCCAACACACAAATCATGTCTGTTATATCTCTCTTTATTTGCACCCTGCTTTGTTCACGACGCATCAACCCTTATCAGCAGTGATCAATAAACAGATGAATAGGAAGCATTGTATTCAAAAACTCATAAGTCAATGAGAGGTGACAGATTTGATCCCCACTGTGGCAGCGTTCTTTAGATTTTCCCCAAAGACACCAAGTACTGGTTCTAGGCCCAGGAAACAGACTCGAAAGCCTTTCAATCAGCCTGAGGCTTTTGATGCAATCGAGTTAAAATAAAGTTTCATGAAAGTTATCACAGGATCCAGAAATGTTTGAAAGACTGACAGACACAGACAGCGCAAACCATAAGTCCCTCTCCAGTTTCACCGGTAAATGACTAATAAAAGCTGACATTCACTTTTAAACATACAGTTAAACTAACATTCTAACCTTAGTTGGGCAGCTTAGTTTTTTCAAACAACTTGATTAGAGTACAAGGGAGTGTTCTCCAAAGTTCCAGCAGCCCACAACAGCTTTTAGGGGCAATGTTGTTAATTTATATCTGTCTAATATTGCAGCTCATAATTATGCTATAATTATATTTGTCAATATCCAATTATAACAAGGGCTGTTTATAAAACATGCATGCCACCCATATGGGCTGTCTGTTGTAGTGGCAGCCATTGTGTGAATACGTTTTTTTGTCACTGTGACCTTGACCTTTGACCTAGTGACCTGAAAATCAATAGGAGTCATCTGCCAGTCATGATCAATGTACCTATGAAGTGTCATGATTCTAGGCAAAAGCGTTCTTGAGTTATCATCCGGAAGCAATTTTACTGTTTCGGATCACCCTGACCTTGACCTTTGACCTGAAAATCAATATGGGTCATCTGCGAGTCATGATCAATGTACCTATGAAGTTTCATGATCCTAGGCGTAAGCGTTCTTGAGTTATCATCCGGAAACCATTTAACTATTTCGGGTCACCGTGACCTTAACCTTTGACCTAGTGACCTCAAAATCAATAGGGGTCATCTGCGAGTCATGATCAATCTAACAATGAAGTTTCATGATCCTAGGCATATGCGTTCTTGAGTTATCATCCAAAAACCATTTTACTATTTCCGGTCACTGTGACCTTGACCTTTGACCTAGTGACCTCAAAATCAATAGGGGTCTTCTGCGAGTCATGATCAATCTACCTATGAAGTTTCATAATCCTAGGAGTATGTGTTCTTGAAATATCATCCGGAAACCATTTAACTATTTCGGGTCACTGTGACCTTAACCTTTGACCTAGTGACCTCAAAATCAATAGGGGTCATCTGCGAGTCATGATCAATCTAACAATGAAGTTTCATGATCCTAGGCATATGCGTTCTTGAGTTATCATCCAAAAACCATTTTACTATTTCGGGTCACTGTGACCTTGACCTTTGACCTAGTGACCTCAAAATCAATAGGGGTCTTCTGCGAGTCATGATCAATCTACCTATTAAGTTTCATAATCCTAGGAGTATGTGTTCTTGAAATATCATCCGAAAATCATTTTACTATTTCGGGTCACCGTGACCTTGACCTTTGACCTTGTGACCTCAAAATCAATAGGGGTCATCTGCGAGTCATGATCAATCTACCTCTGAAGTTTCATGATCCTAGGCACATGCGTTCTTGAGTTATCATTCGGAAACCATTTTATTATTTCGGGTCACTGTGACCTTGACCTTTGACCTAGTGACCTCAAAATCGATAGGGGTCATCTGCGAGTCATGATCTATCTTACAATGAAGTTTCATGATCCTAGGCGTTCGCGTTCTTGAGTTATCATCCGGAAACCATTTTACTATTTTGGGTCACCGTGACCTTGACCTTTGACCTAGTGACCTCAAAATCAATAGGGGTCATCTGCGAGTCATGATCAATCTACCTATGAAGTTTCATGATCCTAGGCGTATGCGTTCTTGAGGTATCATCCGGAAACCATTTTACTATTTCGGGTCACTGTGACCTTGACCTTTGACCTAGTGACCTCAAAATCAATAGGGGTCATCTGCGGGTCATGAAGTTTCATGATCCTAGTCCCAAGCGTTCTTGAGTCATCATCCGGAAACCACCTGGTGGACGGACCGAACGACAGACCGACCGTCATGTGCAAAGCAATATACCCCCTCTTCTTCGAAGGGGGGCATAAATATTGGAATTATACAAAGTTGACACTAGCAACAACAAGAGAACCGCATAGCGGATGCCAACGCTCAGCTGTGGGTGCAGTTTTCAATAAATGAAAGCTTGTCAGACAAAAAGGAAGAAAGGTCACAGTGACCTTTACCTTTGACCTAGTGACCCAAAAATGGGTGTGGCGTGTAGAACTCATAATGATCAAACACAGATTTTGCACTCATCATACCAGAATGCATGCCTTATTTTTTTAGTTAATGGCCTGAAAGGTAAAGAAATTTATGTAAGTTTGCTAGAGGTAACTAAACGTTGCAGAAAGACATATAAGCTCAACCTTTATCCCTCCTAAAAGTTGTGGTATACACAATCACATAAACAATACATCAACTATATATCAATAGATCTATATTATGTAGAAAGTAAAAATGTCTTAATTAAAATAAATCACCTGCATACAAACCCACCTGCCATGGGTCACGTTTTCCTTAACAACCATTTATTTAAAGAATGGCAATATATAGTATTATGGAATAATATGACAATTATTCATTCATAGTGTAACAGTTAACAGATTTATTGTACATGTACCAACTTCAATACTCATTACTGAAAAGAAGCTATCATTTCAAGAAAACTGTGGATTGGCTAAAAGTATTATGCCCCTTGCAGCCTTATCAAGGCCTCCTTAAAAACTGTTTGAAAATGAAATGTTTGTTACCACAAATAACAGACATTAAAGAACTTTAAAACCATAATTCCTTGTGTGATAACATGCATCTTGATAATTTATATTTAATAACTGAATTTGTATGCATGCTTTTCAAGTAATAAAATTAATATTGGAATAGAATTGAGAAAAATGGCTGATGTTTGACATACTGATTGCATATGTTCAAAGCCAATCATAAATATCTCAATGGATATAACTTCAAAATTTCTGATTTTATAGTGATTCTATTCAAATTACATAGAAATTAAAAGTAGAATTTGATCAAGATTGTTTCTTTTTTCGATCTGTGACAATTTTAAGGTGGTCAACTATTCATTATGCCACCAACATACCCAGCAACTGTGATAGAGATCATACAAATGTTCAGTTTGTTTAAGGATTTATAATTGTGTGATTACTTCAATCTTATGAAAATGGCATTCAAATATTCCCTTTTAGTGCACTGGAAAATAAACATCAACTGGTGAATTAATTTTAAAACATCTGCCGAACAAAAGCCAAAAGCATACGAGTATGTAAAATTCTGGTGATCACTTAAACAAAGAAGAATATTCTTCCTTTTCAGTAAAGTTACCATGGCATCATAATGGGATAGCTTTCTTATTTAACCAACTCTTTAAACATAGTTATATTTTAAGTAACACTAATCATTCTATAAATAACAGCAATAGTCTTCATTGTTTCCCAATGCATGGTATGAACACTTCTCAATCTCATAATCTGTATATTGTAAGTAAAATGTGGCTGAGCGTGGTATAGTTTTTTTATACCTATACCCTAACTGTGATAATGTTTTGTGTTTGTTCATTAAAACATGTGGTTTTTTTACACTATTTACTTTAATATTTTAAGGACTAACTTACAGCTATAAATAAAAACATGCAATTCATCAAAAATGTGAAATTTTAGATTATATTATTATTACCATGGTAACCATGGTAACATATTTATAAGTAATATTATCATTTGTTCAGTCCATTGATAGGTTGTCATGTACACACAACACAGTTCAATTTTCATGCTGATTATGCATGAATTCATAATTTTACATCAGTTTCAGTAAACTAATAGTATAACTTCTTTTTGTCATTAAACAATTCAGCACTAGCAAATAATACAGTTTATATCAATTCAGCACTTTAAGGGTTAAAATACATTGTCAAATTTACAATTTGATAAGTACTACCATAGGATCACACCCCATTTTGTTCTAAGTACTGAATCAGCAGAGATGTAGCTATAAATGATACATCTTCAAAAAATAATTGAAAACCACATAATGATTTGGTAAATGAATGCCCAAGAAATATCAGAGATTGACAATCATGCTAGTATTCAGAAAAGCATCACTGTAATTAAAATGGAAGCAAAATGCTTCTTTAAGAGTATGTCTGAGTATACTTGATATCGGGTCTGCAGTAATGGATACATGTCCAGAGAATCTAATGATGTGAAATACAGGAGAAAAAATATCTCAGAAACCATTATGTTACACTTTACGAAAGGTTTAATCACCACCTTTGACAAAGAGCAATGTTCTTGATGGGGATGGGTTTTTAACTTTGATAAAGCAAGGCACAGGTTTGTCTGGACTAAAAACTTAATTGGTCAATTAATCTTCATTGTGCTGGTTTGTACATTTGAACTTTTCAGCAGTAAATTATAACTATTGCAAATCAATCCAGCATCAATCAGGCAAGGCAAATCAGAATGATGAAAACTGGATAGAAATGAAAAAGAACAATGTGCCTAAAAAAATGTTTCAGTGGTTTGACAAAATTCGGCCCTAAAACTTTTGAACCAGAGAGAGCAGTAAAAATAAAAACATAAATATCATTTAAGACCATTTTCTATAGTATAAGAGGTGAGTGCAAGGAATATAATTATGAAAATTATTGTGTACATATTTGTTCAGCTTTCTGCCAAACACATTAAGCTTTTTAAATGCTACCATATTAAACTATCAACTGTTTAACAAACAGTCTTGTTTTTTTTATCGGCTTAACAAAAATCAACATTAAATTTAACTATGCTTTTAAACTAAATCAAATGCCGGGAAAATTGGAACAATGCAAACAAATACTTTTTTCAATTCAGTCATTTTAAGTGCGACAAATCAGACAAACATCTATTTTCTAGTGGCATTTGCAATTATGGAAGCTTTGACTTGTTTATAATATGACACATTTCTGAAAAGAAACATTCTTCAAATTCTTAAAGTGTTTGTCAGACTTAATTGAAAGCAGGCATAAATCTAATAGTGCATCACCAACAATTAATATGATTTTGGTAGTCCAAACATAACACATTTATTTGTGTGGCATGGCATACAGAAGTTGCTAGTAAAAGGCTAACAAATTAATTTTGAAAAATATTACAGGACTGATTTTCCAAAAAACTATTTTTGATTAGAAGCAATTTATTTGGGTTTGCAGGCATTGTTTAAACTATGAGCTGGGTCTGGGAAAACTCAGCTTACTGCATTTGCGAAGTGTTGCACCAGTTAAGCCTGTGCAGTCCGCATAGGCTAATCGGCAATTTCCGCATTAACTGGGTTTTTGCTACGAACAGAAACAAGAGCTTTGTTTGTGAAACACAATGCCTCCTATTGCGCTTTGAAGCTGCACGGCAGCTATTTTAGAAAACAAGAGGGCTTGAAAGGCCCTAAGTCGCTCACCTGAGATTCAAAGGAACTGACCTGTTCTGTGCAGCCCAAGATGTCATTAGAACAAATGTTCTTACCAACTTTCATGACTAGTGAACACCCTGGCAGCCACGTTTTTCAACAGACCAGAACCATTTTCATACACATCCAAGATATCATTTAAACAAATATTCTGACAAAGTTTCATGAAGATTCATAAGTCCATATAAGGAAAAATGCCACGCCCACTGGTGACCATGTTTTTCAAGCAACTGAAACCATTTTCGAACTTGTCCAAAATATCCTTGGGACAAATCTTCTGACAAAGTTTCATGATGATCGTACAATCAATATGGCTTCTAGAGTGTTAACAAGGTTTAACTATAGCTGTATAAGGACAAATTCCATGCCCCCTTGGCAACCATGTTTTTCCACCGACCGGAACCATTTTCTATCTCATCCAAGATATCATTGGGACAAATCATCTGACCAAGTTTCATGATGATCGGACTATAAATGTGGCCTCTAGAGTGTTAACAAGGTTTTACTAAAGCATGATATATAATTATATAAGGCAAAAAGCCCCGCCCCCTGGTGGCCATATTTTTTAAGCAACCGAAACCATTTTCAAACTCTTCCAAGATATCATTAGGACAAATCTTCTGGCCAAGTTTCATGAAGATCGGAAAATAAATGTGGCCTCTAGAGTGTTAACAAAGTTTTACTATAGCCATATAAGAAAAAAATGCCCCCTCCCCATGGCTGCCATTTTTTCAACCAACCGGCATCATTTTTGAACTCGTCCAAGATATTATTGGGATGAATCTTCTGACCAAGTTTCATGAAGATCGGACAATAAATGTGGCCTCTAGAGTGTTAACAAGATTTTGCTATAGCCATATATAGCCATATAAGGAAAAATGCCCCACCCCTTGGCAGCCATGTTTTTCAAGCAAACGTAACCATTTTTAAACTCATTCAAGATATAATTAAGACCAATCTTCTGACCAAATTTCATGAAGATTGGACAATAAATGTGGCCTCTAGAGTGTTCACAAGGTTTTACTATAGCCATATAAGGAAAACTGCCCCGCCCCCTGGCGGCCAAGTTTTTTCACCGATCTGGACCATTTTCAAACTCGTCCGAGATATCAATGAAACCAATGTTTTGACCAAGTTTTATAATGATTGGGCAAAAATTGTGACTTCTAGAGTGTTCACAAGGTTTCTCTATAGCCATATAAGGAATGCTGCCCCGCCCCCTGGCGTCCATGTTTTTCAATGGACCAGAACCATTTTTGAGCTCAACCAACATATCATTTAGACAAACATTTTGATAAAGTTACATGAAGATTGGGCATTAAAGGTGACTTCTACAGTGTTCACAAGGTTTTTCTATTTTTTGACCTAGTGACCTAGTTTTTGACCCAGCATGACCCAGTTTCGAACTCAGTTGAGGAATCAATGGGACAAATGTTCTGACAAAATTTCATGAAGATCAAACAATAAATGTGGCCTCTAGAGTGTTCACAAGGCAAAATGTTGATGACGGACGACAGGCAATCACAAAAGCTCACCATGAGCACGTTGTGCTCAGGTGAGCTTAATAAAAGACCTTTGACCTTGAAGGATGACCATGACCTCTAACCACTAAAAATGTGCAGCTCAATGAGATACACAGGCATGCCAAATATGAAGTTGCTATCTTCAATATTGCAAAAGTTATGACCAACCTTAAAGTTTTGGGACAGACACACACATACAATGACAGACAGACAGGCCAAAAACAATATACCCCCGATCATTCCATCCGTTGGCATAAAAATATAATAGCAGAAAGTATCGTCCCTGATTAGCTTGTGAAGACTGCACGGGCTAATCTGGGATGACACTTTTACACATGGTAAAGCCCAATTCTTCCAGAACTAGCCTACAAATGTTAAAGTATGCTTTATTGTATGATGTGTTGACAAACCTTTAGGACATTGTCCAGTTGCTCCTGGTACCAGCGAATCTTGGACTGCATCGTGTCAATCAGACTGCGCTTTGCAGTCACTTCCTTCTGCATTTTGTCAGCTATTTTCACCGCTGAGTTGTCCACTGCTTCCCGTTTGCGTAAGGCCTTCTGTGCCATGCCAAGGTCTTGCTCTGTAGCTACAATCAAGATATCAATATTTTACAGAGTGAGACAATTTACCTTTTTTAAAAGAACAAGACAATCAACATTTTTACTTAGCAAGACAATCAACCTTTAAACAGAGCAAGATAATCAACCTTATAACAGAGTGAGAAAAGCAAATGTGTTACAGAGATAGACAATCCACCTTATACCAGAGCAAGACAATCAACCTTATAATAGAGTGAGACAATCAAACTTATTACAGAGCAAGACAATCAACCTTATTACAGAGTGGGAAAATCAAACGTGTTACAGAACAAGACAATCAACATTTTTACTTAGCAAGACAATCAACCTTTAAACAGAGCAAGATAATCAACCTTATAACAGAGTGAGACAATCAACCTTATTACAGAGTGAGACAATCAAACTTGTTTCAGAGAGAGACAATCAACCTTATAACAGAGCAAGACAATCAACCTTATAACAGAGGAAGACAACCAACCTTTAAACAGAGCAAGACAATCAACCTTTCTTACAGAGCAAGACAATCAACCTTTTTACAGAGCAAGACAATCAACCTTTCTAACATAGCAAGACAATCAACCTTTCTTACAGAGCAAGACAATCAACCTTTTTACAGAGCAAGACAATCGACCTTTTTACAGAGCAAGACAATCGACCTTTTTACAGAGCAAGACAATCGACCTTATTTCAGAGCAAGACAATCAACCTTATAACAGAGCAAGACAATCAACCTTTTTACAGAGCAAGACAATCAACCTTTTTACAGAGCAAGACAATCAACCTTTTAACAGAGCACGACAATACCACAGAGTGAGACAATCAACAATTTTACAGAGCGAGACAATCAACCTTAAAACAAAGGAATACAATCAACCTTTAAACAGAGCAAGACAATCAACCTTTCTTACAGAGCAAGACAATCAATCTTTTTACAGAGCAAGACAATCGACCTTTTTACAGAGCAAGACAATCGACCTTTTTACAGAGCAAGACAATCGACCTTATAACAGAGCAAGACAATCAACCTTTTTACAGAGCAAGACAATCAACCTTTTTACAGAGCAAGACAATCAACCTTTTTACAGAGCATGACAATATCACAGAGTGACACAATCAACATTTTTACAGAGCGAGGAATACAATCAACCTTATAACAGAGCAAGACAATCAACCTTTTTACAGAGTGAGACAATCAACCTTTTTACAGAGCAAGACAATCAACCTTATAACAGAGCAAGACAATCATTCTTATAACAGAGTGAGACAATCAACTTTATAACAGAGTGAGACAATAAACCTTATAACAGAGGAAGACAATCAACCTTTTAACAGAGTGTGACAATCAACCTTATAATAGAGTGAGACAATCAACCTTAAATAACAGAGTGAGACAATCAACATTATAACAGAGCAAGACAATCAACCTTTCTTACAGAGCAAGACAATCAACCTTTCTTACAGAGTGAGACAATCAACCTTTCTTACAGAGTGAGACAATCAACCTTTCTTACATAGCAAGACAATCAACCTTTCTTACAGAGCAAGACAATCAACCTTTCTTACAGAGCAAGACAATATCACAGAGTGACACAATCAACATTTTTACAGAGCGAGGAATACAATCAACCTTATAACAGAGCAAGACAATCAACCTTTTTACAGAGTGAGACAATCAACCTTTTTACAGAGCAAGACAATCAACCTTATAACAGAGCAAGACAATCATTCTTATAACAGAGTGAGACAATCAACTTTATAACAGAGTGAGACAATCAACCTTATAACAGAGGAAGACAATCAACCTTATAACAGAGTGTGACAATCAACCTTATAATAGAGTGAGTCAATCAACCTTAAATAACAGAGTGAGACAATCAACAATATAACAGAGCAAGACAATCAACCTTTCTTACAGAGCAAGACAATCAACCTTTCTTACAGAGTGAGACAATCAACCTTTCTTACAGAGTGAGACAATCAACCTATCTTACATAGCAAGACAATCAACCTTTCTTACAGAGCAAGACAATCAACCTTTTTACAGAGCGAGACTAGCAACCTTTCTTACAGAGCAAGACAATCAACCTTTATGCATAGCAAGACAATCAACCTTTTTTCACAAAGCAAGACAATCAACCATATAACAGAGCAAGACAATCAACCTTATAACAGAGTGAGACAATCAACCTTATTACAGAGCAAGACAATCAACCTTTCTTACGGAGCAAGACAAGCAACCTTATTACAGAGCAAGACAATCAACCTTTATGCAGAGCAAGATAAGCAACCTAATAACAGAGGAAGACAATCAACCTTTTTTTACAAAGCAAGACAATCAACCTTAGTACATAGCAGGACAATATAATAGAGCGAAACAATCAACCTTTTTGCAAATTAGCATTCAACTAAAGTTAACTGTTTCACATTGAGAAAATGTTTTTTTATGTAACTATTTTTCAAAATACTGTCTTTAGATCAATTTCTTATTGTCACAGCACTGACAAATACCCCCAGACTACGTATAGCCTTAAATGTAATACCCTGTCCAAGTTTCTTATAGAGATCATTATTATTTTAGCAATTTTGAACATCGGATAATACATTTTAAAATGCATTAATCCATATCATGAGGTGCAATGCAGGGAAGTTTGTATGTAATACAATGAAAGGTGTAGGAATTCTTTGGTGGATAATTTAATGTAAATGAATCAAAAGAGAGACTTCCATGGTGATTCCAGTTTAATCTGCTGTGCTTTATTGCACAGATCTTAAAAATAATGCCGTTGAGACTATACATTGATAGTCTAACAAAAAAACTTTGGCCATGTTCTGGAAAAAACAGGGCCTTACGCAAGTGAATAAAGATTTGTCCAAGATTAGCCTGTGCACTTTGCAAAGCCTAAACAGGGATGACACTTTAATGGTAGTTGTTGTTTAAAGGAAGTCTCTATTTAGCAACACTTTAAGCCCAGACCCTATTTCTCCATAACAAGGCTCCTTAATGCTTTACAGGCACCTACATTTGAGTCGATACTGCAGTTTAGAGATGGTCCTCTCCAGCTGGTATTTCTGACTCTCCAGCTCTTTTTTTAGGCTGTCTCTCTCCTCTGTTAGGCTTGAGACCTCATACCTGTCAAAATCACATTCAGATTTAACGCAGTGTGACGAAAATACGCAAGAAAATTTAAAGGAAAGATCTAAGCAGAAGTCCCTATGTGAAGTATGACTGTATATGTTGTATGACTTTGTCTCTAGTTTTACTTCGGTTTTGAATTATGCATATTTTATATTTAATACACCCACCCTTTATTTGAAGCTGATAGACACAGTCTAAGTAAAGCACATTTCATAACATAGGAATTTAAAGTCTTTATAAACATAACCACAACCAAGAACCAATATACAAGGCTAACTGTGTCACTCGCCAATGTTGGTCCAAAATTATACCAATTTACTAGATTTTCTTCAACTTTTATTCTGACAGAATATTGAAAATTTTGCTAGAGACAAACTTGACCCAATGGTAGTCCTTGTATACAGAGCTATAGCCATTCTAACAAGAACTGCACCAATAACCACACCAACTCACCTGCTATCTTTCAGCTCCTTAAACAAAGTTTCTTTCTCTTGTTGTATGATGGCCATTTCCTGACCCTTCAGGTCCACCTCTCCCACCATCTTCTGTCGCTCCATCTCCAATTCCCTCACGCGCTTCTCCCTGATCTTCATCTTCTTTGCCATGGTGTCCTTGGTTGCCCTCAGCTCTTCAAGGGCGCTCGTCATTTCCTGCAGCTGATGCACCAGCACGTCTCGCTCCTCTTGGAGGTTATCTGCGTTTCTAGCGTTAGCCTCGAACATTTGCTGCAGACTAGTCAACTGCTCTTGTAAGGCAGTGGAACTTTTCTCTTTCTCCTCGATTTGAATCGTCAGTCTCTCGCGTGTCATTTTCAGTTGCCCAAGCTCACTATTCTTCTGCTCCATGATGTTGAAGTAGTAGTCACGCTCCTGGGTCACCCGGTCAAAATCTGACGACTTCGCGGTGAGCATGTCAGTGAGATGCTTTCTCTCTGCTATCGTGGCCTCGTACTGGACTTTCAGTGTGTCTGCCCGATCGCTGGACTCTCGAGTCTGGTGTTTAAGATCCTTTTGCTCTGCTTTTGTGGTCTCTAGCTCGAGGGATATCCGGTTGCACTTCTGACTGACCTCGCTGAGTTGCTGCGTTAGGCTGCCTATTTTCTCCATGTGTCGCTCACGTTCTTGCTTCTCGATCATGGACACCTGTAGGGAAACAAATTGCATGTATATGAACATTTTGTTTCATAATCTGTGTATTAGGATTATGCATGAATAAGAAATCACTTCAGAACCAAAAACAACAATCCCCAAAAAATAGCTCAATCAATTTCATTGTTTATAAAAAGATGTTGTCAAATATAATAACTTCATACATTTCAAAATGCTTTCTTTAATTTATATTAATCAGACTAATTTAAGCATCAATAATCAGAACAGCAATATTGAAAATTTTCACTACACTTATGAACTAGTGATCATAACCGGTGTATCTCCAGCCAACGGTGCATTTTGGTCAAGTGTTAACTAAAATGAGTGATTGTGCACACAAACTTGTTTATGTAATTTCAAATTAATGGCAATAATTTCTTAATAATGCAATAGCAAAACCTTAAAGGGGCCTTTTTGCGCATGGGTAAATTGACAAAATTGAAAAAAGTTCTTTCAGATTCGCAAATTTTCATTTAAGTTATGATATTTGTGAGGAACCAGTAATACTGAACATTTACCATGCTCTAAAATAGCCATTATATGCATCTTTTGATGATTTAAAACCCCGAAAATTATAAAGCTTTGCAAAAAGGAAACGAATAAATAATTTGGAGAGTTATGTTGTTGTCGTTATATTTTGTGAAATTATGAGGATTGATTACATGAAGTATAAAATACATCTGGAAGAATGGCCGAGTGGTCTAAGTGGGAGACTTTTTACTCCAGGACTTCAGGGGTCAGTGGTTCGAGCCCTGCTGAGGGTTACCTTTTTTTTCTTTTCTTTAATCTTATTCTTGATTATTACTGGAGCTTTTTATATCCAATGTTAACATTTATGAATATAAAGCATTTAATGATAAATTTCAAAACATGCCAAAATCTGTGAAAAGGCCCCTTTAACAATAGCACTTAATAGATAATTGTTGTTTTAAAGTTTGAAACAAATTGCACTCAAAATGTAGGAGTTTAAAATGCACAGAAGCATGTAATTTTAGGTACAAGGCAATAACTTCTTCAAAAATAACTTAAGCGTAAAACCTTGCCAAAAGCGCTGCAGCACATGCAGATAATAATTTAGAAAAGGTTTGACCAAATATCTCATGGAAAATGTACGATTAACCAAGCAAGAGTGTGACAGACTGACACTAGCCAACGCACATGCGGATCAAATGACATCTGCCATTTAGGCCAAAAAAAATTATTAAAATGATTTTCGGATTTTTTTCTAAAAGTGTCGGGTAGGAGGACGGAAAAAAAAAGAAAAAAAAAGATGGGTGACCAAATATGCACTCATTTTAAAAATGTTATGGTATGAAGTTCTTTTTACTAAGCAACCACAGTGATTTTTTTCAAACATGTTGATTTGCAAAACGATCATAATCAGAGTGTAGGTCTTGATGTCCAGTTTTTAAATTAGTTTGAATTTTTAAAAATATCTTAACTAGTTCAAAAGTTATGCAATTTTTTCACTTGTCTGTAATAAACTTTTTGGTGATTTTTTTATGTGTTTTTTTCACAAGGAATCCATATGTTTCATTAAAAATACTTTATCTCAACAAACAACCAATAAGCTATTGAGGTTTAAAAGAAACATTTATAGTTTATTGTCCAGTAAAAATCAATACCGCTGACAAATACAAATAACATAATAAAACGCTTTTCAGGGGTTTCACTGGCCCAAAAAAAGTTGTCGCAACTTTATCGCAGTGTGAAAACCGCCCATAATTCAAACTTAATCAATAAGGACAATCATTTAAGGGTCCAAAAATCATTTAATTAAAAAATTCTGGCCTTATATCCTTTTAAGTCTTTCAGTGGGGTAGATAAGTAAACATTACAGACAAATAGATTCACATAGCTTATATTTACAAAACTCCTTTAAGAAATTCATAATATTCCATAAATCTCTGACTGTTTAATGTTTAGGCTTTTTTACATTTTAATACCTTCAACCTGTGAAAAGGGCAAAGATATTTTGCATGAAACTATTATAAAAAAATTCATCAGAAAAGTTCACGCAAACACAATTTAAAGAAATATTTAAATATTTCCCTAAGGAACTCTGCTTTTCTCTCAAACACAATTCAAATTAAGATTTCCTTTTGGAGCTTTGCATAAACTGGATCAGACCCACAGAACCAAACACAAAGCCTCTATCGGGCACCTTTTCCGAGACGGTGGCACTACACTCCTGTTTGACAGAGGCAAGCATCTTCTCGAGCCTGTCGACGTCGCGTGTCTTCTCCTCCAACCTGGCCTCCAGTTGGGCCTGCTTTGCCCGCAGTTCTCCCTCTCTCTCCCAGAACTTGCCCGAACTCTCCTTCTCTGATGATATGTCCTTTGTGAGTCGGTTGATTGTCAGCTAGTAATACAGAATACAGAATATGTTTTAACAGTCTTAATGACGTTATTTTTCTTCAGTGAGTTTATGTTTAGCTAGACATTCTGAAAGAATATAATGTGATAATGATGGGAAAAGAATTAATTTTAAAATAATGAAAAGTATATCATTTAATCTTGTGACTTTACATTTTTAAAAGCATCTAATCAAATTTTGTATTCAAATCTTTCATTTTAAATGTTCTCACCAATACAAACATCATGTGACTGGAACACACCCAAACATTTATATACAATGCTATTTCAAACTTAATTCAGGCATTTATCACTTAATTATGAGAGCATGTTACAACAATACTGAACAAGAGCACTGCATAACGGGTGCCAACGCTCTGCTGCGGGTGCAGTTTTGAATAAATGAAGTCACAGTGACCTTGACCTTTGACCAAGTGACCCAAAAATGGGTGGACGTGTAGAACTCATCAAGGCACAGCTACATAAGAAATTTCAAAGTTGTAGGTGAAAGCACTTTGGTTTTAGAGCCAATGTTCAAAAGGTGAACAAAATCGTGAGGCTTAAGCACGACGCGGATGACGGACAACACGACACGACAAGCTGGCTATGACAATACCTCGGGTTTTCTCCGAAAAACAGCCGAGCTAAAAATTTATAAAAAGCACAGTTAAAGAATTTGTAGTGGGTTAATCATTTAATATCGATAACACAAATGACTAAATAAACAAAGTTTTCTTACCTGAAGATCTGCCACCTTGGATTCCATGTTGGAGTGATTTCTGATCGCCTCATCACGTTCTGTCCGCAACTTGGACATCTCCTTTTCTGTCTCACTTAGTTTGTGTTCCAAAGACTCTCTCTGTAATTTTACATTCCAGACATGTTGTGTCAAAGCAGGACTAAATGTCAGAAATATAAACTCGCATTTCCAGCCCATTTGCCCACATTTACTCTATCAGTACTTCAACATTTCAAATGTACCGGTATGTAAAAAACCCTCTCGGATCAAACCAGTGGTATATAAATAATCTATTTATGTAAAACACACGCAATGATTATGCTTTTTTTGCGAAAACAATTCCAAAAACCCTCTCAATCATGTAAGTTTATACTTGTGATGGAAGAGCTCATTATAAGACCTCAGTCGTAAACTTCCTGATTGTTTTTAGATTTGTTGAGTGTCACATAATTGGTCAGACCTGTTTACCCTACCGATTGCTTCTCAGTAGTATGGAGGGCATCTCTCAGTAGTTTTGGGCTGTTGTCAGTAGTTTTTAAACTTTTCAATCATTTTAAGCATTAAAACACCATGACTGGGTCACATATCAGTTTAACGGTACATAAAGCATTAGATGAATTTACTTGCTAATAATTTAATCTGTTAAGTGATTTTTTTTTTGCTTTGATTTGTTACAGCCTGTGCCATTTGGATTGGGAAAATTAGCGGGATAAACCATGAAATTGGAAAAAATAGCGCGATAAACCATGAAATTTGAAAAAATAGCGCGATAAACCATGAAATTGGAAAAAATAGCGCGATAAACCATAAAATTGGGATACATTAAGCATTATACATATGATTATAAGTAACAGAATTATAATTGTTTTTAAGTGCATGTTTGACAGCATTTTATATTATAAAGTGCTGCTTAAATGTCTTCTTACAATGAAGACAATATTCAGTTAATATCCATCCACATGCATATTAAACTTGCAATAATCTTTCGATTCTTTAATACACCATTTGATCATAAGCTCTTTAAGAGTAGCTATTAATTTTATTTAGTATTTTTTTTTAAATTAAATATCATAAGGGGAAAACATAAACAAATATTGACAAACACCCTTTAGTGTTCTTGTTGTGTTAATGATGTATTAAATGGAGTAAAAATAATATATTTTATTTGTTTACCTTTCAATATCTTGCACTTGACAACCTCAGTTCAATGCTATTTCATTAAACTGTACAGCGCAATGAACATAATAAAGCAATATGCATATGAATCTGAGTATACACAGATCCACTAACATATAAATCAAATCATGTTTGTCTCTTTCCATTTTCAAAGGATACTAATAGTATTATAATAAATGCTTTAACTTTGTGAGTGGACTGAACTCCAATTTTTCAACACTCGTTTCCGTGACGCACACGCACATTCACTGTGCAGATTTCTGATAAATATTTTATTTTTATTTTTTTTTATCTCGAACGTAGTATGTTGTGTTAATTTACACACGCATTAAATTATTCTCTAATGACCATATGATATCCGTTGTTAATTTGAATGGTATTTATTATTTTCGCCGTGAATTGCAATTTCTCTTCTGCTTGCCGCCATCTTGGACGTGTGTAAAAACAGGCGTGCTCAATCCCGATACATCGACTTTCGTCGGTATTCTCCCCAAAAGAGAGATGCGTATACTGGATAGCCACGTAAAATCGTATATATTTGGCTAAATTTGCGAACCAATTCGCAAGTCAGTTGTCGTTCAATGACGACTCGACAAGGTCGATTAGCACTCGTTCCCCGGGAGGCTTGAAATTTAACGTTGTTTACTAGGCAAGCGCCAAAATGATTATGATTGATAAATTAACCGTTAAGACCAAAAATAAGCAAAAGTACGATTAAAAACTGAAATTTGACCATTTTGATTGATGGATCCGTAGTTTTTCAGTACAAATCCGTAGTGCGTAGTTAAGCCAAATATTCCGTAGTAACTACGGCGAATCTGTAGAAGTAAACAGGTCTGAATTGGTGTATTTTAGGTATATTCCTTGTTCGCTATAATGCACACCCTGGGGCTACGTCAGTGTTGCTGGGGACCAATAAGATAACCACATGCATCTACTCTATAGTGTTTAACATCATAAGAATCGTGTCTAGTGTTGCGTCACTCTTTGTCCTTAAAATATGCTCAGGCACTGATTTTTCTTCTCGCAATAAAAAACCATGTGTTTCGCTTTGAGAGCAAAACCCAATGATGTTTCTTATGCTTTTCATGATAATGAAGTACTGTCGTCAATTTGTTGTGGAAGTCGTTGTTTTCGCGATGTCGATCTTTAAAGGCGTAATCTTGAAAGTTCTGAGAAAACTGGGCATAATGCTTGTGCGTAAAGTGTCGTCCCAGATTAGCCTGAGCAGTCCGCACAGGCTAATCAGGGGCGACACTTTCCGCTTTTATGACATTTTTCGTTTTAATGAAGTCTCTTCTTAGCAAAAATACAATTTAGGCGGAATGTATCGTCCCTGATTAGCCTGTGCAGACTGCACAGGCTCATCTGGGACGACAATTTACGCACATGTATTATGCCCAGTTTTCTCAGAACACGACTCATTGGATGAGAAACCACATAACTGACCTTGCTGCTGTACTTGTCCCTCTCCTCATGCAGCTCCTCTCTCAGGTGACGTATCTTGTTCTCCAGGTCTGTCACTGTTTCCTCCTTCAACTTGAGCTGCTGCTGGTGCTGCCCCCTGGGAGAAACGTGATGATAAATTACCGCTATTTGCCTACTGTGATGGAAATATAAGGAAAGAGACATCCGCCCATATGGCACGGACTTCCAGTTTTGTCTGAAAACTCTGCATATGTCAAACACAAGCTGCTGGTGGCAAAATTTGACTTTTAACCTCTAAGTGTGGCCTTGACCTTTGAGATAATTAGACAGGTGATACACACAACATTCAGCTAGTCTCCTCATGTAATTCATTTGATGGAAATTGTTTTAAAATTGAATTGATACATGAAAAAAGTCACGCAGGAAGACTCAAACACCAAAATTCATTAACTTTAAAACGTTTCAGAAAAAAATCAGTAAAAGTATTATTTTACAGAAAACTGCTAAGGCCAAGGCCAATTACTTTGTCAAAAATCAATGGACTGAAACGAAACTTGAACTTGATCTGTTAGTCATGCAGCTAGCCTCACTCAACAAAAGTGATGTCAGTATATGAAAGCATTTTTGGATTTTTTTATGGATAACAGTTATTTTAAAGAAAATTCCTAAGTCCATGGCCTGTTACTTCCTCAAAAACAAGTGGACAGAAACAAATCTCTAACTTGATCTGGAATTTATGTAGGCAGACTCAAACACACAAAATCAGGTCAATATCTGAAAGAATGTCTGTAAAAACTCTGGTGAACTAATGTTCTTCAGAAAAAGTCCAAGGCACATAACTTCGCCAAAAATCAAATGACAGGAATGAACCTCGAACATGTTATGTACATATAAGTCATGCAGGTAAACTCACACACCAAAAATCAGGTAAATATCTGAAAGCCTTAAGGATAAAAACGCGTAAACAGAATGCCGGACAGATGGACGGCAGATGGACAGTGCTACTGCTATATGCTACCCTTCCCGGGGCATAAAAAGTCAGTTCTATCACATTTTATCTTTATGACATAATCCTTTCTACACCTTGCGCCACAACATGGCAAAACTGTTTAACATACATGAATGGAACTTACTTTCAAAGAACAAAAGGCCATATCTCAATATCCTTTTTGCAAATTACAGATTTCTTCTATTTGTCTCATCAAAATAACCTGCCTTTAATTGTTTTTGATGCATTTTTCCACAAAGCTTTCCTAAAAAGCACTAGAAAAAATATTTCTTTAAAATTTATTGAATTTGACGCAAACAATATGTATCTTTTGTAACAACAATGACCTCTTTCCAAATTTTAAATATAAAAATAAAATTGTTTTTAGAATCAATTTTGCTTGACTTAAAATTTTTATCATTGAGTTTTTCATTTTTGAAACTCCTCTATAGCTAAGAGTTGCATGTTTCAAACTTAAAGTTTCCACAAATCTACTTTCTCTATAAACCCATGAAAACTGTGCATAATGCATGTGTGTAAATTGCTGTCAAAGATAAGCCTGTGCAGATGCTCCCTATTACCGGTAACAAAAAAATCAATATAAGTGGAAAGTGTCATCCTTGATAAGCCTGTGCGGACTTCACTTTCTAATCTAGGACGACACTTTACGCACATGAATTAAGCAACGTTTTCACAGAACAGGGCTCCTACAAAACTTATCGTTCACATACTGAATGTTGGAGAGCTGTGACTCCAAGGAGGCGGCCTGCTTGCGGGCGTTGTTGGCTCTCTCATTGATAGTGGTCATCTGGCGCTCATGGTCCGCCGTCATTTGAGTGATCCTGCAAACAAACTTGCAGCCATAAAAATATTGTCTCAGGCCTATTCCAACTGTGAAAATACATGAAAATATTGTAAACTACTTTTTTTCTCTAACATATTATTTTGTACATACCATCTTGTATATCTTTCAATAAATAGTTTAAATGGACTCTTGTTCAGAGCTGTTATGTAACTTAACACTTTCCTGCAGTTGTTCTTTTTTCCAGTTTGTTTCAACATTTTAAAATTCTTTAGCTTGTGTTACTTTCATTTATTGAAATGAACTTTCTTAAAGAATTTATCATTATTGAAAGTTAATTTAAAAGCAAAATGTTTAATTATAGGATAATTTTTAGCAAAATTGTGAAGTAAACCACTTTGCCTAGGACCACAATTAGTTTAGTTCAAATTTGCACATTGACCAAATTATTCACAAGATGAAAATGCTGTTGAAGGTTATCTGTACTGATACAATATAGACATGAATATCTCCAACGCTGCAACAAAGATTGTAAGAAGAATGTGCCAAATATAAGCATAAATAAATACAGTCAATCTTGTATTAAGAGACCACTCAAGGGAGTAATCAAAAGTGGTCTCTTAATAAAACGGTCTTTGAATACAAAAGGCCATTCTGGAAGAATGCTTACCCTCAATTTTAATCTATATGAAGGATTATCTCTTTTATCCACAATGATTTTAACTTTTATAATAAAATGAATATAAACACAATACATAAACAATATTTTACTTATAATGTGTTTTATTTTTCACTTATTATAAATTATCATTTATTATAAATCAATTGTGTGTACATATTTATTTGCAAAAACAACATAGACAAGGAAATATTTTTCCTAAGAACAAAGAATTTTGCTAAAAATGTGTAACAGTCTACATATACATGTGTACAGCTAAAACTAGAAATAAATGTCAGAAGCCAAAAGCTATGCTATATTATCACACGTATTTCTCTTTCCGTTTCTATATTGCACGTTTTTTTTCACCTGACACATTATTTTCCACGTCTTCAAGCACCTCAGCTTTACGCTTAAGAATGTTCTGAATTTGGGTTTTTCCGACTCCAATCTCGTCTGCGATTTTACGTGCACTTATACTGTTTGACAATTCCAAAACCCGAATTTTCTCGTTCAACGTTAACACTTTTTGTTTTGACATTTTAATTTCTGCATGTACGCTTAAGGAAATCTGACTCGATTATGATACATAATGAGCTGAAAAAATTAAAACACGTCAATTGAAAACAAACAATCAGACCTGGTTGGAAAATTTATTAAGTAAATAACAATGTGATTGGCTTACAAATATCTACTAATTAGCATTATTACAAATTGGTAATGTACGGATTTCGACAGATGTTGCCGATTAATAGTTTATTTTCCGCACTTCTCAGGAAATGTTTGTCGCGTACAGTGCATTGTTTCTGCACCTGTTATCTATACTCGAGAAAAATCGGCATTGTCTCTTAACGATCCACATAGTAAACTATTTAAGCTGTAGACTGTGCGCAATACGTTCCCCTATTATTCAACTCAATAAATTAATACGCAGTCTACAACAATACCGGTCAGAACCGGTCAACGAGACAAAGCATAATCATAATGGTTGTGAAAACAAAGCAGAGGTGTAACAGTACATCTTATCGGCTTAGATAAACAATTAACACGGATTTGTCCCTGAAAGATCGATAGATTAACCACTTTTACCTCCTAGTGGTCGCTTAATACAAGATTCGGACATCAAAATACACACAAATCAGCGGTCGCTGGTCGCGTAAGACAAAAGTCGCTTAATACAAAATCATTATATAGCGAAAAAGCTCCGTGGGATTTCAAAATGGTCGCATAAGACAAAGGTCGCTTAATACAAGTGGTCGCATCCACAAGATTGACTGTATTTAACACTCTTAAGCATGATTATTCCATTATTATACATGTATCCCAGCTACGGATGTTGATTAAATATTAATATGCAGCTACTTATCCTTTTTTGGCACATCAACTTCCTGCATTTTAACAGTTGTTTTTACTTTTTCCTAAATGTAGCAACAATGCATCCTTTTACTGGATCAGCAGTGAAATACCATCATGACGAATTGAAAACGTAAAGTTGAAAGAATACAATTAGGTGTAATTCTCAAAGTGTAAAAGAATGTAGAGTGCCATATTTAGCTCAGGCTGGCCAAAAATTAATTACCTGCAATTTTATAAATTAAATAGGGTAAACTTATTTAATGACTCTAATTATTTCAATCCATATCTATGTATAATATTCTAATGATATTTGATTAAATAATCATATATACTTGCTATTCTATATATCATATACACATTATGGACAAGATAAATTGCATAAAGTACTATTATTTTTACATTCATTTATGTTGATGATTAATATAAAATGTTTTTCACATATATTTTTTACAAGATAGTTTCCCGTAGCAGGACATCAAGTTGATGTCCTGCTACGGGAAACTATCTTGTAATATTATACATAGATATGGATTGAAATAATTAGAGTCATTAAATAAGTTTACCTTATTTAATTTATGATAATAAGTTAAGGTAGATTATAATTACATATGATGATGATTGTTTTATTGTAAAATATCAATTAATTAAATATATAAAGCACACATTTAACATAAAATTAAGATACAATATGTAAGTGTTTAACGTCATTTCATTTTTGGCGAATTTTTACATTTTTTTTGGCGCCATTTTATATAACGCCATTTATGACGTCATCATGTACAACGTCATTTGACGTTTAAAAACATTTTTCTTTGTTATTTAAATTGTGCAGTCAAAAGACGTAAAAATGTAGTTAACATATAATTTCCAATGTTTTGATAAAGGCATTATGCCGAAACGTCAATTAAAGGAGTATAATCAGAGAGCCCTAAGAAACAGTCAAACAAAATAACTTCCCTACATTAAGTCTTGCAGAGAACTTACAATTATGGAGTCAAATTTAATGATTGTTTGAGACAATAATATGGAAACAAGCAAATATTGATGAAATGTACATTTATTTATATTTTGGCCACATAGAGGTAAAAAGCGATGATATCAAAATCCCAGGCAAGTGAAATATTGCCTTAATTTTACCTATAACGCCCATACAGAAAAGCAACCTATTAGTCACACACAAAACAAATAAGTTTATATTAAGAGTTATCCACTCCTAATCTTCAGAATACTAAATGTTTGAATAAAACAAATATTTTGTATCAACCAAATAATAAGTTGCAGTTAAATCAAGGTAGACAGAGCATTATGTTTTAGCATTTTACAACATGCATATGGGCCGTGCTCTGTGAAAAGAGGGTTTAATGCATGTGCATAAAGTGTTGTCTCATATAAGCCTGTGCAGTCTTTTTTTATTTTTCGTTTCGAGAAAATCTCTTCTTAGCAAAAATCCAGTTTAGGCGGAAAGTGGCGTCCCTGATTAGCACACTGCACAGGCTTATCTGAGACGAAACTTTACGCACATGCATTAAACAGCTTTCTCACAGAGCAAGGCCTATATCTATATCACATATTACTATTTTAATGTTCCTAGTGTGAAAATAAGCAACATTTTACAACTAGAAACTCCACAAGTAAGATGTATCACCTGACAGTGTGCATGAAATATGGGAAAAATATGTCACAAAGGACACCTTGCAAACTAAGTTTTCAAATCATGCTGAGGACAAAAAACAAGAGCACAGCATAATGGGTGCCACGCTCGGCTACAAAAGCTTGTCAGATTTTTTTTTGATTTTTTTTTTTAGAGGTCACAGTGACATTGACCTTTGACCTAGTGACCAAAAATGGGTGTGGCGTGTAGAACTCATCAAGGTGTATCTACATATGAAGTTTCAAAGTTGTAGGTGGAAGCACTTTGATTTTAGAGGCAATATTAAGGTTTTTGTTAAAGTTTTATATTAGAGGTCACAGTGACCTTGACCTTTGACCTAGTGACCCAAAAATGGGTGTGGCATGTAGAACTCATCAAGGTGCAACTACATATGAAGTTTCAAAGTTGTAGGCGGAAGCACTTTGATTTTAGAGCCTATGTTAAAGTTTAATATTAGAGGTCACAGTGACCTTGACCTTTGACCTAGTGACCCAAAAATGGGTGTGGTGTGTAGAACTCATTTAGGTGCATCTACATTTGAAGTTTCAAAGTTGTAGGTGGAAGCACTTTGATTTTAGAGCCAATGTTAAGGTTTTAGCAGACGCCTACAGCGGACCTCAGACGAGCTGGCTATGACAATAGCTCGGGTTTTCTCCAAAAACAGTCTTGCTAATAAGCATTAAAATAAATAAAGAGCAATTTGGCAGATAACCGTTCTTGGGCACTGCACTACTCCTCAAAGAGGCCATGTTGACAGTTATTCCCTAGCTGACAACAATAGCTCATTTCCAATTGTAAGGTGACACAATCATCTCTTTAGATAACTCAGAAATATGTCAAACATAAGAACAGTTTGTTGTTAAACACATGTGATTAAGTTTCAAAACATTAAACATATGTATACCTTTTACAAAGAGACAAGGTCTCGTCTTCTCTGAAATGCCCAAACATGTCTCAAATGCCCATACTCAAACTCAGTAGACAAACTTATAGTAAAACTTCCTCACACATATTCTTTACATAAAGACAGTATGAAAATAAAGTACCATCTATGAGATAATCATTAAATACCCCTAAAAGTATTTCTTTCATTCATAGTCCTTATCAGATTTAAATCCAAGGTAAATCGTCACCATATAATTTTTTGTTGTACTGAATTTTGTGCGAGTGCTTTTTTATTTTATCAACAGGCATATTAAATTAACTATTTGTATGTACTTGTATGCCATTTGGATCAGGATAAAAATAAATGTAAACAAGAGATTGCCAAGCAATATTGTCCCCTACCAGTGAAACTCCACCATTGTCAGTAAAAAATTTGTTGAATTTTTTTTTTTGCCATATCAACCAGAATTCTTGACGTAGGAACAAAATGAAATGATGTGCATACTCTCCATATTGCCATCTATCCATGTTTCAAGTTTCATAAAAAATATGAAGAACTTTTAAAGTTATCGCAGGATCCAGAAAAGTGTGACGGACATACAGACTGACAGACAGACTGACACACGGAGCGCAAACCATAATTCCCCTCCGGTTTCACCAGTAGGGGACATTAATCCCCAGCCATGATTCTTTTGACCTTCAAGTGTCACCCGTGCCTTCTGCACATTAAAAACAAGCAATGTGTTTGTGAAACACTATGTCCCCATATATTTGACCTTTGACCTTGAAGGATGACCTTGACATTGACTTTTCACCACTCAAAATGTGCAGCTCCATGAGATACACGTGCATGCCAAATATGAAGTTGCTATCTTCAATATTGCAAAAGTTATGGCAAATGTTAAAGTTTGATGCTAACACACAACAAACACACAAACACAACAGACAGGGCAAAAACAATATGCCCCCCACTATAGTGGTGGGGGACATAAACAAGAGCACCGCCTTGCGGGTGCAGACCGCTCATCTATTTTCTTTTTAAAGGTGAAGGGACTCTCAATTTCAATCACAAAGGAGGGAGGGGTGGAGTGAAGAGGGGTGTTTAGTGTGGGGGTGTGGACATTTATTACATTATCTTCCAAAAAATGCGGAAAAAAAATGCAAAAAAAAACAAAAAAAAATCGGGGGTGGGGGGGGGGGGGGGAGGGGATTCTTGGGTGCGATGGTTGGACAGTATTTCAAAAATAAAATAATAAAAATAAATATTTGTTTTTAACCGTTTAAAAAAAAATTTGGGGGGGGTGGGGTGGGGGGGGGGGGGGGTATAGTGTGAGGGTGTGGTGGTCATTTGTGAGATGATCTTAAAAAAATATAAAAAAAATAAAAAAAATTGGGGGGGAGGAGGGGGGGGGGGGCGGGGTGGAGGGGGGGGGGGGGAAGGCACGGTGGATGGTTTGGGTGGAGTCCATTGTGGTATGTCAGGTAAGAGTAGTTTTGTCAAAGTATCAATCAAATCTAATTATAAATAAAGAAGCAATTTTAGCAAAATTTAATAATTTGACCTTGAGAGTCAAGGTTATTCAAAGGTCAAGGTAAAATTCAACTTGCCAGGTACAGTCACCTCATGATAGCATGAAAGTATTTGAAGTTTGAAAGCAATAGCCTTGATACTTTAGAAGTAAAGTGGATCGAAACACAAATTTAACCATATATTCAAAGTTACTAAGTCAAAAAAGGGCCATAATTCCGTAAAAATGACAACCAGAGTTATGCAACTTGTCCTTTTACTGTACCCTTATGATAGTTTGCGAGTGTTCCAAGTATGAAAGCAATATCTATGATACTTAAGTGGTTAATGGGACCAAAACACACAACTTAACCAAATTTTCAATTTTCTAAGTATAAAGGGCCCATAATTCCATCTAAATGCCAGTCAGAGTTACATAACTTTGCCTGCACAGTCCCCTTATGATAATTCATAAGTGTTGCAAGTATGAAAGCAATAGCTTTGATACTGTAGGAATAAAGTGGACCTAAACACAAAACTTAACCAAATTTTCAATTTTCTAAGTATAAAAAGGGCACATAATTCTGTCAAAATGCCAGTCAGAGTTACATAACTTTGCCTGCACAGTCCCCTTATGATAGTTAGTAAGTGTTGCAAGTATGAAAGCAATAGCTTTGATACTTAAGGAATAAAATGGACCTAAACACAAAACTTAACCAAAATTTTCAATTTTCTAAGTATAAAAAGGGCACATAATTCTGTCAAAATGCACGCCAGAGTTATCAAACTTTGCCTGCCCAGTCCCCTCATGACAGTAAGTAAGTGTACCAAGTTTGAATGCAATAGCATTGATACTTTCTGAGAAAAGTGGACCTAAACGCAAAACTTAACTGGACACCAACGCCGACGCCAAGGTGATGACAATAGCTCATATTTATTTATCAAAAAATAGATGAGCTAAAAATAACAAAATTTTTAAGGATGTTTTATGAAAATCATTGAAAGGGCAAAGACTAAACATGAAAATACAATGTAAAGACTGACATGTTCAACCTTCACTTCCCAGTGTGACCTAGAGTTGAGAGAAGCCAGATTATGCCTTCTGCACATGGTCCCTTGACCTAGATTTCGTAAAGGTGAGATAATGCCTTCTGCACATGGTCCCTTGACCTAGAGTTTGGAACTGAAATAATGCCAGCTCCACATGGATCCTTGACTTAGAGTTGGGAGAGGCAATATAATGCCTTCTGCACATGGTCCCTTAACCTAGAGTTGGGAGAGGAGAGATTATGCCTTCTGCACATGGTCCCTTGACCTAGAGTCGGGAGAGGCAATATAATTCCATCTGCACATGGTCCCTTGACCTAGAGTTGGGAGAGGAAATATATGCCTTTTGCACATGGTTCTTTGACCTAGAGTTGGAAGAGGAAATACAATAACTTCTGCACATGGTCCCTTGACCTAGAGTTGGGAGAGGCAATATAATGCCTCCTGCACATGGTCCTTTGACCTCAATTTGTGAGAGGAAATATAACACCTTCTGCACATGGTCCCTTGACCTAGAGTTGGGAGAGGAGAGATAATGCCTTTTCACATGGTCCCTTGACATAGAGTTGGGAGAGGCAATTTAATACCTTCTGCACATGGTCTCTTGACCTAGATTTATTTGGGAGAGGCGAGATTATGCTTTTTCACATGGTCCCTTGACATAGAGTTGGGAGAGGCAATATAGTGCCTTCTGCACATGTTCTTTTTAACAAGAGTTGGGAGAGGCAATAATGCCTCCTGCACATGGTCCCTTGACCAAGAGTTGGGAGAGGCAAGACTATACCTTTTGCACTTTGTCTCTTTACCTAGAGTTGGGAGAGGCAAGATTATTCCTTCTGCACTTGGTCCATTTACCAAGAGTTGGGAGAGGCAATATACTGCCTCCTGCATAAGTCCATTGACCTAGAGTTGGGAGAGGCAATATAATGCCCCCTGCACATGTCCCTTGAACTAGAGTTGGAAGAGGCGAGATAATACCTTCTGCACATGGTCTTAATGAGGAAAACATTTTAACCTTGTTTCAGGAATTTCATTACAGAGTATAAGAGATATGGAGTGGACACATGAAGTAGGTTAATGGAGGCTCATACTTTAACTTTCAAGTGTGACCTTGACCTTGAGTAAAAGGTCAATGCCTCCTGCCTTCTTCACATCATCACAATGACATACAGATTTGAACCAAAGTTAATGAATATGCTTCAAAGGGGATATAAGAGACATGTAGCAGAAACGTTTACAAAGAAATACTTGAGACTGATTATGGATAGCAATGAAGTAATTGTATGTACACAAGTTGCTTACTTCTGTTTGTACTCGAAGGACAGGCTGTGTTGGTCTGTGCTCTGTGCCTGCTTCAGGTCTTGTACCTCTCTCTCCAACTACAAACAGAAACAGGAAGCAAAATACAAACTGGGCAAAGAATAGTATTAAATTCTTAAGCTGTTCTTAACTCTTTTTTTTAATAAGGAAAAAAATCTACCATATGGCACAACCAACTTTATCAAACATTTTATACAGACTTATCAATCCCAAAAAATGACAAACACAATGACTCAAATATACCCCACTGTACCTTAGTTGGCAATGACATTAAAGCAAGCAATATGTGTAGCACGTAAAAACCAAACGGATTGAATCAATAGGTATCTGTCTGTTGTTCAAAGTCAATGACTTCTCTGCCTGTTCATGTGGCTCTATATAATGCTTATTTTCATTCTGACCTGTTTCTGTACCCTTAGTTTGTTCGGAAACTACAGTGTACACCCTGCCTGTATTATGGCTCATACTTATATGAGCTGTGTTCTGAGAAAACATGGCTTCATGCATGTGCGTAAAGTGTTGACCAGTTTAACCCGTTCAGTTCGCACAGGCTAATCAGAGACGACACTTTCTGCTTTGATTGAACTTTTCTTTTAAAGGAGGTCTCTTCTAAAAAAAGCTTGTGTAGGCGATAGTGTTGTTACTGATTAGTCTGTGCAGACTGCACAGGCTGACCTAGGATGACACTTTACGCACATGTATAACGCCCAGTTCTCCCAGAACTCTGCTCATATTTCCATTCTGATCTGCTCCTGAACCCTCAGTTTGCTCTGCAGAAACAGTGTACACCCTTCCTGTATTATGGCTCAATATTATGCATATTAAAATGAGCTGTGCTCTGAGAAAACAGGGCTTAATGCATGTGCATAAAGTGTTGCCCAGATAAGTCTGTGCAGCCTGCACAGGCAAATCAGGGACGACATTTTCTTTTTTTTTAAATTTTTAATTTAAAGGGGGTCTCTTCTAAACAAAAATCTTGTGTAAGCGGAGAGTGTCGTGTCTGTGCAGACTGAACAGGCTAATCTGGTATGACACTTAACGCACATGCATTAAGCCCAGTTTTCCCAGACTTTGTTCATATTTCCACACTGACCTGTTCCTGGACCCTCAGTTTGTTCTGCAGCTCCTTGACGGTGGCGTTCAGCTCTGCAATCCTCATCTCCAGCTGGGTGCACTCCTTCTGACTGCAAACACACGCACAGACAGAGGTCAAAATGTCTGCAAACTACATCACCTAGGAGAATAGGCATCACAAATAGACATTTGTACAAGCAAGTACCAACAATATATATTACAGGTAACAGGTATAATAGTTGGACATTTTGCCCAGCTTGGAGCAAATCACATATATATTAATTGAAGAGAATTATAATTTTAAAATTCTAACTATTATTGTATCAAACCACAAACATAGCAAATCAATTTTAAAACTAATCTACAATTAGAAGACCAAATTATTGTTGGCATTATACACACTGTTAACATGCAGCTGAATCATGGTTGGGAGAAAATGTACAATAATCACTGTAGTCGCACATATTTTGCATTCATATTTTACATACATTGCACATAACAAGTATTAATGAACATGTCTTTGTCATTGGCATGTTGTGTACCACACAAGTAAACTATAATACATGTATCATAAAAAGCAAAGCGTCTTATGTAGTTTTAACAACTCTGATATAAAAACAATGATTAATACACACACAAGTTATCCTGTTTACGTCTCAAACATCTTTATTCAAGTTAGGCACTATAGTCCTTAAGCACACAAATCATTCAAACAAACATGCACTGTTACATCACATTGGCTTTTACATTGATTATATATCAGTTCTTTTTTCATTGAATACAATCCATATTAACTGAGGGTTTAAAATTGGTCACAGACACGGTCACTTAATTTTGTTGCAAATCATCCTGAAATTGCATTAATGGGGAACAAAAATCTTACATTAAGCGCAGGATTGTTTTGGAAAAATTCTTGGAAATCACTGTTATATACATTTTACTTCTTTTATTGAAAGTCTTGAAAAAAGGCTGATTGTTTTTGTGTTTTACTTAAACAGATTTATGGGAATACAAATAAAAATCAGGACAAATGTTTCTGTTTATTCTGATGAACTGTATACACACACAGACATTTATGAATTTGAGATCAGGTTAAATTTTTCAGAAGCTGGCACTTTTTTTTTCTCTCCTCAAAATTACAAGCTTAATTATTGTCTATCATCAGTCTAAAAACACCTTTAAAAATAACTGTTACAAAAGAGATGTTCAATTATAAAGATATGCCAACACAAAATTTTCAGAATAATCTGTACTGTATAAGTAAATCACATTTTTTGCAATCTGAAGATTGAGCTAAAGTTAATCTTTACAATATGATCCACATCATGTGATAATGGGTCCTATGCCATTTGCGGCCAGCACAACTCCACATAATACACACAATATGGTCTGGAGCTTTCCTGTTTGCAAATAAAACCACAAAACCTTGAAGGACTTTATAGCTGACAGATTGACCCCTGACCAGACTGCACAATTGAGCAGGCTGCTCTGGAGCTATGCTGGCAGCATATATTTTAAAACCCATTTTCGCATGGTGCAGCTCATATTAAATAGCCAAGACATTGGGACCAGATTGTTCTATCATGATTTTCATTATCAGTTCTATCATTTCCACAACAAAGCACAGCAAAAGCCCTTCAGCTACACGAATATTTAACCTGGATCTAGTATAATCATCCTCAAAACCGTCTAGAGTGCAACTGAATAGAAACATACAGCATTATGCCTGGGTTACATAAACAATGAACCAACTAAGATGTATGCATAGTAAATATTTCTGACAACATGATCTGCTTGTTAACCATTTTAAACATAGTGTTTAGAACACCATCAAATGATTGTGTACAGTAAGAGGAATTTTAAATGACAATAAACAGAAATTTAAATAAATTTCTAATGACCTGCAGCTTTATTTAAGTTGTTTCAGAAGTGTCTATCCTTACATAACATGATTAACAGGTTTGATCTTAACACAGGCAATGGAAAAACTAAATCAAGGGTCTACCCTATTACCCCCAAAAACAAATTTGAAAATCTCAAAATAAGCATTGGCACAATCTTCTCAAACCTTTATGAACAAATAAAAAGGGCCTGAAAGGCCCAAAGTCGCTCACCTGTGATAACAAGATATTATTGGGACAAATCTTCTGAGCAAGTTTCACGAAGGTCGGAAAATAAATGTGGCCTCTAGAGTGTTAACAAGGTTTTACCATAGCCATATAAGGAAAAATGCCCCGCCCCCTGGCAGCCATGTTTTTCAACCAACCGGCATCATTTTTGAACTCATCCAAGATATTATCGGGATGAATCTTCTGACTTAGTTTCATGAAGATCAGACAGTAAATGTGGCCTCTAGAGTGTTAACAAGATTTTACTATAGCCATATAAGGAAAAATGCCCCGCCCCTTAGAAGCCATTTTTTTCAAGCAAACATAATTATTTTCGAACTCATCAAAGATATCATTGAGACCAATCTTCTGACCAAATTTCATGAAGATAGAACAATAAATGTGGCCTCTAGAGTGTTAACAAGGTATTACTACAGCCATAAATAGCCATTTAAGGAAAAATGCCCTGCCCCTGGTGGCCATGTTTTAAAAGCAACCAAAACCATTTTCGAACTCATCAAAGATATTATTGGAACAAATCTTCTGACCAAGTTTCATGATGATCGGAAAATAAATGTGACATCTAGAATGTTAACAAGGTTTTACTATAGCCATATAAGCAAAATAGCCCCGCCCCCGTAGTGGCCATGTTTTCAACCAACCTGCATCAATTTTGAACTCGTCCAAGATATTATTGAGATGAATCTTCTGACCAAGTTTCATGAAGATCGGACTATAAATGTGGCCTCTGGAGTGTTGACAAGATTTTACTATAGCCTTATATAGCCATATAAGGAAAAATGCCCCGCCCCTGTGGCGGCCATGTTATTCAAGCAAACGTAACCATTTTCGAAATCATCTAAGATATCATTAAGACAAATCTTCTGACCATATCTCATCAAGATTGGACAATAAATGTGGCCTCTAGAGTGTTAACAAGGTTTTACTATAGCCATATAAGGAAAAAAGCCCCGCCCCCTGGTGGCCATGTTTTTCAACCAACCGGCATCATTTCGAACTCGCCCAAGATATTATTGGGATGAATCTTCTGACAAAGTTTCATTAAGATTGGGCAATAAATGTGGCCTCTAGAGTGTTAAAAAGATTTTACTATAGCCATATATAGACATATAAGGAAAAATGCCCTGCCCCTTGGCAGCCATGTTTTTCAAGCAAAGGTTACCATTTTTGAACTCATGAAAGATATCAGTGGGACAAATCTTCTGAGCAAGTTTCATGAAGATCGGAAAATAAATGTGGCCTCTAGAGTGCTAACAAGGTTTTACCATAGCCATATAATGAAAAATGCCCCGCCCCCTGGCGGCCATGTTTTTCAACCAACCGGCATCATTTTAGAACTCATCCAAGACATTATTGGGATGAATCTTCTGACCAAGTTTCATGAAGATCAGACAATAAATGTGGCCTCTAGAGTGTTAACAAGATTTTACTATAGCCATAAATAGCCATATAAGGAAAAATGCCCCGCCCCTTGGCAGCCATGTTTTTCAAGCAAACGTAACAATTTTCAAACTCATCCAATATATCATTGAAACCAATCTTCTGACCATATCTCATCAAGATTGGACAATAAATGTGGCCTCTAGAGTGTTAACAAGGTTTTACTATAGCCATATAAGGAAAAAAGCCCCGCCCCCTGGCGGCCATGTTTTTCAACCAACCGGCATCATTTCGAACTCGCCCAAGATATTATTGGGTTGAATCTTCTGACAAAGTTTCATTAAGATTGGGCAATAAATGTGGCCTCTAGAGTGTTAAAAAGATTTTACTATAGCCATAAATAGCCATATAAGGAAAAATGCCCTGCCCCTTGGCAGCCATGTTTTTCAAGCAAAGGTTACCATTTTTGAACTCATGAAAGATATCAGTGGGAAAAATCTTCTGAGCAAGTTTCATGAAGATCGGAAAATAAATGTGGCCTCTAGAGTGCTAACAAGGTTTTACCATTGCCATATAAGGAAAAATGCCCCGCCCCCTGGCGGCCATGTTTTTCAACCAACCGGCATCATTTTAGAACTCATCCAAGACATTATTGGGATGAATCTTCTGACCAAGTTTCATGAAGATCAGACAATAAATGTGGCCTCTAGAGTGTTAACAAGATTTTACTATAGCCATATATAGCCATATAAGGAAAAATGCCCCGCCTCTTGGCAGCCATGTTTTTCAAGCAAACGTAACCATTTTCAAACTCATCCAATATATCATTAAAACCAATCTTCTGACCAAATTTCATGAAGATTGGACAATAAATGTGGCTTCTAGAGAGTGAACAAGGCAAATGTTGACGTCGCACAACGGACAACGCATGAGGGACAAGGGACAACGGACAACAGGCGATCACAAAAGCTCATCATGAGCACCTTGTGCTCAGGTGAGCTAATAAAATTGTCTTAACTTGAATCTGTTTACAGGAGTAAAAAAACATTTTCAAACATATCGCAGTAAACCTTGATCTTTCCCCTAGCAAGATATTCTACAAAAAACATTGTTTATCCATCTCTAGATAGCCAAAGTTTAAACTTGGAGAAGTATGCTTACGACCTCACATGTACCCACCGTTGTTCGAGCGCAGAATCTCGACTAGACGTGGTATCGTGGAGCTTTGCCTTCAGATCCTCAACGGTCAGGCGGAACTGGCGCTTCTGGGATTCACTCTGCTCGTTTGCCTTGAAAACAGGAACCAAGCATAGTAAAGTCCAGTGTTCATAAAAGTCTCATATCCACAAGGGCTGGAAATCTATTAATTATTAATTGCCTGGGCACGTATTCACACTGCTCCTTACAGAAGTTTTAAGCTGTACTATGTGAATATAGCAATGGTTTAAATGATGTGTTCACAGGTTTAAAAAAAATGTCATTTATTGAATATAGTTACAAAAAACTCATATATTTGGAAAAGTTACAATTTATTAAAATTACAAGGAAACATGTAATATAAAAGTGAGATCCTGCCTCAAGAATTGCTGCTGGCCCTAGTGGATGTCTTGTCAGTATTGATTCATAGGCCCATGTGAATAAGTCCAAAAAAAGGTAAATCTCAATGTCAAAGGGAGGTCAGGTGATTTGAGCTCGACGAGTGTTGGATGGAAGCTTTTTTAGTAAGTAGTAATAATGTGAATCAAACACTCAATTTGGGTTAAACAATGAGCTTTGGTCCAAAAGTAGGTCTTTGTCAAGGTCTATGTCAAGGTTAGAAATGTGCACTTTAACAAGAGTTTGAACCTTCTAAATAAGCCAAAAAGGGCAATCTTAAAATGAGGTCAGGTGAGATGTGCATTGAAAGTATTGAAATATACCATCAATGTAAGTATAAACACAAGTCCAAAAAAAAATCCCATAAGTAGCTCAATAACAAGGTTGATATGAGGTTAGGGTGATGTGGGTGGTTTAATAAATTTTAAAGATGGCATAAACGCAAGTATTAAAACTTAATAGCCTGCAGTTTTATCAAGTTTGTTAATCATTGGCACCATCTGCTTTTGGAGATGCATTAATAAATGAGCCAAGTATGCTTTCAAGGTGGAGCTATGGACCAGATGTTTTTAAATCTAGAGGGGTGCGTTGACTTTTTTTCCAACATATTTCAACCATATTTAAATATTGGACAATGCAGAGCACTTCAGGGAAGATTGATTGATCTAAAAAATTAAACAAAAATAAACAATCATAACTCATTTGGAAACTTGAGGATCATTAAATGCTGTGACATCAAGGTCTGCAAGTGTTGTAACAGTACTCACTTCCATGAGTCTTCGTCTAAGATCTGCAACTTGCTCCTGGGAATCTTTTAATACTTTCTCCAAATGGGACCTGCAAAAAATTCATCCAAATTCATCTGAGATTCATTCACATGTTGAAAATAATCATTTTCTAAAATTCTAACAAAAAATTTCACACAACATAAATGAAGTAGCTGCAATAAAAAGCTTTTATTTGAAATTAAACAAGAGTGCCAAACTGTCACAAGATACGCCCGTTCGAAGGTTTTGGACACCATGCTCAATGCTTGAAATGCACTAAGTGACATCGTGACCTCGTTTTTGACCCGGCATGACCCATATTTGAACTTGACCTACATATCATCTAGACACATTTTCTGACCAAATTAGGTGAAGATCGGATAAAAAACTACTTCAATTAGAGAGCGGACACCATGCTAAATGCTTGAAATGCACTATGTGACCTCGTGACCCCATTTTTGACCCGGCATGACCCATATTCGAACTTTACCTACATATCATCTACACACAACTTCTGATCAAATTAGGTGAAGATCGGATGAAAACTACTTCAATAAGAGAGCGGACACCATGCTAAATGCTTGAAATGCACTATGTGACCTCATGACCTAGTTTTTGACCCTGCATGACCCATATTTGAACTTGACCTACATATCATCTAGACACAACTTCTGACCAATTTGGTGAAGATCGGATGAAAACTACTTCAATTAGAGAGGGGACACCATGCTAAATGCTTGAAATGCACTAAGTAACCTCGTGACCTCGTTTTTGACCCGGCATGACCCATATTCGAACTTGACCTACATATCATCTAGACACAACTTCTGACCAAATTAGGTGAAGATCAGATGAAAACTTCTTCAATTAGAGAGCGGACACCATGCTTAATGCTTGAAATGCACTAAGTGACCTCGTGACCTAGTTTTTGACCCGGCATGACCCATATTTGAACTTGACCTACATATCATCTAGACACAACTTCTGACCAAATTTGGTGATGATCGCGTGAAAACTACTTCAATTAGAGAGCGGACACCATGCTTAATCCTTGAAATGCACTAAGTGACCCCGTGACCTAGTTTTTGACCCAGCATGACCCATATTCGAACTTGACCTAGATATTGTCTAGACACAACTTCTGCCCAAGTTTAGTGAAGATCGGATGAAAACTATTTGAATTAGAGAGCGGACACTGCCATGGACGCCGCCCGCCAAGGGTGAAACTATAATACGTCCCGTTTTTAAAACGGGCGTATCACAAGAATAAAATTATAAAAATAAACCCGATGAAAATATCGCAAAATAAAACTGGATAAAAATATTGCATAAAAATATTACATGTGTTAATCGGTTGCATGTCTCCAATCAGACCTGACTGATATATAATCTATATACTACCTCTGACCAAGTTTGGTGAATTCAACTTGAACTAGAGCTTTGTCACTGAATGTGACTTATACCCCCATACCACTTTGACGCAGGATAAAAAGTTGTTTAAAAGTTTCGGATGAATACAATTTGAATTAGAGTCCGGACAAAGTGGCGCCGTTGAAAATGCACTAATTGACCCTATGACCTAGTTCTTGACCCGACATGACCCATATTCGAACTTGACCTAGATATCAACTAGATGCAACTACTGACCAAGTTTGGTAAAGATCGGATGAATACAATTTGAATAAGAGTCCGGACAAAGTGGCGCTGTTGAAAATGGACTAATTGACCCTATGACCTAGTTTTTTACCTGGCATGACCCATATTCGAACTTGGCCTAGATATCAACTAGATGCAACTACTGACCAAGTTTGGTGAAGATAAGATTTATACAATTTGAATTAGAGTCCGGACAAAGTAAAATGCACTAATTGACCCTTTGACCTAGTTTTTGACCCAGCATGACCCATATTCGGACATGACCTAGATATCAACTAGATGCAACTACTGACCAAGTTTGGTGAAGATCGGATGAATACAATTTGAATTAGAGTCCGGACAAAGTGGCGCCGTTGAAAATGCACTAATTGACCCTATGACCTAGTTTTTGACCCGGCATGACCCATATTCGAACTTGGCCTATATATCAACTAGATGCAACTGCTGACCAAGTTTGGTGAAGATCGGATGAATACAATTTGAAATAGAGTCCGGACAAAGTGGCCCCTTTGAAAATGCACTTATTGACCCTATGACCTAGTTTTTGACCCGGCATGACCCATATTCGAACTTGGCCTAGATATCAACTAGATGCAACTGCTGACCAAGTTTGGTGAAGATCGGATGAATACAATTTGAATTAGAGTCCGGACAAAGTGATGCCTTCCGCCCGCCGCCCGCCCGCCGCCCGCCCGCCAAGGGGTTTCACATAATACGTCCCGTATTTTATACGGGCGTATAAAAAAAGGTCAATAACTGATTAAAAACGCACTTGGGAAACCTTTTCAAAATGCACTAGAGCACTTGCAGATAATTACTCTGTAAAAGTCTGACACAAATCTCATGCTCAATGTAGGTGTTTTGTGCAGAAGCTTTAATATGTAAATTTAAAACAGGAAATCTATGCACTGTATAACATTAAGATAATTATTTCGTAAAAGTTAAACCCAAATCACATCAAAATATAGGAGGAGTTGTGCACAGAAGTGTTACCGACAAATGAACGGACAGAGTCATGCCTACTATTTATGTATCCCTATGCCTTTTTGCTTGTGATAAAAAACAACAACATAGGCTTTGCTAATTGTAAACTAGAAATGTGTGACGGAAAATCATGCTCCAACAACACATGTTTTGACTCAGACAAATTCTACAGTGGACACAAAGAAAAAGGGCCCTTACTGGTCCTAGTCAGCATTCTTTTCTCTACCATCATATACACATTTGAATCATTCAACTATGAAAATTTGAGTAAGATTGATCCAAAGTTAAAAGATGCACTGGAATAGTTTCAAGCATATTTATACTTGTTTTTGTTTGTAATGGCATTTTATGTGTAAAATATAACCAAAACAGTATTTTAAAAGAATCACTGTATCACATGCCAGGGTTCGACATTAACTTTTTTTACAGCCAGACCATCAGACCAGCTCCTCTTAAAATGTACTAGCCCGAATATGATGTCTACTAGACCATAAATGACATAACAAATAAACACAATTGTGTCGTGTAACTGTTTAATCAATTATTTATCAGTAAATAATTAGTGAACACAAGAAAGTCATTTTGATGAAAAGAGTAAAAAATAAAATAAAACTATTTAACAACATAAATTGTTTGTTATAATTTCACTGTTTATCACCAGTTAAATAAATGATGTCTGTACAGCAGGTGACATTTATTCAAGGTCATCAAATTCTGGCCTCCTTGACCGCTGTGCTCCATGCAACCACAGCTCTAAGGCCCTTTTTCCAGCATAATCTGTGTCAGTTTTACCGTCGGATTCTTCTTTATTAACTTATTTGTCGGATGAAAATCCAATCTTGAACAAAGCCATTCTTTAAATAACATGCTCTCGTCTGCTACGCCAAAATGTTTACATTGATGATACCGATTGTCAATAGAAGTCATAAAAACATGATGTAAAGTTCTAAGACACTTCAGAAAATCATTAATATTCATGACAACTTGACCAATGGAAACAAGCAATTTCTGCGGGAAGCTCTCCTTCGCGTCTAAAAATAGCGATGAATCATGTGAATTCTCCACGTTTATTTATATACGCTAGTTTTGTTCTGATGTAAATAAAGGATACGAGAGTTATTTGACACATTAAGAGAAAAAGGTTTTCGGTTAGGTATAGTTATATGAATCAGTATAGATTTGTTATGTACAACCAGTCGGACAAGCTAGCCCACAGTTTTACTAGCCCGACCACCGATCTTACTAGACAATGTCTGTCGGACGTGCCTTAGTGTCGAACCCTGCATGCATTTTAATCAAAGGCCATAATCTCTTTCGAGTTCTACATTAATGCCACAGTGCTAATGCCACTTACGGTGGACCAATTTCCATGGCACCTGTTGCTCCGGTCACACTAGCTGGCCGACGAGAACTGAACAACTCAGTTGATGGCAATGTAGAGAATCCTGTTTTGGATGGGCTGATAGGCAGGTGAAGTATGGTCCCAGCTCTTGAGGTGCTTGTACTGAATCCATCTGTGTGAAAATGGGAGGTAAGTCGCTCTGTCTCTTTGCGCTGTTGTTCAAGCTGTATTCTGGATGTGCATATATATATAAATACTTCGATGAAATGCAGATTTAAAACATATAAAGGTTTGAGTGTGCCTGTGAGGACCAGTCATTGCAATTTTATCACATAATTACCAAAAAATGTCACAAACAAGAGATTTTTTTATCCTTATTTACCTTATTTACCCTTATTGCGCCGCTTTGAAGCCATATATTTGACCTTTGACCTTGAAGGATGACCTTGAGCTTTCACAACTCAAAATGTGCAGCTCCATGAGATACACATGCATGCCAAATATCAAGTTGCTATCTTCAAAAAGTAATTGCAAAACTTTAACCAAGGTTAAAGTTTTGGGACACACACAATGAATGAATGAATGAATGACAGGCAGACAGACAGGCAGACCAAAAACAATATGCCCCGATCTTTCTATTCGTGGGCATAAAAATAGGTCCAGCTGCTATTTATGTTGCACACACAACAGGAAAGAATAGTATAAAATACAAAAAAAAATCAGAGAAACAAATGCCTAATTTCTCTTAGTTGAAAAGGTATAAATCAAACTTTCAAATTAGATCTGCTTTTGGGTTGAATCAAATATGGCAACAACATCTTTGCTAATCTATACAATAATTCATTATAGATATTTGTCCTTATTGAAAAGGTTTGCTTTGTTTTCCAAGATGGCATTGTCTGATGCAAGAAAAAGTTTGCATTGCAGATTTACGGTAATCGAGGATATTTCCTCTAAAAACACACTTTAAAACGCCATTGGTCAACAATAAAAATAAGTTGTTGCATGCTGTCTGCAGCCATTATCATAAATTTGCAGGAAAATTAAAAAAAATGACAGTGTCACACAGGAGATGAAAACAACTGAACATGAATCTCCGAAATTCATAGTTAAATTTTATGCAACGTTTAAAAGAGTTGAGTTAGTTTGTGTATGATTGTAAAATATAATAGACTTGGATGCAGTATCTTATTTGTTTTATAGACGCATCATTCTTTAGCTGAACAACATGAGTTTTAAGTTTATTTGTTGTGTCTTAAAGAAATAGAAAATATCCCCAAGTTTTCATCAGCTGTGATACATGTACATTTGTACCACCTTTTTTATACATCGCAAGAACACAGAAGTTAAGTATAAAATTATGCCAGTAAAGTCTCAAGAAAGATGGGTTTTTTAAATACATGGTACCATGTTACTACATTATAATAACAATCAAGGATCATCAAAACAATCTATTTATCCCCACGCTTTTTGGAGACAAAGTGGGGATTATGTGGTTATCTCCGCCATCTGTCCGTCCGTCCTGGCCACTATCTCCTCCTACACTATTAGCACTAGAACCTTGAAACTTACACACATACATGGTAGCTATGAGCATATGTGCGACGGTGAACTATTTGGAATTTTGATCTGACCCCAGGGTCAAAAGTAATGGGCATTGGGGTGGGGCCGGGTCAGAAATTTTCCTGCGACCCCTATTCAAAAAAGGCTTATACCTACTGTGTCCCTTCAGATATTGCTTTCATATTTGGTATGCATGTGTATCTAGATAACACCTTTCCATGGGCATACAATTTTTTACCCCTGTGACCTTGACCTTGAACTGGAGGTCAGCATTCAGGTTTCGAAATCTGCGACTGCGATTAGATAAAGACTCATAACTACTGTATCCCTTCAGATATTGCTTTCATATTTGGTATGCATGTGTATCTGGGCAACGCCTTTCCATGCGAATACCATTTTTGACCCCTGAGACCTTGACCTTTAACCTGAGGTCAGCGTTCAAGATTCGAAATCTGAGACCGTGATTTGAAAAAAGCTCATAACTACTGTGTCCCTTCAGATATTGCTTTGATATTTGGTATGCATGTGTATCTGGACAAAACATTTCCATGCGCATAAAATGTTTGACCCCTGTGCCCTTGACCTTGAACTTGAGCTCAGCTTTCAGGTTTTGACATCCGCGACCGCGATTCAAAAAAGGCTCATACCTACTGTGTCCCTTCAGATATTGCTTTCATATTTGGTACGATGTGTATCTGGACAACACATTTCCATGCGCATGAAATTTTTTAACATAGGGTCCGCGATCAGGTTTTGAAATCTGTGATTAAAAAAATATCATGATGTCTGTATCAGGTATTGCTTTCATATTTGGTACGCATGTGTATCTGTACAAGACATTTCCATGCGCATACAATTTTTTATCCCTGTGACCTTGACCTTAGTGTCCGCGTTTAGATTTTGAAATCTATGTGTTTAACTCCGTCGTCTGTCCGTCCGTCCAACCTGGCCACTTTCTCCTCCTACACTATTAGCACTAGAACCTTGAAACTTACATACATGATAGCTTTGAGCATATGTGCGACAGTGCACTATTTGGAATTTTGATCTGACCCCTGGATCAAAAGTTATGGGGGTTGGGGTGGGGCCGGGTCAGAGATTTTCACTCATTTTTTTAGGTTATTTTACATTAACTTCTTCATTTCTACACCGATTTACTTCAAATTGATACTGAACATCTTTTATGACAATACCATCAATTTCAACTATGCATGGCCCCATTACCAACCCTGGGGCGCCCCTGGGTCAAACATGCGGCGTGGGGATACGCATCGGCCTCTGCCGCGCCATTTCTAGTTATGAATTATAATGAACAATATGGTTTTCAGTTAATAAACTGTTTTTAATATGTACCAATAAATCATTTTTAGTAAAGTTCCAATCATCATCATCATCATCTTTAAGACATACTGTAAACATATAGAAATTCGTTGGTATGTAATATTGTGGTTTAATAAAAAACAACTAATTCGTTGACACGTTATTTCGTGGATTTCAAATAAAAAACAACTAATGCGTTGATACGTAATGTTGTTCATTTAAAATTTTCGGGGAAGACTGACCGTCATAATAATTAAACTTTTATTAAAACAACTAGAGTAATAACGAAGCATAATCTGTTAATCTGTGTTGACAGCAAGACTTGAGGTTTATGTGCACTGAAGCATGAAAGTGTTGCAGATAATTGTCGATAAGAGCGATAAAGCGGTGCACTTGTGGGTCCCCGCTCGCTATTTGCCATCAATGTTGTTTTGACAATATTTGCAATTCTCAGCGCAATCGGTCCCCTAGTAGTAACAATTGAGTAATAAGGTCCCCAAAATACATGTGTGAAAACCGTTATGTCTCTTTCAACTTTAATTGGTACTAATTGACATATGTGATACTGAAGTGAAGTAACTATTACAAAAAAAAAAACAAATAACTCGGATAACCGACAACAAAAGAAAATGTCTGAAATGATAATCGAAAATGACCGATTTCAGATTAAAAATGTATAAATAATCGTTGGTACTTGAATTAGTAGTTCAGCGGACCAACAAAATCCGAGAAAATCCATACCAAACAAAATATAATGGTTTTGCAGTATGTCTATGTTTGCTTGTGAACTCACTAACTTTGTAAAGGCTAAAAGCACTTCTTATTTTCAATTAATAGGTTTCAAAGAAAATATCCAACAAAAATTATACATAACGTTTCAGATTGATGGTCTACAGTATAACAATTAACTTGTTCCAAAACAATGTGTTACCTCAAGTCAGATATTGTTTTTTGTTCACTGGAGTAGTCGACAAGAGCAGATAATGTTGATGGTGAGGTGGAGGAAAACTTTGGCAACTGAAAAAAAGTTATTATTTACCCAATTTGATGCACAAATCAACAATTTATCACATAATACATAAATATATCTTCTTTGTTTGTTCAAATTCAGGGGCAATATAGGGACCCATTCCCACTGGAACATAGTATATTATTTTGGTAATTGGAACAAAAAATCTTAATAGAAGATTTCCCTCCCAAGAACCAACTAAATGTGTATATAGAAAGAAAATCTCAACATTTAGTTTAACTTCCATTCAGCTGGCTGCATACATTGGATCTTAGTAAATTTAATATTGAAAACAGATTTACTTACAATTTTTTTTGGTTGCCAAAAAAACACCACTATTTTCCCAATTTTAGTAAAATCAACATGATTTTCTCAAACCAAATGGACCTGGCTCCATTCCCGAAATGGTGCAAAAACAAAACAATGAATGTAGTTTTAAGGAGCTTTAATCAATATTATTTACTTGGTCTATAAAAGGTCTAAAATTGTATGTGTCTGCTTAAGTTAACACATATATTATTTAACTATTGTTTTCAATGAAATGTACAGTTTTGTCTTTACATAATGATGGTTTTAAGCATGGTTTTAACGTTTGAAAATACATGTTACAGGGCCCTCAATCCATTTTAGGGGAAGCGGGTCGCTACCCTCATGAGGAGGAATTCTCGCGGCGTTTCCCTTTTTGGGGGATTTTTTACTTACTCTCTCATTATTACATTTGTACATGTTTGCACTATATTAATTTCTTTTTTCAAAATTTAGTATGTTTGACAAGATTAAATTGAAATAGAATTGAGATATAATAATCATGAGACATATCTTTCTATACAAAAAAAAAATAATAAAAAAATTTTATAGAAAGATTTCAGAGGGAATTTTTTCCCCCCAAAAGGGGAAAAAACTATACTTTTCAGGTGGGGGACTGTGGCTGAAATTCGGCCGCAGATTTGATAGATTGAGGGCCCTGTGTAATTACACAAAAGGGAAAAAACAAATGTGTACGCCCATCTGTAATTTTGTTGATCATCTTTATAACAAACCCCAACACATTTTATCCAAGTAAATGAAGGCCACTGACCTAGAAATACACAAATTACAAATATAAAGTTTTAATAAATAAACAATGACTAGACTTAGAAGCAAACTTATTTTACCTCAGATTTTTCTGCACTTGAAGACATGTTCAGATCTGTAAGTGCATTAAACATTGTTGGTGCACCTGAAACATTAAAATTAATTGAACTAACATAACATCTTTGTGTTACATTTACACATGTATTTCTAAACTTTAAGAAATAAAAAATATGATACTATACTATAGAGTATACTAATTGGGGCTGAGTTGGATATGATGAATTTACAATAATAGATTCCACTATGTCATGATGTAATAATAAATATACTAAATATTGATCAATTATCAGCAATTTTTTGGCTTGCCTCGAAATCCTTAAATTGGGAAAATGTGCATCATGAACAGGGGCCGGCCTAGGGATCAAATTTTAGGCAGAAGTGACTTCTCTCTTGACTGGCATTTAGGGGGAAGTCAGGAGAAATAAGGAGAAATCATGTTTTTGTTTGTTTTATCTTGTATATCTTGTAATTAGTTGCATTATTTTTTTCACTTTTAAATTGCTGAATACAAGATGTGCATTATGAATCCTGCTGATTCAATTATTTTTATTGTTAATTAAATCAACAATCAAGTATACAGATTACTACACAATAAACAACCCTGTTACTGCATTCAAGTTTGCATGAAAGTGCTTAATATAAATTGTATTTACATTCACTACCCATCCACCCCACAAAAAAAAAAAATGGGGGGGGGGGAGGGGGGATATATTTTGGTATTATACATTATATTAAATATTAATTTAATATTAATTTTGTCTTCTACATAAAACATTATAATTACCCTATACTCAAATTCCAGTAGAAACAACAATAAAACCATTTAAATACACAAGTCTTTGACAATCACACCAGTGTTACCAAATGACATCAATTAAACCAATCCCTTAAAAAACTGCAAGTCCATGCTGTCGGTAGACATCAAAAGTCTTTAATGTTGGGGCCGATTTCAAGGAGTTAAAACTGTGAACTTGTAACACCTCAGCAGGTGGCGAATGGCCAAAAGGCATTGATCAATACTACATTACCGGCAGCATGCAGTACTGTCAGATACAGGATTAATACATGATTAGCTCCATAGAGGATGCAATGAGTGAAAACTATTGGAGATTTGACTTCATTGGATTATTTGTATCAATTTTTATCGGGTGTGAGGAAATAAATTGTGTTTGCTGGAATTTAAATGGGAGGTTGCTTTACAGGTATTGTTTGTTTATAGATTTTCTTGAAAATGAGGGCGAAATGAATTTCGCTTGTCTCTTTAATAAAGGTGATATAAGCCGATGTTCTGCAAACTTTTTTGCCCAAGTCGCCCTCTTGGCCGACCCATGCATGAAATTTTGACATTTGTATTTATAGTTCATTTAAATTACTTGGTATTAATTGCACAAACCAATTCAAATATTCATTTTACATACCGTTTGGCTTGAAATGTTCAGTTTCAGTGCTCATTTTATGTGTTGATTTGCAGGTTAAGCACTGTTGGAATGAAATTGACAATATCATACCTCCTAATTTAGGAACATTTCTTTTGGCAGCTATAGGGAATGTTGTAGGTTGTCATCAATTGGGAAAGTACCTTTTAAAGGTTTCTAATAAAGTATCTTTAAATATGTTAAAATATTGTATTATTATTATTATTCCTAATTATTTAACATGAATTAATTATTAATTGCATAAAACATAAATGCACGAGATATTATTAGCAAATATTTTGTAGAGAAAATAGAGTCTCTCAAATACGAATTCTACAATATTTGCAAGTGTGTATCGATGAAACTATTCAAATATTTAAATCACCACTTGTAAACTTATTTCAAGTTCTCAAGTGCTAAGATAACACTACAAAGCCGAAAAGTCATATTTACATAAGAAACATGTCTGTGCTTGCAAGATGCAAAGCTCAAACTATTGCAGATAAAACACATTGTACCTATCCCTAATGTATCTGATCTTAATTTATTTCCCTCTGCTTCCAGATGACGAATCTGCTCGAGAAGTTGTGCAGCTGTTGGCGCTTTCCTGATGGTGCTTGCTTTTCCAGCCTTCAGTGGACTTAGTCCGCCACCGATGGCACCGGGTGGGGAAGTGGCAATTGAAAATCCTGCGGACGAAGCCATTTGCGCGTATTCCCTTTCAATTTAACTAATGAAATCACATATTGATCTATGTGTTTTTACTTCAAATAGGGTCTTCGAAGAATCATGTCCACAAAATGCCGAAAACGCCTCAAACTAATATGTAAACAATCCGTTTATTTTTGTATCGGCCCCACAACAACCAGAACGCTTTCGCAAGAGTAACCTCCCTTTGTCTCGGTTAAGAACAACTAAAAAAATTTACATCGAAGACTCCGGACGGTGATTACACCAGCGTTCTCGCTTTCAGGGTGAATACATTTCACATTTTATTGCAAATACAAACGATTTATCTCGGTCAAACAGTTTGAACTAGTTTATTTAAATTAAATTTAGAGCTTTTCAATATTTTCCTGCCAGAGTTTAATTTTTTCCAATCATGGATACAACATCAAAGATGAGAACTTGTTCGCTTTTTACGAATTTTTGAAAAATCAAATTCAATAAACTTACGAGCGGAACTGCAATAATTGAAATGGTTTTAATAATACAATATTCGTGAAAACTAGTTTGTCTGTCCTGGAATGCAAAGCAAACGATAATAGCACCACCATTACGTTTTGTTCAATTATCGATGAAAAGCGTTATAAAAATATTTGTTCCGATTTAAATTTATGATTATCAATAAGTACCCACATTTTAAATTTGTCAACAATGACCTGACACTCGTGAAGTCACTTTACATTAATTATACGCTTCGATGTGTCCGTTATTTGCATCCGATTTTTGAGTGTGAACGTTTTGCAGGAATTTAACGATGCCATATTAGTATACTTGGTGATAGCCGCTTCAATCGATATCAACCAGCTTACATCGGACAAGCTAAGGTGAGAAGCTGGTTATGTTAAGACCTTATCTGGTCGTAGAGGACGAAATCATTTCTGAAATTAGACCGCGATACACGAGATTCGGATAATATGGGCGATATTTGAATATTAAAATATCGTGTATCGCTTCGTGTGTCGCGCAAAATATCGTGTGTCGCACGAAACACGAAGCGACACCCGATATTTTGCGCGACACACGAAGCGATACACGATATTTTATTATTCAAATATCTCCAATATTATCCGAATCTCGGGTACCGCGGTCTAATTTCAGACCGCGACACACGACACACGCAGCGATACTCGATATTGTGCGCGATACACGAAGCGACACGCGATATGTGTAATGTTCAAATATCGCTGTAATAATATCGCCTATCGATTATCGCGTTTTAAAAAAATCAGGGGAGACAAAAAGGGATATTTTTACGTTGGGCAGCCATATTGATAATAAATGGTCGAAGATTTCTGTAACACCATTTAAAAAAAGCGAGAGTCGACAGGCAATATTATTACTGTGATATTTGAACAGTACTTCGTGTATCGCGCAAAATATCGAGTATCGCTTCGTGTGTCGTGTGTCGCGGTCTGAAATAAGACCGCGATACACGAGATTAGGATAATATGGGCGATATTTTATGATAATAAAATATCGTGAATCACTTCGTGTGTCGCGCAAAATATATTGTGTTGCTTCGTATTTCGTGTGTCGCCCTTTGAACGCGAGACACGATATTTTGCGAGATACTCAAAGCGACACACGATATTTTGCGCGATACACAAAGTGACACACGATATTTTGCGCGATGCACGAAGCGACACGCGATATTTACAACGATATATCGCCGTTTGGGCTACCTTCACAAGGGCGATATTTCGTGGTACATTCTCGCGCGTCGCTTCGTGTATCGCGCAAACTATCGCGTGTCGCGCAAAATATCGTGTATCGCTTCGTGTGTCGTGTGTCGCCCTTGATGAAAAAAGGGCGAGAGTATATATGGCACTATCCGGAATCCGTAGGCTAGGGCCTGGCACAGGCACGTATGCGCGTTGAAATAAACATGCACGTGATACATTCTAACACTGTTGATAAGACACGTGGCTTGCACCGCGTAGTGGTCACACATGCACATAGAGATCAACAGCTATGGTGTTCAATACACACGGTACATTTTATGACTTTGTGGAGATATAACACTCCGCACGAATCACTCGAAAAGATTACTTGATGAAATTACTTGAGAGTGATTTATCGATAAAATTAGCTTTAACAAAGTTAAAGAATCATTCTGATATTACTTTGTATTATCATCACCACAATTCCATTCACCGGTCTTGACCGGTTTCGCTATCCAAAATGGAATGTTTATCTGACGCTGTCACTTTATGTATCTAAAGATAGAATAAATAATACACATAAGCATGCTAAGTGAACAAGAACTGCCGCTAAGGCAAAACTTGAGGTGAATTAAATTGTAGACATAGTAAGAATACAACACGTATACATCAGTGCAGGACACAGGTGGTTAGCGTGTGGTTACTCAGTATGATATTAATTAGTAAAAACATAATTTTGAATGGAAAATAATCAAACAATAACAAAAAAATCAATTTCTCTGGAAAAATAGTGCGCTATCATTATTTTTTTTAGAGAAGTTGATTTTTCGTTATAATTTGATTATTTTTCATTCAAAGTGATGTTTTAACTAATTATTATCATAGCCACACGTTGCGCAGAGATACAATAGAAATACAATTTACTTTTGGGTGTTGTTCAAAATTTTTGGTAAATGATCCTTCATTCTTTGGTGCATAAACAATAATAATGCTGTACACAACACCTGCCGACCAATTGACATATTTTCAGGAGGATGGGTTGCGGGGTAGCTGATATACAAGAGAAAATGCTTATCAGTCCTTGTCAGTAATATGTTAATGATTAAAGGGAGATTATACGATTTTGTCAAATATTTATAAATTTATATAACATGTGTAAAAAACTTATTATACATATATTTGAGTATAAATTAAAATTAAAGTTAAGAAGAACATGTGTCTAAAAATGCGAAATAAGCCAGATATTGAATGCTGAAATCGAAAATGTCTGTACGGTCGAATTCGCCAGCATGTATATCATGCATGTCCGATGTGAATCTAAATTTAGTTTTACGGATCATTTTAATTTCCTGCAACGATATCTATTCGTACGACACACGAACACTAACTATGATCATAATAAAAAGACGAATGCTTCGGTTATTGTAGGAAAATATGTACAAAATATCTTCGTCACAATCGACTCAGAGCACTGATTTGTCTTTGATCATTTTATGAAATTCACCTTCAATGTATACTTTTTCTTGCTATTTTGTGTTATTGTAACGTATTTTTATCAATATATTTCAATTTAACACATATAAAAATCGTATAATCTCCCTTTAAGTATTTTATTACGTGTTCACCTTATTCTGATATAAACATTTGTTGATGCAGGTCGCAGATGGCGATAAGGAATGCATCTTTATTTGCAGTATATGTAATTTTAATAGGATTTTTAAAAATAGAGGACGACTGAGAAACAATCCCCATTCATAGACCACAAGAGTTTAAATGTAAAATATGCCATAAAGAATGCTTCAACAGAGTCGGACTAAAAAAGCAAATAAAGCAAAATCGAACCCCTACTGGGGGCACGGAGCTTTACTTCAAACAACATTATATGCATGATCGGGATATACATTATACCATAAAGCTCGACTTATAACGCGCCAAAACGCTGACGTTCTGATTTGGAATCAAGAGAGTCAACAGTTTTCAAATACACGGACATCACATGGTTGTCCGATTTTGAGATCATCTATTTCAAAATTTCACATAACGGGCATCACAAATCCTTGCTATTTTATTGGAAAGTAAGTCAAGGATTCATCGAGAGACCCGAAACTGGTATATTTTATTAATTGGCCTTACCTTTCTATTTCTTTTAAGTCAACTTAGTATTGTATGGGACGTCAAAGAAAACAATGTGTAAAATTATTTCTAAATCACTTAACGTGAATTAACCGGGCTGAAAGGCGTGCAACACTTCACATTTAGTCTATAATCACTCATAAATCATGTATGCATCTCAGGAATTATACTCTGTCTTGCGTTGTACAAAATGTTAATCGAAATATGGTCTTTTTTAAAGTTTTAAAACCATATAAGTCGTACATGTAATGTGACAAATATATTTTAAATACTGTATTAAAAACGTGTTTGTTTTGTTAATTTACTAAAGTATACAAACTGTCGATAATGTCGATTGAGTTATGGTCCCAAGAAAGTAACATTTAAAATACACTTGCTTTGTTCCTGTTTTTTAACATGATGAACCGCACTTACAGGTACGTTTAGAGTTTATCTAAATAGGACACACAACGACATTGTGATAACCAATATTTACTTAAACGACTTTAAAAACAAATGTGCAACCTGGCTATTTCAAGTCATTATTAATGCGTATCATGCACTAACGTTTTTATAATTTTGAGAAAAAAATTGAATATATTTCAATATTAAATCAATTTAACTGAGTAAAATAACAAAACAAACTCGTTTTTAAAATACAGTATTTTAAATATATTTGTCACATTACATACACGACTTAGATGGTTTTAAAACTAAAACAGTCCATATTTTGATTAACATTTTGTAAGACGCAAGACAGAGTATAAGTCCTTTATTATTCACTGGTATCAAATGAACCTCTAGTTAAGAAGACAATTCGAGATCATTGCTAAGTACAATGACCATAATTCCGTTTTCAATATTAACAGTGCTATTGTCGTTTATTTTGTGTGCGTACAGTAACTCGCGCGTATTGAAACTTGATTTTGTCGAAATTTTGAGACTCTCGGACCATAAATCAATATTTACAGAAAAATTGTCATTGGTTTAATTGTCATGTGTGTAGCTAAAGTAGAATAAGAGTGTTTTAACTGATACTTCGTAAAGGGAATATGGACGATTCCGCACAAACTGACTGCAAATCTTTGTTCTGTTGAAACACTGCTTCGTGGATTTTACCCACTTTCGTACAACTCCTTTTTTGCATTTAATTGAATGATTTACAGTGAGTATTATTTTATTGTGAACAATACTCTTTGAGTAACAAACACCGTTTTCAACATACTGAAGATGCATTACGTCTCTTCATATCCTTATTAATTTTGATTTTATTTTAACTAATTGTAAAATGTATTTTTTATGATTTGTTTTGATAAAAAAAGTTTGGCATAAAAGAATATCTAACCAGGCATGTTATCAAGGTTACGCTCTCGTTTTATTCAAACAAAAACACGGTAAACAGGTACAAATACGATAACACTTTGAAAGACCTGTCCGTAATATGGGTCTTGTGAAATACTTCAGTAGTTAGGAAACGCCGTAATTTCAGTATAAAACCAACGGTGTCCAAGTCCGCTGACACAAATTGGAACATCTTGCATGAAACAGGTGTACAAATTATTAGGTTTCATTGAAATTTAAAACAGACTTTGAATTGCGCGACGCGAACGGTAATTTCATTTTGTTCGAGAAACGTAGTTGAAAACCGTTTACTTTGTAATTGAATTTGCACTACATGAAACAATTTTGTAGCGAATGCACACTATGCTTTACGATATTTGTTTTATTAATTTCGGGTATTTATTTTGGTAATTATTGTCATTTGCATTATTACTATTTTAGATAACAATCAAATGCTGAAGGCGTTTATTTTAGCGGCCGCATTTGCGGTAGCTTTGGCAGAAAAGTAAGTACACTAACTATTGCGATTACTGATTGATTGATTTATACATATTTTTGTTTCTAAAGTGACCCATGACCAGTGACCACAAGGATTTTTATCTACATAAGAATCGTTGTTGATATGCATAAAATACATGCCATGAAAAGAATTTGATTTTATTTTAAATATATTATTAGTAAGAATGCAATGGTCCATTTTTCCTTTCTTGCACATTTTATTCGTTTGTTCGTGAACCACTCAGTTAAAATTGTACAAAGACATAAGCGTTAGTCATAAGAAAACCATTGGAAGGTTGATACAATTAGCCGATTGCTGTAAACCAACTCGGAGTGTTAAGTCACTTGCCGATCATCAACAGTGCAAAAGGACACACTGCATCGCAAAGCTGGCTATTTTTCATCAGAACGCTAAGCGTTTTGATTCATTTTAAAACTAAAAGTAATATAGGAAAAGAGTTTACAACAATGTTACGCTTATTTATTCCACATGCATCAAACAATTGTCATATGAAAAAAAGACGAAATTGTGTGCCGAAAATGTGCAAATTACTGCGATGTTCGGAATGACATTTACTGTAACAGGCGCGATGAAATATGCAGATATAAGATAAAAAGCATATTGGCAGGTTGGCCGAAGTATTACCTATTGATAAGCCTTGACCAATGTTCTTAATTTATTGTCGGCTCTTATCCGATATTAACCATTACATTTTCTTTAAATTTAAGATCAAAGACCGCAAAAATTATATTCCACACTGTAAGTTTTACTCTAATCGCCTGCTTTACGGTGTTGTCGTGTTTATTGTGATGCTTGTTTTCTTTGTTGTTGTTTGTTGTGTGGATGTTATTGCTGTTAAATTTTACGTTTAGCAATGTGCATGTAAATTATCTTTATGTCTCATATAATGCAAAAACTTATCTGCCCTAAATAATGGACGAATGAACGAAATGCTGATAATACGACATCAAGGGACTTATGAAGTAAAAACCATTTAGAGAAAAAAAGTCACGATTTACTTCGTTATATTAACGACAACACTGCCACCAAACCATTTTAACCTTTGATAACCCGTAAAATGAAATGAGACACGACATGAAGAACTTGACCCAAATCAACACGAATACAAAAGAACTGAGTCACAGCTTCCGTTGTCTGATTAACAACTGCTCAAGCATTCCAACCGTTTTCATGACACCCTGTCTAGCACCTAGCTCAAGCCTCGTCTGTTTTATTTGGTTGTAGTTGTACCAGTGAAATTTATGTGACATCGATATGTGTGAAATATTAAAGCCTTATTTTTAGCTACCTAAGTAATTTGCTAATAATTTGCTAATATTTTCTTCGTCAAGGTTGAAGGACCTTCATTGAAGAGAATTATTTGTAGAAGTTTAAAACAAATGTGATTGATTGATTTTATTGTGTTATTTGGTAATTTTAGCTCTTACATGGTTTTTACGTCTTTGCTTATAAGCATCTGTTGACTATGTCATTTATAAATTCGTTCTTACTTCAAGACTTACGTTAAAACTGATCTTAGTTCGCAAGCATCTCGTTATAATTTCAGATCATGCATTATTCTTACGTCAATACTAATCTAGGTTTTTCATCATCTTTTTATAATTTAAGTTCGTACATCGTTAATACGCCAATACTACTCTGCGTTTTTTCAGCATCTTTCTTCTATTTCAGTTCATACATTTTTCTTATGTCAAGTCTGACTGTGATACGTTAGTATTCTTTAATAATTTCAGCTCTTACATCGTTCTCACTCCTAAGAGTTTCCGACCTGGCGTCCCACTCAACATTAGCGTCAACGTCCTGAAGGCGTCAGGCGACGTCAACGTTAAGGCAGAACTTTTCGACGACAGCGCGAAGGCCGTAATAGCCTCTGCTCATAAATCCGTTACTCCCGGTAGGCGATTGACTTTTCACTATGATTATAACGTACAACGACGATTAATGTTATAATCAATTCAATAACATCATTTTACTTTAGATCCGCATTCTTATATAATGTTATACATTTCATCATAATATTATATTTTATTAATGTTTCTATAAATTTATCATTTGTGTTGCAGGTTCTGTAACTTCTATTCAGATCAATGTAAGTAATTGTATTTACAAGACTATTGCTTTTCCGTACAGCCTTATTGAAACAACCGGATATCTTCAAAGGTTCGCGTGAATTGTTTTCCTAAAAACAATAGCAGTTTAACTTTTTCTTTTATAGAAAACATTTTCAGAAACTCATTCTTGTATATACAAACATATCAACATTGGCATATTGCGTTTTCGCGGTTTTGTCATCAAGGTATGTTTCAAGCCGTAATAAGACATAGTTTCTTTGTTTATCCAGTTAAAATTAAGATTGAACCAACCGATTTGTATAGATTGCTCTCATAACAATAACTACATCCATATGTGATAATAATTAAGTCAAGAATCGGATTATCTTTTCTTTAATAAACAAATGCGCAATACGTACAGGTTCCGGACAACTTGCACAGCGGATCCTACAAAATCCAAGTACAAGGTTCCGGTCACGGCCTACACTTCCAGAACGAGACCTCCATCAACTATGAGAGCAAGAGCATCTCGATCTTTATTCAGACGGACAAGGCCACCTACAAACCTGGGCAAACTAGTACGTGATCTTAGCAAAACCTTAGAATGCTTGACCAAAGTGTGTGTCTATGCCATGAAATGGTATGGCATACCGTTAAAACTTTGACCAAAGTATGTGTCCATATCTTACGGTAGAATCCTTCCCCAAAGTATTCTTTCATATAAAACCGTAGATTCCTTTATCACTTTACCATAAGTTTCTGTTTCAGCTTGTCATGTAGTTTTCATATAAATAAAGTGAAACAGCATTTGCTACAAATTAGAACAGGTCGTTATCAGCATGAACACCTTTAATGATGTCAAGCGACATTTTGGCCAAAAACAGCAACAATACGACACAGCAAAAACAACCATAACAATTAAACAAAAACATGTGAACACACCTGGTGTCACCACCGCGTGATATATATTCTATACAATTACATTTTTTTTCAAATTAATCAGTCTAATCTGCCTTAACTTGTGTTCAGACAGATGTATGTTTCTGTCTTGGTTATGTCATCAACACTGCCATTTTGAGAAAGCAAACGAGAGTTATTATAGTTCTTATTCTTGCATTTCAGTCAATTTCAGAGCCTTTGCAGTCTTCCCGAACTTGACTGTTTATACTGGAAGCTATGATATTGAAATCTATGTGAGTATTTTATTGAAATAAAAAGAAAATGTACGAATATTTTAATTGAAACCATTTTTTTTTAATCCATGCATACTGCTTCTATTGCATGCCGGTAGCGCCTTTCTTTTCAAAATGAATCTAGAATATGAGAATTGTAAAGAATTAGTATATTGGTTTGTGTTCTGTATTATATTGATAGTATAAACATTGCCCCATTTCTCAAGCCCGCGTCCGTCTCTTACTCTTGACATGTCACGTAAGCCTGCATTCCCTTTCCCGCCTTTAGGACCCCAACACGAACAAGATCAAGCAGTGGCTCGGCGTGTCCGATGCCAGCGGCGTCGTGACCAACTTTCTTGAGATGGACACACAGCCGGTGCTCGGAGACTGGAAAATGAAAGTTACAGCACATGTAAGTTCTACTTTGAATACTGACATACATTTATAATGTCAGTTATTAAAACCCGCTTTGCAAGTTATGCTTTACCTTTGTTTGTAATGTCAATCTTCAAATAAAATAACTCGCTTTGTAACGCAAACTAAATCAAAGTCATGCTAACATGATTGTACCTCAAATTCCGCGGTATAAACAAGACTTAATATTTTGTATACGTCAGTGATAATTGAATTTACAAAATACAGGTTAAGACGCTAAAGAAGATTACGATATGATTTTAAAAGCGTCAGTTTAGTTTGTATGAAGGTATTCTTTGGTCTATTATCATCTTCGTGAAATTAATGCTTTCCGAGCATTGGCTACCATCCCTTATATTCAACTGGTACTTTCATAGAATCCCGACGCAACTCGCATGTCCATTTTTTAAAGCCTGTACATGCTTATTAAATGTGGGTTTATGCATTTAAGTGCACTTTTTGCATTGTATAAACATGTATAGTTATATCTTTGTATAATAATATACAAATCATATTTTTCTAAGGACAATGATTGGTTGTCTAGTATTTGGAAACGTTTGGTTATACACTTAAGCATTTTATAATGTATGATGTAATTAAATGGACATTTTTATAAGCGTTTTCAAATGGAAAATATCGTCATATAATCTATGTACTTATTAAAAATCATTCAAAATTGTTATTTATATACCTTTACTTTAAAGGGACGATCTACAGAGAAAATATTCGTCGTTGCTCATTACGGTAGGAGCTTTCAATAATATATTCATTCAAGTCTTGAAGACATCTAACTGAATATATTTTGACTTATACAAAATACTCGTTTTTCTCATTGGCTTAGAAAAGACACTAGTTAAAGGTGTGTTTTTCCTTACAAAGTCAGTTATCGTTCATATCCAGCAGTAAAAGTATTCTTTCAATTAGAGCTTGTCTGCAGATTTTAACATAAACTAAATATTTCTTTCTGAATCTAGAATTTGTTATTTGCAATTTAGCCAATCCTGAAAGATATCATTTTAATATCTGGCCAGTGTCAGTTTGAAGATCGTCGAGTCACTGGCTTTAGAGATTGCACTGAAATAATGCTCATATTTGAAATACGTATTTCCATGGGCACTTTTTATGATTGTGTTGGTGTATTTTGCAGTGCTTCCAAAGTTTGAAGTTAAAGTCGAACTGGCTTCGTTTATTCTTACTTCCGATAACGCACTGCATGGGAAGGTCAGCGCAATGTAAGTGGAATTCTGCGTTTGAATTGAATTCAAATACTGCAGCATGTAACGAACAAAATATTATGATTAAAATTGCAGTTTTATACTATTCAAATGTTAAAATATATTACAATATTATTATACAAAATATTCACGTTCAAGATAACATTTGTGGAGCACCGATCGATGACAATTACTGTAAATTATTAGTACAAATATTCTAAGAAAACGTGTATGCTACGTAACATTTTGTGTTAGAATTCACATACGTATTACAATTTACTTAACTTGACATGATTAATGTTTAGTTATACGTACGGTAAGCCGGTGCAGGGAACGGCCGACTTAATTGTGAAGTTAAAGAACTGGTACCGCCCATATAACTACCATGGTGACGAGCCACACGTGACGCAAGCACTGACTCTTTCGGTTTGTATACACAGACAGTTTTGTAGTAGCATCCCGTAATTCCCGCATTGACGAGCCAAATGTGACCAAATCACTTATTCGGTTTGTAAACACAAGCAATTTTATCATATTGATCCTTAAGTTTCCATGTTGACAACCCACAGATGACGCATTCAATGGCATTTTGCTTTGAAAAGTTTTGTAGTTATAAATAGTTATATAGTTATATAGTCAAATATATGGACTATGTATCGCATGTATTTATTGCAATTGGATATGCCTCTATCGAGTGACCACCAATAGTAAAACTCATAGCTATCGTTTCAGTCTCTTTTTGTTTGTTTACTATTTAAGTTCTTTAACAGTTGCTTAATGATATTTGATACTACATCTGCCTTTACCATATGTCAAAAATGGTCAGACAAGTGAATTTGTTTTCTTACTGAGAATTACAATGGTATTTCATTTTATTCAAGGTCGATGGTACTGCCTCGTTTTCCATCCCATTGGACGCTATTAAGACGATGAACAGCTACTTGACTGGACAAACTTTGACAGTAGAGGCCAACGTAACGGAGAGCCTTAATCACATCACCTTAAGTGGAAACAACGAAGTGAAATTTTATGACCGTGCTGAGAAAATGGAGTTCCTGAAATCTAACCCAAACACATTCAAGCCTGGTCTGTCCTACACTGCATATGTAAGTAGTATTTATACATCAGAATTGTTTCAGGAAGTTCTCATTGTTCGATCTTCTGTTATTATTGTGCTTGGTATTTTGATGCAGTGATGATAGCACAGAGTCCATCTTACTGCACTCAAATTGGAAACATACCATTGCTCACATCATAATAAGTATCAGAAAAAGGAAATTGAAATTATTTATATAAACTGTAAAAACATGACATTTAAATTGACCATATTCTAGCAAATATATCCAATGTTATTGTATTTTGTATTATGGTAACAAGTGTGTGTACCTTTCTTTATACACAGTTTACTAGATTATACCACCATTATCTGACAATTTCAGCTACGAGTCTCACAGCAAGATGACCAGCCCATTCAGGGTGTTCGTCAAGATGTGCGAGTAACAGTAACGTGCACGTACCAAGACAAGGGCGAGGCAACCACGCCCTATCCCTGGTACCAGCCCCCACAACACAGCTACAGTCTTCCAGAGCAGACATTTACAGTACCGGATAATGGTATTGTGCCGATCCAGGTCGACATTCCAGAAAACTCAACCAGCGTCAGCGTACAGGTAGTAGCTTTCCTGGTTTATGGGTTTTCAAATGCTCTTTAAATAATACACATTCCATTATGTATGTTGACATAAAACTGTAATTATTTGATATTTATGTTCTTTGTTGCTTTATGATTCAAAAACTTAGAAAACATAATATGTAATTCGGATAACCTAATTCATATGTGCATATGTTTTTTTCAGGCATTCTATGGAAAGTCCGTAAATGCTTACCTCAGTCTGAGCAAGAGTTACTCACCGAGTGATAATTACATGCAGCTCTCCTTGAAATCTTCTAACCTACGGGTAGGTGAGACACGCATATGTGCAATGATGTATTTGTTTTAATAACCATGTTATTTTGTTTTACATTTGAATTATGTTTACATATTGTTCATTTACAGGCCGGTCAAGTGGCATCGTTTGATGTTCGATCAACTGAAACCATTTCGACCTTGTTTGTCCAGGTCAGTTCCATTCACATACTTTAAGGACATTCGTATGTTGAACAGACACACATATTAAGAACTCTTACCTTGTTTAAGTTTATTACATTTTTATTCTCAATCTAGTGTCATGGTCTTTATAATTTGCAGGTCATGTCACGTGGTAATGTCGTCATGGCTGGGACGGTTTCCGGAAGTACATTCAGTATTCATGTTGACTCCAAGATGGCCCCGAACGCTCGCATCATTGCTTACTACGTACGTGCTGACGGCGAGGTCGTCACTGACAGCCTTAGTTTCGATGTAGATGGCGCTTTCCAAAACCAGGTCAGTAAAAACATACTAGTGTACTTACTTATATATTTTAAACACATTAATACAACGGATATTGTCCTTTAATTGAACAATCACTAAGCTTATATTGCTTCTATTTTTAGGTTGCTCTGTCGTTCGACAAGACCAAGGCTGCTCCCGGCTGATAACGTGAACGTGATCGTTACAGCGGACCCCCAGTCACTCGTAAATCTACTTGCCGTTGACCAGAGCGTCCTGCTGCTCCGATCCGGAAATGACGTCACACAGTCAGAGGTGCGTCAGCTAGAGTACTTTATTTATTGTACAATGCATGTTTTGCATAAAAATACTGTCTTTTGAAATCCACCAATGTTTGCACAAGTGCACATCATAGCCTTCGCACATGCGAGTATGATCTGCCTATGCATGAATACATGGGAACGTATGTCAAGTTAGTGAACAACAACGAGAATAACTCAGCCCAGTACAAACATAAATACAAGGAGCGCAAAATATACATTATGCAAAAATGAAGCACAAACGTTGGGATTTAAACTTGTCTTATAGATATGTTGATCCTCACAAGAGCAGTATTAATAACGTACAAAAGTAATGTTTTACAAAGTCACTAACGGGTACATTTTATTATGCCAGAATCATTGTCAGTACTTTACTTAAATATGTGGTAAACAGTCTATCTATTTTTTCTCATCATGAAGATTTGTAACTTCAGGTCATCGACGAGTTGAAGTCGTACGACACAATCAGCCACTGATAGCAGCTCCTTCTGTTGCGACTTTATGCCAATGGCCATGGTCGGGCGCCGCAAACGCATGGTGTGGTGGCCGTACCCAAGATACTTCGGAGGGTCTGATGCACAGACCATTTTTGACGTATGATATATTGGATTCTTTAGTTTGGTTTGTGTTATTGGTTTCTAGTAATTAATGACTTTATCAAAGCTATAACAGTCCATTTCATGGCGAATAATACGCCTCGCTGTATTGTTCCGCTAACACAGCCTCAATAACTTGCTCTAATAGTCAGATGGTTTTACACACGTGAACGTTTATTTTCATAACATTGGTAAACTTTTGCAGATATATTTATAATTGTATATGTATTTATACGAATCATACATATTTCAGAACTCTGGTGTCAAGGTTTTGACCGACGCTAATGTGTTCCACCACAATGAACCAATGATTTGTAAGTTTTGCATTCAAATATCAAAAAGAAAGAATTATTTAAATTTGGAAACTGCAGTTCTGAACAAAAATTGAAGAATGAATGTATAACCACGAAATAGTTTCAACATATTTATATTCTACACTTATATACAGCCCGATGCGTACGGACATCATCCGTTTCTGATAAGAAACCGTATAATTGTCTAGTGCATTTGATCGCGACACAATGAATTTCGATCTTGTACAATACTTCTTAATAACAAGACAGCCACCATGGCTTCAACTCAAGCGGGGTAATAATTTTTAAATTAAATGACACGGGAATAATTACACAATGTTTGGTAATCATTTGATATTACGTATCATGATGGACTCTACAGATTATCCCATGATGGCTGCCGGAATGGGATTTGGAGGTGGTGAAATGGCGGGTGCGGCCGCGGGCGGGCCTATGCCTGTAGCGATGCCCGATAACGGGGCTCTAGCACAAGTAGATAGAGTTCGAAATGTCTTTCCAGAGACGTGGCTCTGGAGTAATATTACGACAGGGTATATGCAATGGTGTACACCTTTTTTCCGCTTAGGCGAGCGCAGTGGGAAGTGGAACCGTTGCATATCTTCCCCTTACTAGCTTTAGCCTGCCTTGTATATATGTACTTACCATTATTTTAAATATAATTCGGAGATTGTTTCCATGGTTGCTGTTTTGCAATATGCAAACGACAAATAACGTCTTAGCATTGTAAGCTTTGGCTATGGGATAAATGATACATTGATGTTCATAATGTCCCAATTATTTTACCGCGTGTTTGAAATAGCTATCTTTCGAAAGCGTGACGTTTTTCTCATATCAGAAGACCAAATGATTTAATCTACTCTATCTATTGGGGTATTGCATTCCCTTACCTAATATAATTCGCAAACTATGCACAAGTAGATTCAAGAAAAAAAAAAATAAACGTTAAATTAAATAAACAACCGATTCCATAGATCCAGAGCTGATAGATGGGGCAATGTTTATGGCAGGAGGTATGCCAGAAAGAGTTGACAGCCTTGCGTCTGGTGGCGGTTCAGTAGAACCAGCATCAAATTCACCACTTCAATCAGTGGACCGAATCAGAAATGTATTTCCGGAAACATGGTTATGGAATAATTCTACGACTGGGTATTTGGCATTTACTGTATCGAAGCAAATGCATTTTTATTCAGCCACTGGTGAATGTTAGCTGCTATTGTGTTTCGTCAATGCGCTATAGTAATGAGCCATATATGATTTTCATATTTAACTAAGTGGAATCTTTTATTCAGGATAGGATTTCAATTGGCAATGCAAAGTTTGTTTAAATTAATTTTCATAGAGTTCTTCAGATATGAAACCTATTGATATAAAATTGGTTTGGGTGGTTAATTAAACAGAACGAATTAGTTCCTTGTGCTAACTCGTTATTCACAAAGTTTATTATCGCAAACAGCGCGTGTATTTTAGTCCATTCTGAGCAGATCGATCGATTAATTCCTGACAATAACTTGCATGACTTATACACAAAGCATTCACTATGTTAATAAATTGTTTGTGCGAAATTTGAAATTGTACGAATGATATTAAAATTTCTCTATTTTGTCCACAAAATATATTCGCGGAACCGCATATGCGGTGAACTCGTATTGATAGTTTCATGCAACCAGATTCCTCCGCCCTTTAATTGTTGTACACATCGTTTTTTTTACAAGGTTTATGTGTATTCGAAGAAACCAAAGTTTGATTCGAATGATTTTTCATTTTTTACTGCCGAATACGCGATTCTACAATAGTTGATAGGGATTAAAAGAATGTTGCCGCAACCTCTATCTGGTCTGTTCCTTGTGGCTTGTAACCGATACCGGCCTGTGGTGGGCTTCTTCTGTCAGTAGGTCGAATCGAAGCAGAAATGTACTTTCGGAAGCATATCCATGGAGTAACACAACAACAGGCTATTACTTGATACCTCCAGAATGCTTGCTATCTGTATTAATGTTTGTTGGAAGTATGTCGTGGTGTACCTATTTGTTATTTAGACGAATCTATCATTAGTAAGCTGGTATAAGACAGACATACAATATTTTTGTTCATTGCCAGATCGTGCACAGTGTTGATTTATAGATGTGGTGTGATCTGTTTATCAAGGATTGTTATGTAGGGCATTCAAATTTGAACATTTGTATGTAGGTTAAAGATTTTCATTTTTCGACAAAGGTTATTACGGATTGACAATGCGGTCAATATATTGTATTGCCATCAGTTGTCTCTACTCGCTGAGAGTTCAGTTTAATATGCAATTTTGTCGATGGACAAGGCTGAAAATTGCCCATGATAAGCAAATTACGTTAATACAGTGAGAAGACTCAAGTAAATAGCACCAATACATTATAATATGAAAAAAATTAATCATAATCCGAAAAAAGTATAATAGGGATTAGAGATTAAAAGATAGTCAATCTGTGTGTTACTCAAAAGCAAATGTATGGTATTCAGACGCACACACTTTCATTCACACGGTCTGGGCTGGAATCAATGCTATTGATTTATTAAATTTCATATACTATATTCCATGCCTATATGAGGCTTAGATAAACGTTTATTTCGTACAATTTACCGGCACCCAGTTTTCATTTGCATCTCTGGTTAAGTTATATTTGTGGTTCTATACAAGACTCTCAATTAGTTGACCTAAAAAGCATATGCTTATTTTATGTTTAAAAAAACGTTATTATCCGAAAACCCACACGCAAGTAGGACTAAATAAGATAATACATAACAACTAAATGCAATCAACAACCGATTCAATAGTTCCAGCGCTGATAAATGGGACCATGTTTATGGGAGGAGGTATGCTAGAAAAGGTTGACAGCCTTGCACATGGTGGTGGACCACCACAACCAGATTACGGTTCGCCACTTCAATCAATTGGCCCAATTAGAAATGTTTTTTCTGAAACATGGTTGTGGAATAATTCTACAACAGGGTATTTCCTTATTATAAAAATGTGTCGCTATCCACCGGTGAATGTCAACTCATTGTTTTTTTTTTAAATGTGTATTAGTTTGCCAGTCGTGATTTATAAGTCGTATTAAAACTTTAAATTATTGGATTATCGGTTAAATTCCAATCGTAGATGGCATTGGAACTGGTCCCTGTTTTCTGGTTGTCGTTGGTCAAATATCATAGGATAAGAAATGTTTGTTTCCGGCAGCTTACTCTCTGGGTCGAATAAACAACAACCATACTTTATTGTTTTTTTGGAAGCAAGTATACGAAATCGTATTTTTGGACGAAGTTTTTTCCCTATATTCACAGGGAGCAATCCATGTTGGTCTTATTGAAGATTGGCCAACCGATTTAAACCGACAATGCACCTGTATTGACAGTTCCAAGTCGGTGACTTAGCGTTTATCACTTTTTAGTTTTTCATATGATATTATTCTTTCACCGTAAAATACTAGCTGCCGTTAACAAGAATTACTCTCATGAAATCGTTTCTTTAGTTTCATGATTACTATATTAATAAAGTTTGAAATCGCAAACAACAAATTATTTCAATTAAATTCTCATCAGATCAATCGATTAATTCTTGACCTTAATTGACATTAGTAATATACACAGACTTCACTTTATAATTTGTCAAAGATGTGTTAATGAAAAGTGTCTACGTAAGTATGTATTATCAGCAAAATATTGGCGAATCAGGAGTTTATAAACTTTTCTTGATAAGTTAATGTTATTAATTCCTTACACTTTACATGCTGAAGTTTAATTCTTTAATCCAATGTCACTTTAGTTTTTACTGGCTATGGTGTGTTATATAATCGAAATTCCCATTTATTCACATTGCTGAATCCACAGATCGACCATTGCCTGGAATGTTTGCAAACATGGCGATGGGGCCGGCTCCTGGTGGCATGCAACCAGTTCCGGCCCCAAGTGGCCCACTTCAGTCAGTGGATCGAATCAGAAATGTGTTTCCGGAAACATGGCTGTGGAGTAACTCAACAATTGGGTATCAGATAGTTCGTCTTTGATGACATAGTTGCGCGAATTTCTGTTTCTTATGAGAATTGGTAGAAGTGGATGTGCTTGTTGTGTTATGTCAAACAGGCTTTCAGCTAGTTTTCATTGAATTGACTGGGCGTTACGTTGGTATTTGGAGTTCGACCCGCCTGTGAAATGTGAATGATAAATGTGACATTTCGTTAGCATTTACATGACTTCATCATGGTGTTGTGTTCGAAGTTGACGATTCGTTTTTTAGATGTACATTCGTCGACGTAGATTATCACTGAGAAGCTCTTATGTTTTGCAGACGCTGTGTTGGATTGTTTTGTATCTGTGCTAACACTTTAACATGCCAGTCTAACCACGTAAAAACAGCAATGGTCACTTGTAAGCTTGTAGAAAAAACAACAACACTTTATTACAATGAGTCATGCGCACACACGTGTACCCTAATTCTGGAACCCTATATGGGAAGTCTGATAATAGAAAATCTATTAATATGTAGTCCCTATGATATTTAGACACAGATATGATGTTCCAAAAGGGATCTGCTCTGGAATCACTGTCAGCATCGTCATCTGGCACAAACCAATTGCAAGAGGTTACTCAGATTCGAAACGTGTTTCCAGAGACATGGCTTTGGTCTAACCACTCCACAGGGTATATCTGAATTCAAGGACACTCTCTCTTGCTATCTAGTTTGCAACCCATTGTGCGTAGAACTTTCGTGTATGTTTTAGATGTTTGGTTTAGTGTCACTGGATATATACTAAAAAAATAAATAGTGGAGTTCGGCAAAGTTTAAAACCGTGATGGCCTTGTTACAAATGTCCCATATAACGATGCGATGTTCTGCAAACCTTTAGTGCGACCGCATTTTGGCGGTTTCCTTGGCGGTGGGGGACGCCCTTTTCCGGCAGCAGTAAATAGTTTTGGGACGGCTGCAGCTGGATTCATCATCCCCAGTACCCTTACAAAAACCAGACCGTATCCGCAATGTCTTCCCAGAAACATGGCTTTGGTCAAACTCTTCAACTGGGTAAAACTTCAAAATATAAATAAAAGAGAACTTTTTATTTGTGAAGATTCTGAAACGGACAGCTTGTGTTCAAGTTCAATGTTGTTTTGTTTGTGAGTGTATCCATTTCCATCCATGCTTTGAGTTTTTTGTGCGACAATTTTAAATTGTTTTTTTTAGTGCATATTTTAATTTAAGTTATTTTATAAATGCGGAATTTTGTGTCAGCGTTTGAATAAACCAGTTTAATATTGTCGCACAGTTAAAACACGCTTAGAAAGCTTTAGCTCAAATATATTCAGATAGTTATACTCATTTTATAATCTACATAATGCCAGGAATTATTTTGTAATATATTAGCTTGATATGGTGATGTGAAACTTGGATTATATAGTTTATCGTTTCTATTACAATTTGATAATTTACCTTTTTCTGAATCCAAATTGTATATTGTTCTTAGATGTTAATGCGGTGTTAAATGTAGTAAATATAATACTGAATTACATAACTGATATATAATGTTTGACACGTAGCTTTTTCCGTTTTAATATTCAACTGTTTAACTTAATAACTTCAGTTCGTATTTCATTTCTTGTTAAATTGTTGTTGTTTTGTTCCTATAAAAACATTGCATTCCTTAATAAGATTTTATCTAAAACCATTTCATATCGTCTGTTTTTTATCGAAATATAATACAGCGATATTTATCTACAAGGCTGCAACTTTTACTGTTATCAATTTCAGAGCGGACGGCACAGTTACTATTTCAACCACTGTACCTGATACAATCACATCTTGGATAGCAAGTGCATTTGCAGTTCACTCCAAGTCAGGATTGGGAATCGCTTCCTCTTCAGCCAAGGTTTGCGTATTTACACAAAATAAAATCTGTGATTAACTGCATCTTTTCGAATAGTACTTTTATAAGGTGTTATTAATTTGTGTATTAATTATTCGGAATTCAGATTTTTAATAGGACAATACGAGAGAGAAGGAAGCTTTCAAATAGTAACGAGTTAAAAAATATTGCAATTGTATTGCCATTCAATGTTTTACGTATGTATTATATTTAATAAAACTAATCAAGGAATTAAATCCTTATAAGCATCTTGTAGTCATATTTAAGGCAACAGACAACACGTATAATTTCTGGACAATACATTCACGACAGCACAACTCATAAGAACATTAACGGGTCACCAATTAGACAAGAAAAGATGTTTAAAACGTTGGGGTACAAACAACGTGAAATGTCATCTGCATCAGTAAGAGGAAAACCTTCTCATAGCACTTGCTTTTTACCTTTTTTAATGACAAATTATCATTTCCGAAACGGTCTGACACTAGGAAGAAGGGTAAAACTCAACACTAAGCCAAACACGCGACAAATACAAATGAAATACAAATGGAATCTCATTTTGGAACGGTAAGTGGAGCAGGAGCTTTATATTAACTTCAGTTGATGAACACACATTTCAGATTGAGGCGTTCAAGCCTTTCTTCGTGAGCCTCAATCTGCCGTACTCTGTTGTCCGAGGGGAGGAGCTCGCTCTTCAAGCAAACGTCTTTAACTACATGTCACAGGATATGGATGTAAGCTGCGTGAATAGAACCTAGGCATAGACACTTGATGGACTATAATCAGAACAAATCAAATCCTTCTCGTCATCATTAGCCTTGTGATTAAAATCGATTCAAATATTTTGATGTTTAATTTGTATATGGCTTTAATGTGTTTCGTTCTTGTTCTTTTGTTTTCTTTTTTAAAATTCATGTTTTATAGCTTAGATAAAAAGTACAAAACCGATGAAACAATTAAATGTATTGGACAATTTAACATGTGATTGCAGTTGTAACGGATAAAGAGAGGTAACCTCTTCGAGTTCTTATTTCACAGAAAGCTACTTGTCTCAAGATATGCATTTATACATGTTTTTAAACGTTTTGTAACTATGGAAAATACACGGATATTCATTTCGATTTACTCACAATTGAGCTTATTATATGCAGTGCATATACGATAATTAATCACCCCCCAAAAGTGATTTTATGACCTACTATGTAGAAAGTTGGCACTGCGTGCTTTTTCTGTGTTATGGTAGCTTTTTTATTATTGATACGATGCCTATTTGTTTTAAGGTTTAGACATGACATCATTTATTAATACAGATATACACACATTTACTTTTGCTTTGATGCACACTTTAAAAAATCATCTCAAAAAGTCGTGAAAAGATTGTTTCATTAGAACGCAGATTCGTTTCCCTGTATATAATTTGTTTAAAAAAAGACCACAATTACATGTTCATATGAAATGATAGCACGATATTGTTTTTGTTGGTGGTTATTTTGTGTTTTCCCGTAAGAACAATTACAAATCCAGTAAATGATCAAACATTACATTATATACAGAAAACAAACATTGTTATCGAGGTCGCCGTGGCGTAGTGAATATGGTGTCCGCCTAGCGATCGGGATGTCTAGGGTTCGATTCCCACTGTGGGAGCGTTCTTTAGATCTCCATAGAAACCAAGGAAACGGACTCGAGAGAGTTTCATAAAAGCCTTAGGCTTGTTATGCAATCGAGCTTAAATAAATAGATTTAAAAAACATTGTTATATTTGTGCGTTCAGTATACAATTACATTTTTAGGTACTGGTGACCTTGAAAGGTTCGTCTGACTTCAGGAGCATGACAGTTGACGCTAACGGCCTTGTCAGTTACGGCACACAGACTCAAACGAAGACAGTTCACGTATGACGATACGTTATTCCACTCGCCCCGTTGTTCTTATATCGTGAACAAAAGATTCACTTCATCCAAGAAGCAAAGTTCATCGATTGTTTGTCGAGCAACGTCGTTTGTGCTCGACATTCTTTAAGATACATTCCACGCATACGTGGTTAAAAATTAACTATTTTATAGGACCTTTTCACAGATTTTGGCGTGTATTGAAGTTTGTCATTAAATGCTTTTATATTGATAAATGTAAATATAGGATCTAACAAGATCCAGTAAAAACCAAGAATAATATTAAAGAAAGAAAAAAGGTACCCTCAACTGGGCTCAAACCACTGACCGCTGGTGTAAAAGTCTAATGCTTAGACTACTCGGCTATCCGTACTCATAGAGAAAATGATGTATATTATAAAAGTCATCCTCGAAGTGTCGCGAAACATAACGACAACAACAGAACTCTCCAAATTAAGCAATCGTTTCGCGTTGCAACGCTTTATAATTTTCAGGTTTTTAAATCGCCAAAAGATGCATATAATGGATATTTTAGAGCATGGTAAATGTTTAGTATTACTGTTTCCTCACAAAAATCATAATATAATCAACAATTTGAGATTCTGAAACAAGTTTTTTTTTCAATTTTTCCAATTTACCAAAACGTGAAAAGTCCCCATAAATATTCATTTTGCGTTTTTCATATACTGTTAGTTTATGCTTATTTATCTACATAGATGCTGCAATATGTAAATAAATTAATAATTAACGTTTTAATTTACAATACTTTAATGCTGAATATGACTTAACATTCAATATGACAATATGTGTCAATATACGCACCACTTCAACTTTAATGTGTTTGGTATACCTGTAATGTGTATCTGATAGATCCCTGCCGGGGAGGCCAAGTCTGTGTTTTTCCCGATCGTTCCCGCCTCCCTGGGCATGATACCTCTGACTGTGACCGCCCAGTCGGCCCTCGCAGCTGACGGGGTACAGAGGCAACTTCTTGTTGAGGTGAAAGGTCCCTTTTTTAATATCTTTATAATATGAAATGGCTATTCAAACATGTAATGATACCTTTATGTGAGTAGGTAATTTTAGTATTGCATTTGTGTATCTTCATTACGCCATGTACTTTTGGCTGGCGTTTTCAAGTGAAAAAAGTACAACATTGCTCGTTTCATTAAACCCAACACAAACAAGACTGGTCTTACAGTTAACCGAATGTACATTGACCTTGAGATCAAAAACGTTTTAAATTGATTAAATTATTCCATTTATATGGAAAGTGTATTATATAATGTCTTTGAGCTACGTTCATGCGTCATTACTGTACATTTGTGACAGCCTGAAGGAGTCGCTAAGCATTACAGCAACCCAATCTTAGTAGACCTGAAGAACCAGACGACATTCAGCCAGGTTGTTGACATCTCTATGCCTCAAACGGTCGTCGCCGGGTCACAAAGAATTGTCGTTACCGCAATTGGTACATGAACTTAACTTAGTTAACATGATTTATGTATTCTCAAACAGTTGTCGCCGGCTCACAAAGAATCGTCGTTACCGCAATTGGTACACGAAAAATACTTTTAACATGCCCAACGTATAAATGAAAATGTGCACAAGTTAAGTTTTCACAATCATTTTGGCCTGATGTTTTGCTATTAAAAAATATTACGTAATTATTCAAAAGTTAATGTTCACATACACGGACAAAGTAAAACACAATTTTATTTTGAATTGTTGAAAGCATGATTGATATATTTCTTATGCTTAACGGTATGTTTTTTTAAATTACATTAAATAACACAGGCGCTTTATTCAGGTGACCTTCTTGGACCAACGGTAAACAATCTCGACAAACTGCTTCAAATGCCGACCGGATGTGGCGAGCAGACGATGCTCGGCTTCGCGCCAGACGTCTTTGTAACTAACTACCTGACGGCCACCAACCAACTGACGGGAGATATCGAGGACAAGGCAATCAGCTTTATGGAGAAGGGTGAGTGACGGAAATAGAGTTTAATGAGTTGGGGTAAGATCTAGGTCGGCATAGAAGGGCGCTGTATCGTGTTCCTCTTATGTTCCCTACCTGCTTCATACTTGGGTGACTTTAAAAAACAGCAGGTTGTTTTAGACATTTTATAAGTTTGAAAATATTCAATCTTAACTGGATATACTTTTTGTTTTCCTAACCATAAACATTTGACTAAAGAAATTACTAATAAAGCAGATTACTAAAAGGTCGATTTCGGCTGTCCGCCCTTAACCATTTCATCAGCACCACGTTCCATTTTAGCTCCTATATATTTTTCCTAATTAGTATTGATTCGTGGAATTTTTAATGTATACGCATTAATCATAAGATGTTTTATTTGCGTATTTTCTTGTCTTATCACATTACATTATGAAACCCACGCGTCTTTCGTTTCAAACTAAATTGCATTTGCTTCTGTTAATGAACTGTGTGTCCAATTTAGGGTACCAACGTGAACTTACATATCAACACAAGGACGGCTCATTCAGCGCGTTTGGTGATCAGGACCCCTCCGGAAGCATGTGGTGGGTAATTTTCAAGATAGTCTTATTGAAGATATATATAATAGTACTTACATAAAACCCAACATAAATGTATTACTTTTGAGCGATGTTTTTTTTACCCACAAGTTGCCTTTCGTCTCTGTACGCCTGTCCGTAACAATTTTCCGACCGATTAATATCAACTATACTGTCCAAACGATTTTCAAGAAACTTGAAGTAAAGAAATAAGAAGATTGATAATTTGTGCAGGAAAAATTAGTCAGTAACACCGGCTCAATGTTTAGATTACGCATGAAGGTCACACGTTTTGACCTACATTGTCATGTCTGTTTCATCTCTATATCTCTGGAACCATTTGGGGGAATTTATTGAAATAATATTTATTTAATTGATTCGATGTGTAGAAAGCACGGCCTTGACTTTCTTAAGGTCGAGGTCATATTTTAGGTTAGATTCTTAACACATTGGCGCAAAATGCACAAGGTCTGAGGAGTCAAGCAACTTCACAATCAATGTAACCACTTGGAGGTCATAAGGATAACATTATGGTATATACATGTTGTTGGAAAGCCTTGTTCTTTTTCAAACGGCACAACATTCGTTTACCTAAACATATACCGTCATGCAAACTTTTGACAACACGAAGAACATATTATTTGAAACCATTCATACAGGCTGACTGCATTTGTTGCCAAGTCATTCCACCAGGCCAAGAAGCAAATCTTCATCGACGACGAGACACTGACTCGAGCCATCGACTGGATGATCAACCGACAGAAAGCCGACGGCTCTTTCCCAGAGCCTGGTAATGTGATCCATAAGGATATGCAGGTAGAAATCGATAAATTTACCTGTTGCATATGTTTAATATTTGAATAAATTAACAAATTATTGAGTTATGTTTAAGTTATACATCAAAGCAAGTGGTTGTTTTCTACAATTAATTGAAAATAGATCTGTGCACAAATTAACTTAAACGAACAAAAAGGCGAAGAAAACTTTGTTCAATTTGTCAATTGATTACTAATTTGATTGATCACACTGTACACCGAATTATATCAATCTGCATTATCTAAACAAAGATAAGACATACATAGTATGAAGATATCAATTCTTATATGAATTCTCGTGCTAGCAATGATATTTCTAATAAATTAAATGTTTTTCTAATGGCGACAAGAAAGTTGAATAGGGAAATTATTTTTAAAAGATATTTTTTTAAACTGTTTTGTTTTCAGGGTGGTGCTGCATCTGGCATCGGTCTCACTGCTTTCGTTCTTGCATCACTTCTTGAAAACAATGATCTTCCAGGAGTAAGTTAATTAAACTGATATTAATGTACACATTTGATAGCATCAGCTTAAGCAACGTGTAGTATGTAGTCCATTTTACACGAAGTAGTATAAGTAATTAGAACCGTGTCGTTTATTGCAGATTCAGCGAATATAAAAATATATTTTTAGTACAAATACATGATACAATAATATGTATATAATGAGATTATATAAATGATACGCGTTTGAAATAAAATTTTACTTACTGTAAAAATTTCGTAAATTATATTGCAATTAAAACATAACATATAACTAAACGCAAAAAACACATTTTTATAATATCTTCAATGTGCCTGTTTTTTTAGAGCATTCACCAGAGAATCACACAATCTGTGGCATTGGCAACACATTACCTTGAGTCCCAAATTGCAACGACGAATGATGACTACGTTCTTTCCCTTTGCAACTACGCCCTGACACTTGCCCATAGTCCAGCTGTACGTGATGTCCAGACCAAACTTAAGAATGATGCAATCGTTAGCGGTAAGTGTTTCAAGATTGATCTCATATGGCCAGATTTATGTTGTGCGTCTTGAATCAAAGTTAAATATATATCAAATAGTGTTATCAAACTTCGGCGTGGAATTTTTCTGACCCAGTGTGTATTTCCTCGCCGCTTGATAATACAAACGTTGATATTATTTTCAGGGTTATACACAGGTAATGCATCAAAGTATTTCTAATTGTTTGAAGAGATTCTCGATTACAATTAACGAAACTGCCTAGTCTACCCCATCTGTATTTATTTGCTTATACCATGATTCCATATTATACATGTACATATACTTTATCTTACCTGTAGGAGGCACCATCCACTGGCACAAGGACCAGGCAGCCTCCACTCAGAGCCACTGGCAACCCGCCCACTCACAGGCCAACCCTATCGACATTGAGATGACTGCGTACAACCTGCTGGTGACGGCGGAGGCCGGCGATATGAGCGTAGGTCTTCAGATTATGAAGTGGATCACGGCCCAGAGGAACTCTAATGGAGGCTTCAGTTCAACACAGGTCTGATGATTACTGCCGTTCTCGTAAACTAATTATACGAATATGTCAGTAATCAAACACTGGATATTTTGGGAAAAATATGTTTAATTTAAATGTTCAGGTCGTTTTCTATAACCTCATGTTTATTATTATTATATATTGATTATTTGAATAGCAGAACAGTATATAATTGTTCTTTTTTGACGATGAAACAAAATGCCACCATAAGTGCATCTCCTATTTCAATGTGTTATCGAGTTGTTTCGTGTCTTATGCTAATGTTTACCAGTAATCTGAATTAGGTAAAATTTCTTCAAAACAACTCATATTACTCAAATAAATAGCATTTATTTATTTGCACTCCATTTATATTTGTTTATTAACTTCGTTTTTCAGGATACCGTTGTTGCCCTTCAAGCCTTGTCAAGATTTGCTGCAATGATTTTCTCAGACACGTTTAACATCCAAGCCACAGTTACAGCTGGAACCTTCACGCATACATTTAACATCAACAAGCAAAATGCTCTTGTCATGCAGTCCGTTGTAGTAAGAAGAATCTGTTTAGAAAAATAAACGTGTACAAATAAATAAACATTTCCTTTAATACCAATTTGCATTGCCGATACAATATGTACATGATTTTGATTACAGTGTCAATTTTTCGAGCAATATGTTGCTATGTTCCAATTGCTGTTTCAGTTGCCATCGATTCCAAGCCAGGTTTCTGTTAGCGCAACTGGTCACGGAATGGCTCTGTTGGATGTAAGTGTGTCTTTTATCCAAATAAAAGTGCAATTATTCAGTTTTGATCATTTCCAATCACAGAAATTGGAAGACAGTATTATTGGTATGTTATGTGCCGGTATACCAAGTAAACACAGCAATTGTACCGAATGATTTCAAAGGGTGTAATGGTATTAGCATGTACGTAAGGTGAAATGTTTTTTGTCTTTGATCAGGTCGGACTCTCGTTCAACGTTGAACAAGAAATTGAGACGCCCTCCTTCCAGATCGATGTCACCATAGTTACTGAAACCATTGATACGCTTTCAGTGAAATCATGCGTTAAGTAAGTGTACACGATTCGGAGAAGGGCAAAAAACTTCATATTAGGCGTATGAAAAAGTACGTTATGTATGCAGATAGTTTACGAAAGTTCTTTAATTTGTAAGGTTTGTTGACAATGGTTGCCTGTGACCTGTTTAAGCATTCCGCAGCACATTTTTGCATATCTTTTTTTTAAAGCACTACGTATTTTCATGTAAATGAGTATACACATTTAAGTCATAGCCACCTTCTTACAGATGGTTGAAGAACGGTACAAGTGGAATGGCCATCCAGGAGTTTGGCATTCCATCTGGGTTCGAAGCAGATCTTGAAAGCATTGAAAAAGTAGTGGCGATAAAACGTGTGGAGTCTAAGGACAGAAAGCTCGTTTTGTACTTCAATCAGGTAAGAAAAGTGTCGCTCGTCATATTATTTTACTGATTGTATTTGTATTGCGAACAACTGTAACACCGCGCTGTGTTGGACCAAAACGTGTTATGCTTTTATAAGCTTGTTTTTCAAGCCATATGTTATTTGAAAAAACTTAAATTGGCATTAATATGTGTCGTTGACCGATCATTTGCTCAACCAACATATTTAATGAGTGCACCAATATTGTGAACGTATTTGCCGTAAAGTTTAGCACTAATGTTATACACAGATTGCTCCTACGCCCTTGTGCCTGACGCTCGATACCATCCGAACTGGAATGGTGGCCAAGTCGCAACCAGCTGCGATCGAAGTATATGACTACTATCAGCCGAGTAAGCAATCAACATTTTGATATCTGTAGTATTATTACCGTACATACACTTATGAAAATATAATCAATAGGGTTGTTCTAACGAAATATGAACAATATTAAAAACGTGGTATAAATTTTATTCTTTCGTAGGCATAACATTTGATAAACGCGACTCATCTGAATTCAAAGGTCCACCAAAATTAAGAGTAGTATGTAACAAAAAGTGTCGATTCAATGATTATAGCTTATACACTTTAAAACAGAATGGTATAATATAGATCTACATTAACCAATACATGCGCAAACAATAAATTATCACCACCGACATTTTTTTTCGAAGGGGATATAGTAATAGTCTCCGTCCGTCTGTCCGTCCGTCCGTCTGTCCTTCCGTCATTCCGTCCGAAACTTTGTCCAGAGTATAAGTCCAAATCTTTTTTAATGAATTTACTTTAAACCGAGAATATAAACAGATGGTAACTAGGAGAAGTGCAGTGACAAAGAACCATAACTCTATCTACCTCAGTTTAATTATCTCCCTTTATATAATTTCAAACTAAATTTTTGTCCGAAGCATAACTCTAAATCTACTGAAGGGCTTTACTTGAAACTTCAAATATAAACAGATGGCAAGTAGAAGAAGTGCAGTGACTAAGAACCATAACTATATTATCTACCTTAGTTTTTGAATTCATCTCCCTTTATTAAATTTCAAAGTGAATTTTTGTCCAGAGCATAACTCTAAATCTACTGAAGAGATTAACTTGATACTTGAAATATAAACAGATGGCAAGTAGGAAATGTGCAGTGAATAAGGACCATAACTCTATCTACACCATTTTTGAATGATCTCCCTTTATTTAATTTCAAAGTACATTTTTGTCCGGAGCATAACTCTAAATCTACTGAAGGGATTTACTTGAAACTTCAAATATAAACAGATAGCAAGTAGGGAAAGTGCAGTGACTAAGAACAATATCTCTATCTACCCCAGTTTTTGAATGATCTCCCTTTATTTAATTTCAAAGTATTATTTTTTAATTACCTCCCTTTCTTTCATTTCCATATATTTTATTCTCTACAGCATAACTCTACCACTATATAACTAATTGATCATTGAAATATAAATAGATGACACAGGTGCCATGTTTTACAAATATTATTCTACTCTCTAAAACAAATGTCGTATACAAGCAAACACATTTAGGCAGGGATTTGGCACTACTGTGACACGCTCTTGTTAACTTAATGCCAGACTCGTGATATAAATATGACTAGTATACACACGCGTTTTTAAATATATTGAAAACATTTTTCTCCGTAAGGTAACCGAGTGACATCATTCTACCAGTCGAAAATTCACAAGAATGCACATATCTTTGACATCTGCGCCGAATGTGGCAATCAGGTAATTAGCTATGCTGTTATTTTGACATGTCTGAATTTCAATATAATAGAAACACATTTTATATAATGAAATAACTATTAATCAACTTTTTCATGTCAATTTTGGGTTAAACATGGTTTTGTGAGAATTAAGGTAGTTTATGCACTAGTGTTCATATCAATGGAGTGTGTCTGACGTGGATAACAAGTCGTGACTGCATATAGCCCGGTGCCTATACCACGTGACTTTTTCGGATCTGTGTTGGGAGAATAAAGCGCAACCCAGTTAACATTTTAAGGATGTCATTTTAAATAGTTCACCATTTTAATGGGATAAAGTGGAGAGCCCGCTCATTCGTGAGATTTTTTTTTATAGGTATCATGATCATTTTAAACAAATAAGTATTTTTTTCAGTAAAGTGCAACCGCGCGTTTGAACGGTTAGAAAAATGTCGGATCAGTGTGGGGACTTCATATTACAAACGCGCGGTTTGCACTTTACTAAAAAAACTCATTTGTTTAAAAAGATCACGATTCTTATAGAAAACTCGCACGAATGAGTGGGCTATCCACTTATCCCATTAAAATTATGAAATATTTAAAAAGACATCATTAAAAATGTTAACTGGTTCGCGCTTTATTATCCCATGACAGATCTTAAAAAGTCACGTGGTAAAGGCACCGTGTAAACGCAGGTGCACTAGTTTTTTTGTCTTTGTAAGATAGTTTATGTACATAAAACGCAAGCTTATGTGCGAAAAAAAAACCCAACAGACTTACCAAAGTAGGGCAACAACGTGTGTTATCCTTGTTATTTTAAGTACCATTTACCTGTTCAAAGCATACATGCTACATTTATGAACGTACAGGGGTTTTACGTATATATGTCTTCCTACATTAAAGGGGCCTTTTCACAGATTTTGGCATGGTTTGAAGTCATTAAATGCTTTATATTGATAAATGTAAACATTGGATATAAAAAGCTCCAGGAAAAAATCAAGAATAAAATTTAAAAAAAAAGAAAAAAGGTAACCCTCAGCAGGGCTCGAACAAATGACCCCTGGAGTCCTGGAGTAAAAAGTCTACACCTTAGACCACTCGGCCATCCTTCCGAATACAATGTCAGGTGTTTTGATGCTTTATATAAGCAATCCTCGTAGTTTCACAAAATAAATAGACAACAAAAGAACTCTCCAAATTATTAATTCGTTTCGCGTTGCAACGCTTTATAATTTTCGGGTTTTTAAATCGTCAAAAGATGCATATAATGGCTATTTTTAGACAATGGTAAATGTTAAGTATTACTGTTTCCTCACAAATATCATAACTTAAACGAAAATTTGCGAATCTGAAACAACTTTTTTCAATTTTGTCAATTTACCCAAACGTGAAAAGGCCCCTTTAATTGTAAATAGTAAATGTTCATAAAATCACAGGAATTTCGAAAGAATCTTTCACGATATTCTCTCTTTTCTCTCTCTACAGAGCAACACAGTCGCTATTGGAGGGTAAAGGAATAAAAGGATCAGTCGAAGAATATCCGGAAACAAATCCTGGACACTTTTGATGATTTTTTTGTGATTGTTAAATCGTAAGCACTGTTGGTGTATGACGTGAAATGATTTATATCCAGACATATTTGTAATAAAATGACAATAATTGTATTTTAAACAATTATATGTTCGTTGTATTATTTCTTATTTGACGATTTCTGCCTAGAAGTATTGGATTAATGTTATTGTCATGCTTTGAACCATAGTTATGTTGAGTAATATATTGCGGTAAAACAACGATAATCAACATTAACGTGTTTATGATGAAACAAAAACAGCGAACAAAAACACAAAAAAAACACCAACAAACAATACGAAAGGCTAAATGCAATGTTGTTCTTCAAATAAATTAATAACAACCAAGATATTCCAAGCACGAAGTCGATTCTGACTAGTTTATACGTTTGTACGACACACATCTTTGTGTCATGTGAACATATCTGCAAAGAATATTCACTTTGAGATTTACAAACATTGTACAATATGTTTTATATGAGTTTCCACTTTTCAAACAAAACTAGTATGTACATGCATACAACTCTAACTTCGTTGATGGCGTGGTATAAATTATACTGTTCTTGTACATGTAATCTTGAATGCTTACAATAACATTATATCAGCTTATAAAAGTAAAAATCGTAAATACACAATTAATAAATTAATCAATTAATATACACAATTTAACGGTAGTTAATTCTCACACTTTAAGAAAGAAAAGACGAACCAGATCAAACGAAATAATATCTGATAACAAAATAGCAAATAAATTAAAAATGCATAGTCACAGTCGATGTTAATTGTTTGTATTTGAGGAGTGTCGCAAAAAGTCACCAGTAAGTTTAGAGAAATACCTTACCTCATTATATTTAGAAGTTTTATTTACAATGTTCAATGGAATAAGTATCATACATATTTCAGACCCTTTCTGTTATCGTAAATAATTTCTGTGTCTACCGTTTTCAAGATAAAAACACACTTTCGTCTTAGCCTTTCAGCTCTACTACTATCAAAACCGCAACGCTCATCTTTATCATTAACATCGATAAAACAAAGTTTCTTGTAAAATATAAATTGATAAACATTATTACTTTAATACTAAATTCGCCATTGTTTCGTTGCTTTTAGGACAATATGCGACATTTAAAGAAACCCGTCTATTAATGCCTTTGCACGTTTAGTCATATACCGTATACATGGATGCCTAACTTTATTTGGGATATTAATTATTTAGTTAATTAATGCAATCAATTACTGATTGAATCATTAATGTGCCCTTTATAATGCTAGCGGCAAAGTCAAGCGATACAATATCCGTTTGCATTCAAACAATATGTGGTCGACAGGTGCACATAAATTTGATCAGCATGGGTATTGCATGCGTATCATTAGTTATTTATTTTTTTCATGGATTAAAACGTTACCTTTTATGCCACCGTTTAGATATATAATATAAACAATATAATCAATGACATTTTGATGTATATAATCTGTTTATACATTTAATTTATTATTTTAATTAATTCATGAAAGCAACAATTAATTATACACAATTCAAATTAATTTGGAAAGGCGGTACAGTATAAATATGGTCAAAGATTGTATCAATTCATTTAAAATATAACGTAATGTATAGTAAGATTTATCAAGAAAATGATTCTAAATAAATTGTCCGAACTTTATTAAACAAGAACCATATATGCTAAAATTTTTATGTGCGTTCTCATTTTATTGGCGAACGTTGAACTGAGTCTTATCAAAACTGAAAAATAACAACAACTAATTTAATGATTTATACATAATAATAATAATAAATTTAATATATACAAACAGAAAAATGAGTATGCATGTAATGTTCATGTCGTTTGGGAAGCTGTCGTAGACAAATACGCGGAAAAAAACATCATTTCCCTTGCGATCGTATTTTATGTCAGATAAATACAATGTTCTATCAAATTAACAAAGTGTTATATGCACTAAATTAGTGTACGAACATAACGTTCCTAATAAATCTATGAAAAAACAATAACAAATAGTATTTGTCGATGCAACATCATATCAGCCAATGTCACCAATCGGTAGTCATCGTACGCTTGAATAATTTCGTTGCCATTGTGATACTCTTCCATCGAGTCACGTGAATCCATTGTCAACGCGTGTTATGCGTCGTCATGAACATTTGTAAATTTTAGAATAAACATTAACATGCAAGCACTTGTGTAACACCAGCAAGTAATCTTATCTGTTCATTAACATCCCAGCATTTGTATTAAAAACAACTAGGAAGTTATCTAGTTTGTTGACTTTATTCAATAAACAATTGTATTTGAACGTTAAAATACAATAAACTTTATTTCACGACGCATGTTGTTACATCAGACAGTTTGATATATATATATAGAAGAAAGAAAGTGCATCGCGACGAAGATGGTAATTGAGTCATTTGTTGGAATAGTGAGCGATTCTTGTGCAAAAGCTAACAACCACCACACAATATATGTATCCCGGAAAAAGCAACTTTTTGGAAAAACCCACTAATCTGCTGGTACAAATAAACATGACCCATTTATAATCCTTTCAAAATCACACACCGTATCAACCGTTATTATTTAAAGGAAGCTATCATTGGTTGATATAGTGGATCAGCGTTGTTTGTACCGGGGTGATTAGTGGGTTTTTCTAAACTCGTGCTTTTCCGGGATAAGTCTATTCGATCTTTATTTTTTGCAGGATACTTGAGAACCCTTTTCCTGAAATTTTCTATTTTTAATTAATTTTCCATTTCCAAGGTATTTTGACTACCCCATCATAACATCTAAGGTGGGTTGAAAACTCGACCATTCATTACCATTTTTAGTAACTTCTTCTTTCCAGTCATCATAATCCTCATTTGTTAATTCGAGGTTCTCCAGTTCTCGCTTTATTATAAATCCTGCAAGTTTTTATAAATAAAGTTTGTTAAGTCAAAACAAATAATGTATAGTTATCGTTCTAAAGAAGAATCTCTAGTATTGGTATATGTTTACATGTAGATGCTGAATTTGGACATAGTATTAATCTGAAAACTGTTCTCATGAACATTCCCTTACCAGACTTATGAAACCATCCCTCACCAAGCTCTTCAACCTTTTTCAATGGTGATTTGGGAAGTCTTTACCCAACTTAAGTGATTTTACAACCTCTTCAATTTTCCTTTAAATTAATAACATCAGATCCACTTATGTTTTCAACAATTTTATTACCAGCTGCAGCTTGCACAATTGAAATTGCATGTAAAACGCTAGACGCGCCAAACATTCAAATTGCTCTAATAAATCGGCCTTCAACTTTTACGTTGTGTTCTATCTGTGTTTTTTTTTCATTTTAATCTTCTCTCCTTTACCACTTTGGAACGCTTTTGATATTTTGTTAATTCTGTGCTTGTGTGAGGGCTAGCACACGTTCTCCTGATGAATCCTTATGTGCTATACGAATCGTCGCTGACCCTCCTGATTTAATAGCTTTTTTTATTTTACCCTTTGACCTTAACTAATATTTACTTTTACATCAACGAAACGGTTGAGCTCAATCACCGTAGAGCCGAAAGGGCTTATTCATTTAAAAGAAATATAAATGGGCTTACCGGGGGAAAATATCCGCTACTTCTTCACGAAAAACATGAGAACGACGCCATCTTGGAAGTTTAGTTTCAACTAACCTCACTTAAACCCAGTAAGCTCCCGTATACGCATGCCTCCCCTGATCTGGAGCAAATATAAAACAATTGCTGAGTTCGATCCAGTCAGTCTGTCGCGTTTTTAAGTCGAGCGCAATTTTGAAAAGTATTTGTCACAGCGAAGCGACATTTACAAAAATACAAATCCAAAAGCATGTGACCGTTTTCAAATTCGGCATTTTAGTTATGAGTATATGTAGGTTGTTTCTAATTATTTGTTTATGTAAGTATATTATTACGCTATAAAGTGTTATATGCAATGTGTTGAGTTTTCTAAACATGTGTATTGTTTATTAAACAATCCATCCAGAAGGCCAAAAGCCCAAGTGGACAAAGCAAGCATACATGATACAGTGTTTACACAATACACAGTTTATGATTATACAAAATAAAGTTATGCAAAGAAATAAAATCGTTTGGTTACAACGGTGCATACATGAATTATTATACATTATGAATTATTATACATTACACTAGAACATAAGTAATTATCGAAAGTATACATGTAATTAAATATATCCTAAGTGCGTCAGAGTGTATGAGGCTAATAAACTCAATTTAATGCAATATACCAAAAATACTGTAATTTACATTTATAAGGGTTCATAAGCAAGATTTTCTAATAAAAATACTTTGTACTAATCCGGATTAACATAGTCGGTTTAATTATAATATTCGTATGTTACTAGTACATTTATATATTATTATTATTATTATTAAACAACACATCCAGAAGGCCAAAAGCCCAAGTGGACAAAGTAAGCATACAGTGTTTACAACATAAATAATTCATGAATTTAAAAAAAGAAATAATAATAAAAAAAATCATACGTTTCATTGCAACAATTCATACATGTATAATAAAATATAGGTATAATTATATTAATAACTATTGATAGTATATATGTAATTGAATAGGTCGTATTACATCATTTGTAATGGAGCTTAATTATGACAACAAAATATCAAATAAGCTTATTGTACATATATTGGGTCTTCACAGGACAATTGTCATAATAATAACACGTTTTACTAACCCGGCGTAAAAAAAATTTCGTTTCACGTGATAGCACACAGTATTTAACTTAATATCAATTATGCTTTTTTCATGCTTGTATCAATTTCATAAGAATTAGCCCTTGCTTGCTACCTATGCGAAACGAAAATATAGGCAGCTCAAAGGCTCTGCTCATAGTACAACATATTATTTAATTAGACTGATATTATGATATTATGACAAGGTGTATGTAGTTAAACAAACACGAGAAACAAAATGTTTTAACTGGTTGCGTTTGATATTAAAAACAAGCATTTCATAAACCTTAAACAGACCACCCACGCAATCAAAAATGTAGATGGTCAAAAGGTCCTGTAATATGCTCTATGCAAATATAGATGTTACAAGTATAGTATTTAATGTGACATAATAGTTGTAAATCAGTGCATAACAGTTCTAAAAATGCAGCCATATTGTCGTAGAATACATCTAGGAACAGATACGATAACCTTCATTAAAAAGATAATAATGGCAATTGATTAAATACATTCAAATACAGTTTTGACAGTCCATTAAAGGCGACCGTTTAAACACAAAGACAGAAAAAACACGGTACATATGCGGTACTATCCCAACAATTAATATGCAGTACATAATAAATGCAATTAAAGTTACAACAAGATATATACCGCACAAAACATTTCAGAATACATCAAATTGATGACACATATGTATTATGCGTTCGAACCTTAAAAGAGTGATAAATATAACAGCTTAATTTTTTTACTAAAAGTTCATTATTTGATGTTATTAGCTCGATAAATTTGTACATGTTTGGTCGTTTTCTGTAATACAATGGAATATATTTTGATCTCAGTTCAGTATATATTGTACATTCAAGAATAAAATGAAACTCATCTTCGAGTTTATTACAAACAGTACACTTTCTTTGGTCTAATGGAATTGGTGTAGGTCTAGCCCATCTGCCTGACTCGATATTTAATCTATGTGATGACATACGTAATTTTGATAAATTTACTCGAAACTTGTTGACATTACATATATTCAGGTACGGTTGAAATTGAAAAACGGCGATATGTTTATAAAAATTTGCCCTAGAAGAAGTATGAAGTCGCTCATTCCAATTCTGCACAAACGTGTCGCTCAATCTTTGTCTTACGACTGATACAAACATATTTTCATTTCCTACATCTTGAAAAAGCCAAGCATCATAAAATCCCAAATTACTTAGTAGATCCCTTAATAACGTGCACCAATTTTTCTTGTTAGGATACTCAATACTATCATTTAATAAAGTCAAATAAACTTTTTTGTTAAATTTATTATCTGATGTTCTCAAAAGTTTTATCCAGTATATAATTATATTAATATATCTCCTGCATTGATAATTTACACGGCCAAGTTCACCATATACGAAATCATTTTGAGTGCATCTTTTTACACCATGTATTTGCTTACAATATTGCAAATGAACCCTTTCAATTGATAAACCTTTGACAAAACCCCACACTTCGCTTCCGTAGTTAAGAATTGGTGTTATGAGTTTATCAAAAAGACATAGTTTATGACTAATTGGAATGTCTGTAAATTTGTACAAATATTTTTTTAGTTTGAAGATAGCTTTTAGGGCCTGTCCAGCGAGAGTATGTTCTGCGTCACTAAATGAACCACCAGTTGTGAATACAATACCAAGATAGTTGAACCGGTTAACAATATCTATGATTTGATTATCATATTTAAATATATTTGTTAAGGGGCGACCACCTTTACGAAAAACCATAATTTTAGACTTTTCAGTATTTACCACAAGTTTCCATTTGTGACAATAATCGTATAATAGATCCAAGCCGTTTTGTAATTCTTCAGCGGTATTAGCAAAAATTATCATATCATCGGCGTACAATAAGAGAAACATTTTAAAAGAGTCATTTGTAATGATTAAATATTTCGTCCCCTCTAGTATAAAAGTCTTTATCCGCAACTGAATACTTCACTTTTTTTATTGTTCCTTTTTAATTTCGTTCTGTGAGTCCTCTAAAGCAGGGTAACGTTTATTATAAAATTAAGACTCGTTAAATGCATACAAGTTAATAATAATTTACAAAATAAGGCTTTTGTGAGTTTTTTCACTGCTGTATTGCTTGTGCTACATATTTTATTTATTAAACCATCGATGCGATTGCGTCGTGGTTGTCCTCCTGAAAAACATGTAAAGAGGTTGAATGACGTTAACAGATCTCATGATGATCAACAGTAATTGTTATTGTCGATTTAACAAAAAGTAACTTAAAAGTAATTTAAAATATAACTATTGAGGAAATATGTATTTACTTAAAATAGATACAGCAATTTATAAAGTGTACACTCCAAATATTAAGTCATAGAGTACTATTCATCACGCTCTAATAATTTGTATATCAATAAATCAAACACGACTATGTATAGGTTATGAGGCGACCACAGTGTGCCATGGGTCCGTATTTGAATTCCTTCGGCAGTATTGGCCCGATGGTCAATGCCCCCTAAAAGTCGCCTTAACATACCCTTGGCTAACCATACTATTGTTGTAACGTATTTATTACATACCTTAAACTCATAAACATGGCGAACTTTAGCACAATCGACATGTTATGTCTTAACATTGAATGTTAGAAGTTCGATTTAAAATGTTCGCAAAAATATCTTAACCTAATGTGAGCTCATGTGTGCATGTAACTGTCATTCATGCCGCATAAAGAACAGGGGCTGTCCGAAAGTGTTTTTCTTTCTGCATTTTATTTAACAACAATGTTGTAACACTTACAATATTAAACCCGTTGATTAAAATTGATTAAAAAAATACATTACTTTGAGCACATCCACACCAAAGCTAAGAAGCAATAATAAATGATAATGGCAAAACAACAAGCATGCCTCGTCATTTATACAAATAATGCATGCAATATATAGAGTCTGGTTCTAAATTGAAAAGTTTGCGATAAAATATTCAACTTTTTTTCATCAGCAAATTATGCGATGTTTGTTCGTTCCAACCAAAAATGGTTAAAACATACTTTCCTTCCATCGATCATTTCGTGATATTTGATGTCTCTTATGTGTAACCCAGTGTGTGCCAATACTTTGTTGGCGGATTTTGGTATCCTTTTAATTAATACCTATGTGGAATTTATATTGATGTAACTTAATACCAACAATTCTATTGTTGATCCAGTCGTAATGTAAAAATGTTTTGGCGAGATTCGTTTTAGTGTATAACGAGTGTCTCTCCTATCTCATATAATGTAAAAAAGCAAACGACATAGCAAAACATTAAAAAGTTAGGTTCGTCAGCATTCTATCATTTTGTTTTAAGTTTCTCACACGTTAAATAGTTATATAAAATATGATCATGTTAATGCAGATAGGTCAAAGTGCTATGGTCATGACAACGTTCTGTTGCTATGGCGATGTAATTTATATTAAAAGGATTTTAAAGGCATGATTTTGTTATTAAGAAAAGTTTTAAGCATATGTACCAAAATTTAATTTAAATTGAATAATGCATTCTATTTTATCAGAAGTTGTGAATTTAATTTGCAGCCGTCGTATAATAAGTAAACACGTAACATAACGTATTTGTAACATACCTCGATACAAGAGGTGTGTAATCAACAGGTCATACATTGTATGTACATGTATATAGTACCCTTTCATAAGGTCATTTAAGCCACACACACAAACAATCTGCTTTGATTTAAGAGTACGGTCCGTAGGAAACAAGGAACTAGAAAAGGACGGAAAAAGCTCTTTATTAACCCTTTGAGGAAAAGCAAACATTTTACGATGGCAATCTGTATTAGTCAAAATACTATTCTAGGTGTTAATTCTGATATACTGAACGTATGCTTAAAGAGATTCCGAATTTCAGATTTTACAAACTGGTAAAGTTTAATCTAATATTTTATATCTAATATAAATAGTACAATAACTCTTTTTCTCAAAATGATTCGTTGATAACAAATTAAGAAAATTGAATCTAAACGTAACAAATACAAGTAGTCCGAGTGTATATAATTACAAATATTTTTTTTTTTAAATATACACTATAAAGTTTAAATTTCGGTCAATGATCAACAAGTTTACACTATAAACATGATAACTAGTTAACGTACGCGCTGCATTCGCTGCCGCTAGCAGCAGCATAGCCATCAGGAGCACGACCACTTTAGCTCTCATCGTCTTCGGAATAGTCTCAAGTGACTAAATTTGAAAGACGTTTGCCTGTCTTTATATATGGTCTCATATAGCTTACAGTGTGTTACTTGATGTTGTTGTTTATTGTTAGACGTTAACCAACGTCTTTGACATGAACATAACGCCATTATGGGACATTGTACCTGCTTGTCAATGCCCTGGGTATTGGTGAAGGTGTGACGCCAGTTAGAACGTAAGTTAACAACAGTGTATTGAAATAGTTATATAAAATATGATCATGTTAATGCAGATAGGTCAAAGTGCTTTATTTTATCATGATAGCATGTATTGCACAGAAAAAACATGTTCATATTGTTGTTGCACTGTTTGTGTATGTCCCGAGGGAAACAGCAACACGTCTCGTAATTTTCACCTTGCATTATGTTTTAAGTAATTCAATGTTTGTCCTATCATTTGTCTGAAATCTTCTATTTAGTGCTTAGAACATGAAAAACATGGGCACGCACCTTAAAGTCATAATGGCATGTCCTCCACATTAAGATACAGTTGTGCGTTTCTCTTCGTTTTTTGCCACATTTGGAACGCGATAGATTTTAACAAGGATGTGTCAGTTTATCAAACTAACCCGAAGTTAGTTGGATTGTAGATAGTACCATACGAGCTCGCGTAAGCACACAATACATCTGAACCATCAACTTGTGCAAATCAAAGCGCTGAAGTCACTAAAGTTGTTCGCTCTCTGAATACTTTTAATATTACAATCACAGGGTTAAGTTCAACATTTTGATAGGGATGTTTTGACTCTTGGTTTTATAAATTAATGATATTCTTGGAAGGAACTTACATTTAAATATTTCAATCATGATGGACAATATTGGTTGTATTTAATTATTACATTTAATGAGAACAAAATGCAATGGACTGTTTCTTACATTACTCAATTTTTAGCACATGCAAAAATAGTGGTTTATGATATGAATAGTAAGACTCCAGTGTGCCATATGCAAATATGTCATTAGCACGTAGTGTTGTATAGATATGATCAATACATGAACCGTAATCAGTTGTAGCCCCAGTAGGTGATTGTTGCAAATTTAAAATGCCCTTAAAAGCATATGTTACACTTTTATTTACATTATTTTCAAAGTTGAAATCCCCCATCAGCAAAAGCTTCATTTTTGACTGAATGATCATGACATCATTTTTGACAGCCATGAGAAGTTGTGCTACATTTGTATGTTTGTTTAGAGGACAGTACACAAAACCAATCACAAGCCCCTGACCAATGCCCATTATACAGTACTCTATGTCACAACCCGTCTTAAAAGCAATATGACGCACAGTCAATTCATTTTTTAACAAACATTGCAATACCACGAGCTGTTTGTTCCAAAGTGTCACAAAAGCGATTAAAACCTTCAAGGCTATACTTTTCATTAATCAAATTCCAAAATCTTGTTTCAACTAAATATAAAATGTCAGAATACAACATATATGTTTCTTGTCTGAAATTAACAAAATGTTTCCTTAATAAACGGCAGTTACTAAAGCTTATTTTTGTATATAGCATTGAATCAAATGAATCCAAACAAGGTATTAAATGGGTTATTTTTCTGTGATTTCTTAGTCTTTCCATTTCAATTTCAACATCTGGAGAAACATGTATTTTACCAGCATTCATTTCAGTCAGAAAAACACGTGACAGTTTGCCAACTCTACTGAGACCAACATAGTGAATGTGGATAATTTTCTTTGTTTCAAAGTAAACTATGGCTTTGTCAAAGACGTGACGTATACACAAACATGCTGCATTGACACAAAATAGTGTGCATGCTGTCTTCACAAAACATGAAAAGCGAATTTATGGAGAATTTTAAGAATTATTATGCCATTATCATGTATGGCCATTTTGACCTTTGTACTCTTGACTTCTTTCTCATGACACACCGTCCAATGATAGTGAACAAAATTAATGTACAGAGTCATTTTAAAATCTCACAATGAATGGCATAGTTATGGCCCGGACAAGCTCATTTATGATCATTTTCGACTTTTGAACTCCAAGTGTGACCTTGACCTTGGAGAAATCGACGTAATTCTTTCGCATGACACACCGTCCTATGATTGTGAACACATGTACCGAGTAGTTTTAAAATCTCACAATGAATGACATAGTAATGGCCCGAACAAGAACATTTCTGGCCATTGTTGACGTTTGAACTCAAAGTGTGACCTTGACCTTGGAGATATCGACGTAATTCTTTTGCATGACACACCGTCCAATAATTGTGAATAAATGTACCGAAAACTAAAATATAACAATAAATGACATAGTTATGGCCCGGAAAAGATCATTTTTTGCCATTTTTTACCTTTGAATTCAAAGAGTGACCTTGACGTTGCAGATATTGACGTAATTCTTTCGCATGACAAACTGTCCAATGATGGTGAACAAATGTGCCAAATGATTTTAAAAACTCACACTGAACGACATATTTATGGCCCAGGCAAGCTCATTTATAGCCACTTTTGACCTTGAACTCAAAATGTGACCTTCACCTTGAAGATATCGACGTAATTCTTTCGCATGACACACCGTCCAATGATGGTGACCACATGTACCAAATGATTTTAAAATCTCACAATGAACGACATAGTTACGGCCCGGACATGCTCATTTATGGTCATTTTCGACCTTTGAACTCAAAGTGTGACCTTGGCATTGGAGATATCGACGTCATTCTTTCGCAGGACACATCGTCCAATAATGGTGAACAACTGTGCCAAATGTTTTCACAAAGTCTCACAATAAATGACAAAGTTGTGGCCCGGACAAGCTCATTTATGGGTATTTTGACATTTGAACTCTAAGTGTGACCTTGACCTTGGAGATATCGACGTACTTTTGTTGCATGACACACCGTATCATGATGGTGAACAAATGTACCAAGTCATTTTAAAATCTAACGATAAATAACATAGTTATGGTCCGGACAAACTTTCGGTTTAAAACACACAAGTGACCCCGTGACCTAGTTTTTGACCCGGCATGACCCATATTCAAACTTGACCTAGACATCATCTAGGTACAACTTCTCACCAAGCTTGGTGAAGATCGGATGACATTTTGGGACAGACAGACCGACCGACAGACAGACCGCCCGACCGACAGACCGACCGACAAAGTGACTCCAATATAGCCCCCATTACCAATTGTAATGGGGATATAATTACACCCTCTGTCATGGTGGAACCATGAGCTTTGTGTATTGTTTTCCATGCTGACAGATCTATAGGGAATTGAGGTCTGATGATAAAGTAATTTTTGTAATACTGGTAAGTAAAGCGACGACACATTTCAAGAATAGGTGTCCAGTTCAGCGGAATGCTTGCATGGTAAAAATGTCTATATCGACTGCGCCACTAACAACCAATAGTTGGGTCATCAAACACAACCCAAATTATGCTGTATCTATCTACAGGAGTTTTGAACTCTGAAATCATTTTTATGATGCATGCTGCACCATTAGTCTAGCCATCTTCTGTGTCTGCATTGAGACCTTTTTCTGTAGGCAATTCAATTCCAAGGGTAAGTGTTTTTGGCAGTTCATCGTTTTTGAAGAGTCAACTGGTATTTTGGATATAATTGTACTGCGTAGCGATGCACTTATATCACCCGACACATCATCAACAGTTTCAACTGTAACAATATTAGTGACAAGCATTTCTTTCAACATAAAAGAATTGTACAATTATACATCTTTCCTTTTGCAAAATAAATGAGGTTTGGTTTTAAGGTCATCACCCTTAACTGCTCTAGCTTTTTAACCAGCAATATCCGCTTCAGTATGAAGGCCTTCCCTCAAACTATTCAGCAGCTCTGCAAATGCATCATCATCTTTCTGACGCATTGTCACTTTTAGTTCGAAGAAATCAAACAAATCAACCCAAACATTTGTGGCCAAATTATGCAGTTGGGAGCTTCTAAAGTCCTGCGAGAACACACACAAATCCGTGACAGGTTTCAATTGGAAGAGATCTCCTATTGCAAGTATGCTTACATTTCCAAACGATTTAGTGCAAGATGTTATTTCCTGCATTCTAAGATTGATAAAAGATAACATGCTACGGCCCACCATAGAAATTTCATTTATAATGACAAGTTTCAAAGACATGTACCGTGCTCGAATTGTGTTCAACTGCTGCATATCAAGAGGCTTAAAATGGAAACCTGGTTAGCCTGTATGCATAAGGCAGAATGAAATGTGCTTCCACCAATGTTATGCGCAGCTTTTCCAGTTGAAGCAAACAACAACATTTTAATTGTATGAGGAATTTTACTCCTTAAATGATTAAATATTTAATCAAACCTTGATAAATGCACTTTGTTAACACACTTTTCGCAACACCAGCACCACCACAAGTGACACACCTGCATTTTCATCTATTGCCTCTTCGTGTTGCGCTTCCATGTTAACAATTTGTTCTATTTGATCTACGTCCATTGCAACCAATGACTCAAAATCAAAATCACATTTATCACATTGCATCTTATTAGCATTGATTTCAAGAATTTTTAATGTAAAACATTTCTCATGACATCCTGCAATAAAATCCCTTTCATCATCTCTCCAATGTCTGTACAGCATAAGTTTTTGACAAAAATGCTCTTCCCTATCCTTATTGGGTCCGTGTATATACCGTCTTTTCAATTTTCGTGTTGCATTCGACACAACGGAGAACAAAAATCAACGTATATTAGTTCATATTCAGATTTTCTTATAACTCGAACACAAACAAAAAACAAAACAAAGGTGAGATCTTTGTATCGTTTTTCTGTGCACTTATAACAAAACAAAACACAAATCTTATTTCCCTATTCATATTTCGTTTTAATTTTAATTATACAAAAATCAATATATGAAAATTGAAACACAGTGCCTGTTTCCATTGACCGTTCTTGAATTGATGAAACGGTATACGAAAAACGAGGGGCGCTCCGCTGTTTTGGAGAGATAAGTCGTGACTGATCTTTTTGCGCAGTGTTCTCCCTTATATCTTATTATTGTTTAATATATACATGTAGACAATTATAAACGAAGAATAGTCGAGTCTTGGGTCAGCTATTGTTGGCTACTCTAATGGTAAAATAAATAGTTATAGTAACATAAAATCACAAGACCATTACATTATAATAACAGCAAAATCAACGCTAATTAAAGTCCATTATTTAAAGTACCATTTAAGTTATTTCCATGAAATTGTTACAAATAATTAAGTTTATGAATAAAGTTTTTATGTACGTTTTTTACTCTTTTCAATGACTGTTTACATGAACTGGATTTGTATAAAATAATACATTTTTCGGCTTGTGCATGCACTTTAACAGATCACGCAAGCCAACGCTTGACTGAAGGCGCGTTTCTCTCGGCAAATTATACACGTATAGTTACAAATATAAAAGCTTTTCTATAATGGTATTCGAGTTCAATTTTATGAGACAACCAGGGTCTAAAACGGAACGTTTCAACGCGTGCAAGTAGTTTCTATTGGCGTTACGCATGCTATTCGCCTTCTTTATGAAACGAAACGTTTAAAGACATTTTAAGCGGCTTAAAAATATCATTGGAAGGTAAATATTTTGTTAGCATTAACATCATCTTGAGCGCTCTTTCCGGAACATTAAATATGTTGTATAATTAGTTATTAAATAGGCACATGTATTAATATTATTAATAATATTATATATATTTTTCAAGCGCAAAACGGTTTCATATAAGGTGTTTGGTTATAACTCTTTCAGAGCTTAAATCACTAAACATATCACAGTTCAGTTGTGAAATGTAACATGTATTTGAACTTAGTCGAACGAATTTGAAAATATATATAAGACACCTTGCACCATTTCAAAAGCTTCAAACAACTTTGTATTTATTCTCCTTTTTCCTGTTCTTTCTTTCAATATTGACAATACTAATACAACTTTAACGATCTATTATGTACGGTGATGTTAAAATTAAGACGAAGGGGACATTTATTGTTATGTGAGGAAAAAAAAGTACGCGAAATATCCACGAACGAGTTGCCTCCCCAATTCAGCAACACAGAGCGAAGTTCTATAAATAAAATAATTGTATTTATAGAACAGCGCCACTCTTTTTTCGTTTTTTGCAAACCGTAATATCAAACCAAGAACGTTAAACGGGACAAAGTTTTAATTATTGGTTTTCGTCATATGAAGATTGGAACGAAATTTGGAGAGGGAAATACATTTCGTATTTTGTTTTATAATTAGTACAACAAAAAACGATATAGCGAATTTAATTTTCGTTTCGTTATTAGAAAATCGGAATATAAACTTATATGCGTTATTCTCAAATTTCGATGTGTCTAATTCAAAACGAAAAAGGAAAAGACGGTATGTACACGGACCTTATTGATAGGTGTAAAACTTGTATAAATAATTTTCCCACATTGCCTTGCCTTAAGCATGTTACACATTGTAACTTCACCACTTCGCCTCAAATTTCATCATTATAGGCACACTGTTATCTTCTTGGTCATTCACATTTTCAGTTTCGGGTAATTCATCTGCTTCAACATTTACTGTTTTCTTTCCCTTCTGCTTAGGGATGACATCATACCATGAAGCAAATTCTGCATAACACATTAACTCCATAGACTTGGGTCGCCTTTTGTATCTCTTAAGAATACTATCCATCTCTACATTAACCGATTCTCCGGAAGACTCTGCAGTTGTGAAAATGGTTTGATCATAGATCGCCTGTCATTTGCTTGATTTGTGTCAACATATATAACCTGCCTGATACAACGTCTCAGTGGCATCTGTAGTTCCACATAGACATCCTCTTGAGCTCCAATCTCAACATTGGTTAAAAACTGATAACCAATTCTTCGAACTTGGTCTCGTATGTGGGTGTCTTTTGACTGAGCTTCAGAACAAGCATCAGCAAGCAAGTTTGATAGACCCCTTTGTCCTTTGGAGATGTAAGCTACTACGTATGAAACACGAGCGTTTGGATCAAGTAGTATGTACTGCAAGTCCATATTGGCCATCCAGACAAAACTTAAATTAGTGTTGTAATTATTAATCCGTGTCTCAGCTAAAGATCGCTCCAAGAAAGCTATCACTCTTTTTAAGGTGTACCTTATTACCTTGATATATGTATTGAAGTCAATTCAAAGAGAAACAAGGAACTCATCAAATAATTTTTGTAACCACCTGCGAATGCTGTGGGGATGCTAAAGTTTCATCTAAAGGTCATAATATAATAGTCATAGGAAACAAAGGAAAGTTGAATCTGCATACATTTTTCTACGTTTACGGCAGGATTTTGCATGTCTACGTGTTTGGTAGTTTACTAATTCTTGAATAGCATTGTCGTTTTTACAGGTTACATACTTATCAACAAAGTCTGTGATTAAACTGTCAGGTGAAACACCATGCAGTGGAGCATCTTTCACCCACAAAAACATATGAATATATGGGTAAACTCTTTATTGGAGTTCAACTCGATTGTCCATTATTTCACCAACTGACATAAAAATACTTTTAAAACCCTTTTATATTAACACTTGAACTCTCATGTAAAAGTACCGGGCACAAGTCACAGGATCCGAATTTATAAAAATGCACTTTTCCTGCCAGGAAAGTGACATGGCTCCTACCATTGAAATGTCTTTACCATGCCCAAGTGTGTGTAGTGATATCAGAAATGGCAACCATTTTGTTTCTGCAGCAGAAAAAGAAGCAAACAATTATTATTACCAAGTTTACGAATCATTGCGAAAACATCACGTTTAGCATGCCCCCAGTAAGTAGGAGATCCACGAATCGTTCGTAAGACTATATACCCATCATTTTGCATTGTAAGCTGATCAACAAAAACTGGATTAAGCAAATTACCGGCAGTTAGTCACTGGTCTTTAGATTTACATGTTCTTACTGCTAGATTAACCTTATCCTTCACTTGTTTGATTTGCAGGAGTTTTAACTTAAAAAATATGTTAGGAACACATTTTGCAAATCGTCTGTCAACATTTCTTAACTCCCACTTGCAAATATCACTGTAATGCAATGGTACCAAAAGCCGTGAATTATCAAGGCGTGGTTTTCCACAGAAAATCGATGGGAATGAGAGTTTTTCAGAATGACAGTCTTGAAAAAAGCTGATAGGACTATTTATTTTTCTCCTGAAGCTACACAAAGCATCTGGTTAAATTCTCTGAAATCAATGGGCTGTAAGCATGTGTCTATATTGCCAACTAAACGATTATCAAAACAATCATCTTCTGTCCAAGAATCTGAGTGATAGTCATTATCAACTGTATCAACAGCACCCTTCCCTTGCTGTAACATGGGATCCGGAAGGATAAAATTTTCATGTTGCTACTCAAGCCAAGTTTCATTAACAACAATTCTTTCATTTCTACAAATGCTGCTATTTGCAACCAACCATTTTGCAGCTTCAAATACTTTATTCGGCTTAATATTTTCAAATAAAACATGGTGTGTGTAAGCCAATTTACGCTTCACCTTTATCATTATAGTGTCATGTTAACTCATCATTCAAGGTAGTCACTTAATTGTGCTGTTTACATCTGCAGGAACATTTACAATATTTCCCCTCAGCTGCATAAATGGCAATCTTGGAGAAACCAATCTTTCTTCCAAATCTGACTTCAAATCGAACTTCTTTGGTTTAACAGGAAATGCCAAGCCATGTGTTTGCAAAAAGGAGGTGTTTTACCTTTGCATATAATTTTCTAGCAACCATTGCAAATCCACTCAATATTATCAACACTTTTACAATCTGACAGGTAAGGACGAACTTTTTCCAAATTACTTTTTAATTGCTTGCAGTTTCTCATAGCATACCTAAAAAGGTTTGAGAGCAGCGTGAACAGATATAATCTGGCCCTTCACTTACAGGATTGAGAAACTTTGAAGCAAGATCTACAAACTTATCCTGAACAAATCTATCATCTATGCAACCAGTGAATGACTTTCCTTTCATTTTATCCATTAAACAAGGCCGTTTCTGCCCATCACTTGAATTTGCCTGCTTTCTTGTAGAAACTTTCTTAAAACCCTCTTGATTGTCCAATATATGCACTGCATTTGAATTTGGCTGATAGTGGGCAGTTAAAATGAACGAATGCATATCACACCTTACATACCTGGGGCACTGTTCACAGGAAGTAACACAATTCTCAATAAAAGTGCATTTTTTCTTCATCAAAGAATGAATCTCTCCTAGAACCTAGCACAGAAGTTTCATCGGGACAACAAAGACCATCTTCATTTCTACTTTGACTATCGAACATATATAAAACAAGATTTTTTTCATACTGAATAGTATATTAGCAAACCCAGCAAAAACTAAAATTACATCATAGTAACTTGCAAAACTGTTTGTGAATGCAACGTCTAGTGAAAATAAACCAGCTGCTTCTGAGTTAATATCACCCAAGATTCTGATAAGCTTAGATATCACACCTTTATGCTGAACATACACATTTTTACCCCTATAGACAATGCTGGCAGGTAAAATTGGTGGATTCACAAAGCCAGAAACAGTCTTTTCAGTGTTCAATTCCATGTATAATCAACTGTCATCTTGGATGATATGATAAAGATCGTCAGTATTAATCTGGCTAGCAGACTTAACATTTTTTTACAAAAATTAAGAAAATCATAAAGCATGGAACACACTGTTTACCCCTTGCATCACAAGGCAAGCGTTCATCACTTTGCAAGTAGTTCCATGTATCCTGTAAATTTAATATTGCACATCCAGGCTCAACATAGTGGATATGCCATTACTGGTTCATTTCCTAGTTTATAGATATATTGATCATTAACAAGTATTCATTTTAAGTCAGTGCCAGTAAAACAACATTTTGAAAGCAACTCCAGCAATGAAATATTGCAACTCCAGCCTCAACAGTGTGGATATGCCATGATAAACACGTCCGAATAATTGAAATTTACTAGCATCCGCGGGGTAAGCGCCAAGTGTGCTGTCTCGAATGAACACCATTAAATTACATGCTAATTTAGCGTTGCATTTACACCAGTTTGAAATCATTAAATTTCTCAGGCCTTTTTTTCGGACCCCTTAACGGTCTGTCTTTTCCAGCGGATGGAAAATTAGTTTGACAATTTTCACTGGTATAATTGTTTACATTTTAGTCTGTTTGAGGGCTTCGTTCATTCTTTTCTTTTCCATATGCGTTACATTTCGGCGGTACTCGGTACCATCAGCATCGGTACGCGCATCCACGCTATTCCCGTTCTTATTGATAACCGTGTACTTACTGGAAGTTAACGGAGTGTCCAGTTTATTGTTTCTATTTTGCTTCTGAACAACTTTGTCGCCTGGTACTAGTTCGCTCTCTTTCGCATTTCTTTTCGCTCCGGAGTATAGTGTCCCTTTCCTCTTTCTCTCGGAATCACGATCACGGATTTCGCTAGTAAATTATAAATCAAAAATCATTTTGATAAAACTACCGCCTTAAAAAAATCGATTGTACAAACCTAATAATTTCATGCTATCGTTTCGATGAACTTTTTTCCGAGAACATTTTATGACCACTTGACGAAAAATAGACGCTAAAACACCTGCGAAAAAGAAACCTCGTGACGAAAAAGCACGCTAAACATAAATACCATGCGACTTTGACTTGTATAATGCAAAAATAGACACTTCCGCTAGACGTATTATGCGCAACTTCTATGAAGCCTTTGTAAACTTCTAATAATAACCAACCAATGAAACTTTCCAGAAGCCGGGGCCTTAGGTTTGGAATTATATAAAGAATTTACCTCTAACTGGGAAACGTAGCACCTATTTGACCCTTTCTTTCTATGTGCAAATGCAGGTTAAATGTAAAGTGTGCTGTGTACTATCGTAACTCACTATGTGAGCGTACCCGTCGCTTGGTTTGAGTCAAACAAAGAATGAACAACTACATAATTATAATAATAAATGTATTGGTATAAACCAACATTGAATTAAATTCTCAAGCAAACCACATTAAAACATGAACAACGCTGGCCGAATGAACATAAGGCCCATTTGAGCATGACGCGGCATTGAAAGTGTGATTTAAATGCTTGGACAGAACACTGCATGTTATTTAAATATTAACATTCGATATATTTCGATGATGAAGAAATAAACCAATAATAAACCATGTGAGGACACATTATGGTGTTCATTTCCATGTTATCAGTTTTATCTACTTATACTAATGTATGGTTTGACTATTATAACACACATTTCATGCGGTGAATATGCGACTAACAAGTGAAAACAAGTTTGAAATCAACACAAGCCATTAAAATGTATAAAGACTGTGTCTCAAATCACGGGTCGAGATGTGTGTGCACTTTTTACCATCCTATTTATTTTATAGAAATAACTTAGACAAAATAACAAAACATGGTCCATTTTGACGTTCAGAAAGCATAGTAAGTAAGATAAAAATGGTAATGAGAACTGAATATAAACACAATTTGCAATCACCATGATATTGAATGAATATTGTTTTAATATCAAATACCTATCTTACTAAGAATATATTTTCAATCTGGAAATTTCCTGTACAAAACTTTTGATTTTTGACTAAATGTACAAATTCAAAATATACAATAATATAATTGATGAAAATAAATGAAAAAGCAAGCAATACTTTTTACTCACAAATTAGGTAGTCATAAAGACAGCCCTGTTGACACGTACTTTGTTTTCATGAATTAATTGTTACTCCAGCAGTTCACACGGTGTCAACTACTCTGACCTAAACATGGGTTTAGAGAACTAATGCGCTTTTTTGGCGTAGCTGTTTTACCCGGCTTTTAAACTTAAATGACTTTTACATAACGCCAGCAGACACGCATGAATATATTAGAATATTGCATAGGCTGATTCGAGATAAAACCTCTGAACTTTGGCTACATTACTGTGTCTGTGCTCAGCGCAGAGGATGTATCATTATTCAGTGTAAGTAATTCCGGACTACTCCCTGTATGTTCAAATATCACAAATTGTGGCCCAGTTACAATGACGCATTTAAATCCATCTTTCAGAATTTCAGGTTCAGTACTCGTTCACTAAATTGTCCGGGAATATATAATTAACTATCGATAAACACAGTTTTGCTTTTAAGATGAGAAAACAAACAAATAGTATAGTGTCACGATAAGAAGAAAATCGTTTAATTATCCAACCACAAATGTCTGCCGTACTCGGTCAGCACGTCTGGAAATCGTACCTAACCGCCTGGATAGGTTCCCTTATTTACAAATTTGCTATTTTGAATGCAATTTTGTATCGAAAAGCATTGTGCTAAAATGTGCCATTTACAATTCCCGATGAGATTTTTAATGACCCTCGTCATGCGAAAATCGGTCTTATTCCATACGCGCCCATCATATGTATAGCCCACTCAGCCTGCGCATCTCTCAGTCTGGTCATGAGATATATAATGAGACCATAATACATTGGGTGATTTTATAGTGAACATCGTGAGGCATCGCCTCTGACAAGAATGCGCACATGCACAGGTTGGTCTTAAGATACGCTGGCCGGAACGCATAAGACACATTTTCGCATGACGCGGCTATGAAAGTGTGATTTAAATGTGTCGAAAGAAAACTGCGTCTAAATCAAATATTAACATACACTATATGTCGATGGTGAAGAAATACACTCATAATAATGCATGTCAGGACACATATGATGTTCACTCCCGTAGTATAATTTTTATCTACATACACTTATAGGTGGTACTCCCGGAGTATAATTTTTATCTACTTACACTAACGCGTGGTTGCACAATGATAAGTTGATATGTGACTAATATGTTAACAAACACAATAGTTAAACTTTTGTTTTCAATTTAATTATTTTGAAACGTTAACTGCAAACTTTATTTCAAAGTCAGCATTTACGCCGACTACCTTTTAAAAAGATATTTCTTGTCATATATTTCTTTTTATTCGGTTTTAGCGATTATAAGTATTTGTGTTGTGTCTATTCTATTCCTGTAGTAATTTGTGAGAGACGTAAATTGCAAACTTTATTCCAAAGTCTAGCGATTATATAGCATTTTTATTGTTGTCTATAGTATACCTGTAGTACCGTAATTTCTCTATGTTTTCGGACACTTAAAATAATAAATTTCTTTCGTGTCCGAAAACTTAGATACGAAAAGTATTCACAAAATATAGGTGTCCGAAAACTTAGAGTCGAAAATTGAAGTGTCCGAAAATAGCGTCAATTGTATCAACGACTACCGGTAATAGCCCGCGCTTGTAAAATACCATGCATTATATTATAAATTACAGTTATATATGTTTGCACTGCATTTTAAATAATTTTAAATGCTTAATTTATTTGACAGAAAGTAACTTTAAGATTGTACTTTGACCAACGAGTTCAAAGATGAGCATGTAATGTACCGATACTCGCTAGTACGAACATGTAATTAACGCAATAAAAAAGCAAACTATGAATTCTTTGTTTTTTCATTTCAGATAGTTCTTGTCTAACACCTTCCATTGTTCGTAAAACTTGCAATAGGGTGCACCAAACCTTTAAGCGTTTACTATTTGTCACAGTTATTTTACTGAGAATGGGTAGTACCATTGCGGTAGATAATTTAACTGCTAATTTGCCCTACCCCTGGTAATTGTCATTACGCTTATGCTATCGGTAGAAACCATTGTTTAATACATGTACCGGTTTACAAGATTATTTACCCTATAACGCAAATGTAATGGTCCGTTGCCCTCAGCATGCACCTGCAATGTTTTATGATGTTAATCCGGTTGTAAAACCCCATGATCGAATTGACATTAGATACCGAAAACAGGACCGAAATTTGGTAAAATAGAGCTGAAAAATATACTGTCCGAAAACTTAGAGACATTAATTATGGACGAAAACTCGTGTGTCCGAAAATAAAGAGTCACGAAAAATAATTATTTTTGCTAAAAACAGGGGTGTCCGAAAACTTAGAGTGTCCGGAAACATAGAGTAGTTACGGTAATTGGTGAACTAAACTATTGCATTGTTAGCACCCGTGATTACAAAAGATCGCCGATATCTGTTGAGAACAAAATAAAAAAATTTAGGCATATCAAATTTTGCCCAGCTGTAGCAGCATGCACTATGAACGAGGTTACATAATATTCCACTATTCTTGTTTATCAGCATCTATTAATAGCCTCAGACGGCAGATGCGGCGGTTATCGTTTTTAGCGTAGTTAAGAGCAGACCGATTTTCAACGGGCAGTATTAACCTTAGTTGTCCGCAAGCGAACAACTAAAATTCGAGTCAACATAACATGAGCGTGCTGTTTTAATAAGTTAATTTAGAAGATTGATGATAAATTTGGCTAGCGCCCGGCAGTAGCACGTATGCGCGTTGAGATAATCATGCACGTGATACATTCTAACACTGTTGATAAGACACGTGGCATGCACCGCGTAGTGGTCACACATGCGCATAGAGATCAACAGCTTTGGCGTATGGAACGCGGTATATTTTATTACCATGCGGAGATATTACACCCAGCACAAATCAATTGAAACGATTATTTGATGACATTATTTGAGAGTTATTATATCGATAAAATTAGCTTAAACAAAGTAAAAGTATCCTTCTGATATTATTTTGTATCATCATCACCATAATTCCCTTGACTGGTTTTACCGGTTTCGCTATCCAAAAATGGAATGTTTATCTGACATTGTCACTTCATGAATCTAAAGATAAAGGAAATACTAAACATAAGCATGCTTAGCGAACAAGAACTGCCGCTTTGGCAAAACTTGAGGTTAATTAAATCGTAGACATCGTACAAATACAACACGTATACATTAGTATGCAGAGATACATAAGAAATACAATTTACTTTTGGTAGTTGTATTCAATTTTTTTGGTAAATGGTCCTTTACACTTTGGTGCATAAAAAAATCAACAACGACAGCATGTGCGAGATTATTATGAATATAAATGTAGATATGTACACAAGTAATATTTTCACAAAAAATAGATCACTAATTAACGCATCAAATTTGTATTCTGGCGGGAAAAGATTCCGGCCCTAAAACTTCATATTTTTTACATAACTTTGTCCCTTTCTGGAACTGACTGTTAAGCACATTTTGGTACTTGACTTTCGAATGACACATTACAGGGGTGAAAGGGGTTGACGATAAATACCTACGGTACCCATCTTTAGAAAAAATGTGTGTGTACATCAATATTATAGTTGTATAGCATGCTATGTGGCGCAATCTAAGTATTTTCTTAATTACGTTACTTATTGTAGAAGTATAATCATGCTGTACACAACACCTGCCGACCAATTCCAATATTTTCAGTTGGATGGGCTGTAGGGTGGCTGATATACAAGATAGAATGCTTATCAGTCCTTTTCAGTAATATATTAATGATTTTGAAGTATTTTGTGACGTGTCTGCCTTATTTTGATATGAAAATTTGTTGATGCAGGTCGCAAAAGGCGATTACAAATGAATCTTTATTTGCAGTATATGTAATTAGGAGTTTAAAGGGACCGTCAACCACGAATATTGATTTTAATATCAAATATTAAATTACTTGAAAAAAGTTCATATTTTCAGTACATTCGGTATTATAATTTCGCGAAAACTTAATAATTTTTTTCAAATAATGTTATATGCCAGTCGGGATATTTTAATCTATATAAACTAATAATTGTAAAAATATACGGTATTTTATAACTTTTCTTTTTTCGTCATTCGTGGTTGACGGTCCCTTTAAAAATACAGGAAGACTGAGATACCATCCCCATAGATAGACTCATAGAGTTTAAATGTAGAATATGCCAGAAAGAATTCTTCAACAGAGTCAGACTAAAAAAGCAAATAAAGCAATCTCGAACCCCTCCTGGTGGCACGGACCTTTACTTCGAACAACATTATATGCATGATCGGGATATTCATTATACCATAAAGCTCGATTCACAACGCGTAAAACGCTGACGTTCTGATTTGGAATCAAGCGAGTCAACATTGTTCAAAATAAAAAGGGACATCACATGGTTGTCCGATTTTGAGATCAGCTATTAAAAAAATTGACACAACTTACAGGCATCGCCAATCCTTGCTATTTTATTGTTAAGTAAGTCACGAAACCGGCCTGTTTTATTAATTAGCCTTACCTTTCCATTTCCATGTTCAGAGCTGTGCGTTTCATTTCATTTTAATAGCCAGCACGACTTCACAAAACAAGATGAAACGACCTCGTATATAACCACAATTACGTAAAAATAAATAGTTTTAGAAATGAACTGAACATAATGATTAGTATGTTCTCTTAGTTGATAGACGTTTGAATCCAACTTAGTATCGTTTGGGGATGTCAAAGAATAAAATGTGTAAAATAATTTCTTAATCGATACACTTGAATCAACCAGGTATAACACATGTCACGCGTCTTATTTAGCCCATAATTAATCATAAATCGTATATACATCCCAGGAAACGGCCATTATAATAATGTCTGTTAAATAATTTGATACCGGTAGTCCATCTAGGAGGTCATAAAAAGAATTTTAAGGATTTTTTTTAATGTGTTTGTTTTTAATATGATATCATCGAACCAGATCTTTTTGAGCAACTAGGAAACGAAGTCATCACGAGTTTATTTCGGATAGCGTATTTTAAATGAAGTTTAAGGACCCATACACGCACGAACGCCATACAAACACACACATACCATTACACATAGAATTATCAAAATTACTGTTATACGTATCAATATTATTGCTAAAAATAAGACGGAAAGAGGTGCATGACGACAGACAGATAGACGAAGTAGCGCACAGGCGGGCATACATACTTGCGGACGGACAAACGGACAGACGTGTGAAGTGTACACATCTCTCCTTTTTTTGCCGTTATATAATATCGATAATGTCGGGGTAGTCTATTGATCCAAGAAAGTAACATTCAAAATGCACTGGCTTTGTTCCTGATTTTTAACATGATTAACCGCACTTTAGTTCAAAGTTTATCTAAATAGGACACACAGCGACATTGTGATAACCAATATTTACTTATGCGTATCATGTACTAAAGATTTTGTAACTTTGAGAAAAAAATGTCGATTACATTTCGATGTAACTCATTGTTTTAAAATCAATTTAACTGAGTAAAATAACAGAACAAACACGTTTATAAATACAGTATTTCAAATCTCAAATATATTTGTCACATTACATATACGACTTATATGGTTTTAAAACTAAAACAGTCCATATTTTGATAAACATTTTGCAAGACGCAAGACAGAGTATAAGTCCTTTATTATTCACTGGTTTCAAATGAGACTCTAGTTAAGAAGACAATTCGAGGACGTTGCTAAGTACAATGACCATAATTCCGTTTTCAATATTAACAGCGCTATTGTCGTTAATATTGTGTGCATACAGGTACTCGCGCGTATTGAAACTTGATTTTGTCAAAATTTTGAGAAATATTGTCATTGGTTTAATTGTCTTGTGTGTACCTGAAGTATAATAAGAGTGTTTCAACTGATACTTCGTTAAAGGGATGAGAGACGGTTCAGTACAAACTGACTACAAATCTTTGTTCTAATGTAACACTGCTTCTTGGGGTATACCCACTTTCGTTCAACTCCTTTTTTGCTGTTTATTGAATGATTTACAATTAGTATAATTTTATTGTGAAAAATAATGTTTTCAACATACTGAAGATGCATTACGTCTATTCATATTTCTATTTGAAGAAAAAAAAACAATTGTAATATATTTTTTATAATTTGTTTTGAGAAAAAGTTTTGCATAAAAGCATATCTAACCAAGCATGTTATCAAGGTTGAGCTCTCATGATATTCAAACAGAAACACGGTAAACAGGTACAAATACGATAACACTTTGAAAGACCTGTCCGTAATATGGATCTTGTGAAATACTTCAGTAGTTAGGAAACGCCGTAATTTCAGTATAAAACCACCGGTGTCCAAGTCCGCTCACACAAATTGGAACATCTTGCATGAAACAGGTGTACAAATTATTAGGTTTCATTAAAATTTAAAACAGACTTTGAATTGCGCGACGCGAACGGTAATTAATTTCATTTTGTTCGAGAAACGTAGTTGAAAACCGTTTACTTTGTAATTGAATTTGCACTACATGAAACAATTTTGTAGCAATGTACACTATGCTTTACGATATTTGTTTTATTAATTTCGGGTATTTATTTTGGTAATTATTGTCATTTGCATTATTACTATTTTAGATAACAATCAAATGCTGAAGGCGTTTATTTTAGCGGCCGCATTTGCGGTAGCTTTGGCAGAAAAGTAAGTACACTAGCTATTGCGATTACTGATTGATTGATTTATACATATTTTTGTTTCTAAAGTGACCCATGAACAGTGACCACAAGGATTTTTATCTACATAAGAATCATTGTTGATATGCATAAAATACATGCCATGAAAAGAATGTTGAATTTTTTTTTTTAATTATTAGTAAGAATGCAATGGTCCATTTTTTCCTTTCTTGTACATTTTACTCGTTTGTTCGTGAACCACTCAGTTAAAATTGTACAAAGACATAAGCGTTAGTCATAAGAAAACCATTGGAAGGTTGATACAATAAGCCGATTGCTGTAAACCAACTCAGAGTGTTAAGTCACTTGCCGATCATCAACAATGCAAAAGGACACCCTGCATCGCAAAGCTGGCTATTTTTTTTATCAGAACGCCAAGCGTCTTCTTTTATTTTAAAACTAAAAGTAATATAGGAAAAGAGTTTACAACAATGTGACGCTAATTTATTCCACATGCATCAAACAATTGTCATATGAAAAAAAAGACGAAATTGTGTGCCGAAAATGTGCAAATTACTGCGATGTTCGGAATGACATTTACTGTAACAGACGCGATGAAATATGAAGATATAAGATAAAAAGCATATTGGCAGGTTGGCCGAAGTATTACCTATTGATAAGCCTTGACCAATGTTCTTAATTTATTGTCGGCTCTTATCCGATATTAACCATGACATTTTCTTTAAATTTAAGATCAAAGACCGCAAAAATTATATTCCACACTTTAAGTTTTACTCTAATCGCCTGCTTTACGGTGTTGTCGTGTTTATTGTAATGCTTGTTTTCCTTGTTGTTGTTTGTTGTGTGGATGTTATTGCTGTTAAATTTTACGTTTGTTAATGTGCATGTAAATTATCTTTATGTCTCATATAATGCAAAAACTTATCTGTCCTAAATAATGGACGAATGAACGAAATGCTGATAATACGACATCAGGGAACTTATGAAGTAAAAACCATTTAGAGAAAAAAAGTCACGATTTACTTCGTTATGTTAACGACAACACTGCCACCAAACCATTTTAACCTTTGATAACCCATAAACTGAAATGAGACACGACATGAAGAACTTGACCCAAATCAACACGAATACAAAAGAACTGAGTCACAGCTTCCGTTGTCTGATTAACAACTGCTCAAACGTTTCAACCGTTTTCATGAAACCCTGTCTAGCACCTAGCTCAAGCCTCGTCGGTTTTATTTGGTTGTAGTTATACCAGTGTAATTTATGTGACACCAATATATGTGAAATATTAAAGCCTTATTTTTATCTACCTAAGTAATTTGCTAATAATTTGCTAATATTTTCTTCTTCAAGGTTGAAGGACCTTCATTGAAGAGAATTATTTGTGGAAGTTTAAAACAAATGTGATTGATTGATTTTATTGTGTTATTTGGTATTTTTAGCTATTACATGGTTTTTACGTCTTTGCTTATAAGCATCTGTTGACCATGTCATTTATTAATTCGTTCTTACGTCAAGACTTACGTTAAAACTGGTCTTAGTTCGCAAGCATCTCGTTATAATTTCAGATCATGCATCATTCTTACGTCAATACTACTTACTCTACGTTTTTCATCATCTTTTTATTATTAATGTTCGTACATCTTTAGTACGCCAATACTTCTCTGCGTTTTTCAGCATCTTTCTTCTGTTTCAGTTCGTACATTTTTCTTATGTCAAGTCTGACTTTGGTACGTTAGTATTCTTTAATAATTTCAGCTCTTACATCGTTCTTACTCCTAAGAGTTTCCGACCTGGCGTCCCACTCAACATTAGCGTCAACGTCCTGAAAGCGTCAGGCGACGTCAACGTTAAGGCAGAACTTTTCGACGACAGCGCGAAGGCCGTAATAGCCTCTGCTCATAAATCCGTTACTCCCGGTAGGCGATTGATTTAACACTATGATTATAACGTTCAACGACGATTAATGTTATAATCTATTAAATAACATCATTTTACTTTAGGTCCGCATTCTTATATAATATTATACATTTCATCATAATATTATATTTTATTAATGTTTCTATAAATATATCACTTGTGTTGCAGGGTCTGTAACTTCAATTCAGATCAATGTAAGTAATTGTTTTTACAAGACTATTGCTTTTTCCGTACAGCCTTATTGAAACAACCGAATATCTTCAAAGGTTCGCGTGAATTTAGTTTTTCCTAAAAACAATAGCAGTTTAACTTTTTCTTTTATAGAAAACATTTTCAGAAACTCATTTTTGTATATACTAATATATCAACGTTGGCATATTGCGTTTTCGCGGTTTTGTCATCAAGATATGTTTCAAGCTGTATTAAGACATAGTTTCTTTGTTTATCCAGTTAAAATGCAGATTGAACCAACCAATTTGTATCGATTGCTCTCATAACAATAACTACATCCATATGTGATAATAATTAAGTCAAGAATCGGATTATCTTTTCTTTAATAAACAAATGCGCAATACGTACAGGTTCCGGACAACTTGCACAGCGGATCCTACAAAATCCAAGTACAAGGTTCCGGTCATGGCCTACACTTCCAGAACGAGACCTCCATCAACTACGAGAGCAAGAGCATCTCGATCTTTATTCAGACGGACAAGGCCACCTACAAACCTGGGCAAACTAGTACGTGACCTTAGCAAAACCTTAGAATGCTTGACCAAAGTGTGTGTCTATGCCATGAAATGGTATGGCATACCGTTAAAACCTTGACCGAAGTATGTGTCCATATCTTACGGTAGAATTCCTTCCCAAAAGTATTATTTCATATAAAACCGTAGATTCCTTTATCACTTTACCATAAGTTTCTTTTTCAGCTTGTCATGCAATTTTCATATAAATAAAGTGAAACAGCATTTGATACAAATTAGAACGGTCGTTATCAGCATGAACACCTTTAATGATGTCAAGCAACATTTTTGCCAAAACAACAACAACACAGCAAAACAACCATAACAATTAAACAAAAACATGTGAACAAACCTGGTGTCACCACCGCGTGATACATATTCTTTACAGATACATTTTTTTCAAATTAATCGGTCTAATCTGCCTTAAGTTGTGTTCAGATAGATGTATGTTTCAGTCTTGGTCATGCCATCAACACTGACATTTTGAGCAAGCAAACGAAAGTTATTTCAGTTCTTATTCTTGCATTTCAGTCAATTTCAGAGCCTTTGCTGTGTTCCCAAACTTGACTGTTTATACTGGAAGCTATGATATTGAAATATACGTGAGTATGTTATTAAAATAAAAAGTAAATGTACGAATATTTGGATTGAAACGAGTTTTTTTAATCCATGCATGTTGCTTTTTTGCATGCCTTTGCTTTCAAAATGAATCTAGAATGTGAGCATTGTAAGGAATGAGTATGTTGATTTATGTTTTGTATTGTATTGAGAGTATAAACATTGTCCCTTTTCTCAAGCCCGAGTCTCTTACACTTGACATGTCACGTAATCCTGCATTCCATTTCCCGCTTTTAGGACCCCAACACGAACAAGATCAAGCAATGGCTCGGCGTGTCCGATGCCAGCGGCGTCGTGACCAACTTTCTTGAAATTGACACACAGCCGGTGCTCGGAGACTGGAAAGTGAAGGTTACAGCACATGTAAGTTCTGCTTTGAATACTGACATACATTTATAATGTCAGTTATTAAAACCTGCTTAGCAAGTTATGCTTTGCCTTTGTAATGTCAATCTTCAAATAAAATAACTCGCTATGTAACGCAAACCAAATCTAAGTCATGCTAACATGATTGTACCTCAAATCCCGCGATATAAACAAGACTTAATATTTTGTAAACGTCAGTGATAATTGAATTTACAAAATACAGGTTTCGACGCTAAAGAAGACTACGATATGATTGTAAAAGCGTCAGTTTAGTTTGTATCAAGGTATTCTTTGGTCTATTATCATCTTCATATTATATATGCTTTCCGAGCATTGGCTACCATCCCTTATATTCAACTGGTACTTTCATTGAATCCCGACGCAACTCGTGGTTTTAAATCCTGTCAATTCTTTAAAGCCTGTACATGTTTATTAAAAGTGGGTATATGCATTTAATGCACTTTTTGCATTGGATAAACATGTATAGTTATATCTTTATGATAATAATATACGCAACATAGTTTTCTAAGGACAATGATTGGTTGTCTCGCATTTGGATACGTTTGGTCATACACGTATGCATTGTATAATGTATTTTGTATTAACTGGACATTTTTTGTAAGCGTTTTCAAATGGAAAAATATCGTCATATAATCTATATACTTATTCAAATTATTCAAAATTGTTATTTATTTACCTTTACTTTAAAGGGACGATCTACAGAGAAAATATTCGTCGTTGCTCATTACGGTAGGATCTTTCAATGTATATTCATTCAAGTCTTGAAGACATCTAACTGAATATATTTTTACAAAATACTCGTTTTTCATTGGCTAAAAAAGACACTAGTTAAAGGTTTTTTTTTACCTTATAAAGTCAGTTATTGTTCATATCAAGCAGTAAAGGCATTCTATCAATTATTGCTTTTCTGCAGGTTTTAACATAAACAAAACATTTCTTTCTGAATCTAGAATGTGTTATTTGTAATTTGGGCAATCCTGGAAGAGATCATTTTAATATATGGCTAGTGCCAGTTTGAAGATCGTCGAGTCACTGGCTTTAGAGATTGAACTGAAATAATACGTATTACCATCGACACTTTTTACGATTGTGTTGGTGTATTTTGCAGTGCTTCCAAAGTTTGAGGTCAAAGTCGAACTGGCTTCGTTTATTCTTACTTCCGATAACGCACTGCATGGGAAGGTCAGCGCAATGTAAGTGGAATTCTGCATTTGAATTGAATTAACAAATACCGCAGCCTGTAACGAACAAAATATTTTGATTAAAAGGAAGTTTCATACTATTTAATTGTTAAAATGTTTTTCAACATTTTTATGCAAAATATTCACGCTCAAGATAAAATTGTGGTGCACTGCTCAATGACAATTATTTTAAATTATTAATACAACTGATTGTTAAAAAGATTCGTGACGCTTCGTAACATTTTGTGTTAAGATTCACAAGTGTTACAATTTATAAACTTGACATGATCAATGTTTAGTTATACGTACGGTAAGCCGGTGCAGGGAACGGTCAACTTAATTGTGAAGTTAAAGAACTGGTACCGCCCATATAACTACCATGGTGACGAGCCACACGTGACGCAAGCACTGACTCTTTCGGTTTGTATAAACATAAAGTTTTGTAGTAGCATCCCGTAAGTTTGCGTATTGAGGAGCCAAACGTGACCCAACCACTCATACGGTTTGTAAAAATCATGCAATTTTAATATTTTGAACCTTAAGTTTCCATTTTGACAACCCGCAGGTGACGCATTCAATGGCATTTCGCTTTGAAAAGTTTTGTAGTTATATATAGTTATATAATTATATAGTCAAATATATGGACTATGTATCGCATGTATTTATTGCAAATGGATATGCTTCTATTGAGTGACCACCGATAGTAAAACCCATAGCTATCAAGTCAGCCTCTTTTTGTTTGTGAACTATTTTAGTTCTTTAACAGTTGCTAAATTATAGTTGATACTACATCTGCCGTTACCATATATCACAAATGGTCAGACATGTTAATTAGTTTTCTAAACAGATTAAGAATTACAATAATATTTCATTTTGTGCAAGGTCGATGGTACTGCCTCGTTTTCCATCCCATTGGACGCTATAAAGACGATGAACAGCTACTTGACTGGACAAACTTTGACGGTAGAGGCCAACGTAACGGAGAGCCTTAATCACATCACCTTAAGTGGAAACAACGAAGTGAAATTTTATGCCCGTGCTGAGAAAATGGAGTTCCTGAAATCTAACCCAAACACATTCAAGCCTGGTCTGTCATACACTGCATATGTAAGTAGTATTTATACATCAGAATTGTTCCAGGAAGTTCTCATTGTTCGATTTTCTGTTTTTGTTGTGTTTGGTATTTAGATGCAGTGATGACAGCACAGGGTCCATCTTACTTCACTCAAATTGGAAACATACCATTGCTCACATCATAATAAGAATCAGAAAAAGGAAATTGAAATTATTTATATAAACTGTAAAAACATGACATTTAAATTGACCATATTCTAGCAAATATATCCAATGTTATTGTATTTTGTATTATGGTAACAAGTGTGTGTACCTTTCTTTATACACAGTTTACTAGATTATATCACCATTATCTGACAATTTCAGCTACGCGTCTCACAGCAAGATGACCAGCCCATTCAGGGTGTTCGTCAAGATGTGCGAGTAACAGTAACGTGCACGTACCAAGACAAGGGCGAGGCAACCACGCCCTATCCCTGGTACCAGCCCCCACAACACAGCTACAGTCTTCCAGAGCAGACCTTTACAGTACCGGACAATGGTATTGTGCCGATCCAGGTCGACATTCCAGAAAACTCAACCAGCGTCAGTGTACAGGTAGTAGCTTTTCTGGTCTATGGGTTTTCAAATGCTCTTTAAATAATACACATACCGTTATGTATTTGGAGTGAAATTGTAAATATTTGATATTTATGTTCTTTGTTGCTTTATGATTCAAAAACTTAGAAAACATAATATGTAATTCGGATAACCTAATTCATATGTGCATATGCTTTTTTCAGGCATTCTATGGAAAGTCCGTAAATGCTTACCTCAGTCTGAGCAAGAGTTACTCACCGAGTAATAATTACATGCAGCTCTCCTTGAAATCTTCTAACCTACGGGTAGGTGTGACACGCATATGTGTAATGATGTAATTGTTTTAATAACCATGTTATTTTGTTTTACATTTGAATTATGTTTACATATTGTTCATTTACAGGCCGGTCAAGTGGCATCGTTTGATGTTCGATCAACTGAAACCATTTCGACCTTGTTTGTCCAGGTCAGTTCCATTCACATACTTTAAAGACATTCGAATGTTGCACAGACACACATATTAACAACTCTTACCTTGTTCAAGTTTATTAATTTTTATTCTCAATCTAGTGTCATGGTCTTTATAATTTTCAGGTCATGTCACGTGGTAATGTCGTCATGGCTGGGACGGTTTCCGGAAGTACATTTAGTATTCATGTTGACTCCAAGATGGCCCCGAACGCTCGTATCATTGCTTACTACGTACGTGCTGACGGCGAGGTCGTCACTGACAGCATTAGTTTCGATGTAGATGGCGCTTTCCAAAACCAGGTAAGTAAAAATATAATAGTGTACTTACTTATATATTTTAAACACATTAATACAACGGATATTGTCCTTTAATTGAAAAATCACTAAGCTTATATTGCTTCTATTTGTAGGTTGCTCTGTCGTTCGACAAGACCAAGGCTGCTCCCGGGGATAACGTGAACGTTATCGTCACAGCGGACCCCCAGTCACTCGTCAATCTACTTGCCGTTGACCAGAGCGTCCTGCTGCTCCGATCCGGAAATGACGTAACACAGTCAGAGGTGCGTCAGCTAGAGTACTTTATTTATTGTACAATGCATGTTTTGCATAAAAATACTGTCTTTTGAAATCCACCAATGTTTGCACAAGTGCACATCATAGCCTTCGCACATGCGAGTATGATCTGCCTATGCATTAATACGCGGGAACGTATGCCAAGTTATTGAACAACAACGAGAATAACTCAGCCCAGTTCAATCATAATTACAAGGAGCGCAAAATTTACATTATGCAAAAATAAAGCACAAACGTTGGGATTTAAACTTGTCTTATAGATATGTTGATCCTCACAGGAGCAGTATAAAAAACGTACAAAAGTAATGTTTTACAAAGTCAATAACGGGTACATTTTATTATGCCAGAATCATTGTCAGTACTTTACTTAAATATGTGGTAAACAGTCTATCTATTTTTTTCTCATCAGGAAGATTTGTAACTTCAGGTCATCGACGAGTTGAAGTCGTACGACACAATCAGCCATGATAGCAGCTCCTTCTGTTGCGACTTTATGCCAATGGCCATGGTCGGGCGCCGCAAACGCATGGTGTGGTGGCCGTACCCAAGATACTTCGGAGGGTCTGATGCACAGACCATTTTTGACGTATGATATATCAGATTCTTTAGTTTGGTTTGTGTTATTAGTTTCTAGTAATTAATGACTTTATCAAAGCTTTAACAGTCCATTTCATGGCGAAAAATACGCCTTGCTGTATTGTTCCGCTAACACAGCCTCAATAGTTTGCCCTAATAGTCAGATGGTTTTACACACGTGAACGTTTATTTTCATAACATAGGTAAACTTTTGCAGATATATTTATAATTGTATATGTATTTATACGAATCATACATATTTCAGAACTCTGGTGTCAAGGTTTTGACCGACGCTAATGTGTTCCACCACAACGAACCAATGATTTGTAAGTTTTGCATTCAAATATCAAAAAGAAAAAATAATTTAAATCGGGAAACAGCAGTTCTGAACAAAAATTGAAGAATGAATGTATAACCACTAAATAGTTTCAACATATTTCAACACTTATATACAGCCCGATGCGTACGGTCATCATCCGTTTCTAATAAGAAACCGTATAATGGTCTAGTGCATTTGATCGCGACACAATGAATTTCGATCTTGTACAATACTTCTTAATAAGAAGACAGCCACCATGACTTCAACTCAAGCGGGGTAATAATTTTTAAATTAAATGACATGGGAATGGTTACCGATGTTTGGTAATCATTTGATATTACGTATCATGATGGACTCTACAGATTATCCCATGATGGCTGCCGGAATGGGATTTGGAGGTGGTGAAATGGCGGGTGCGGGCGCGGGCGGGCCTATGCCTGTAGCGATGCCCGATAATGGGGCTCTAGCACAAGTAGATAGAGTTCGAAATGTCTTTCCAGAGACGTGGCTCTGGAGTAATATTACGACAGGGTATATGCAATGGTGTACACCTTTTTTCCGCTTAGGCGAGCGCAGTGGGAAGTGGAACCGTTGCATGTCTTCCCCTTACTAGTTTTAGCCTGCCTTGTATTTGTGTACTTACCATTATTTTAAATATAATTCGGAGATTGTTTCCATGGTTGCTGTTTTGCAATATGCAAACGACAAATAACGTCATAGCAGTGTAAGCTTTGGCAATGGGATACATTGATGTTCATAATGCCCCAATTATTTTTACCGCGTGTTTTAAATAGCTGTGTTTCGAAAGGGTGACGTTTTTCTCATATCAGAAGAACAAATGATTCAATCTACTCTATCTATGGGGGTATTGCATTCCCTAACATAATATAACTCGCAAACTATGCACAAGTATATTCAAGAAAAAAAAAGTTAAATCAAATTAACAACCGATTCCATAGATCCAGAGCTGATAGATGGGGCAATGTTTATGGCAGGAGGTATGCCAGAAAGAGTTGACAGTCTTGCGTCTGCTAGCGGTTCAGTAGAACCAGCATCAAATTCACCACTTCAATCAGTGGACCGAATTAGAAATGTATTTCCGGAAACATGGTTATGGAATAATTCTACGACTGGATATTTGGCATTTACTGTGTCGAAGCAAATGCATTTTTTTATTCAGCCACTGGTGACGGTTAGCTGCTATTGTGTTTCGTCAATGCGCTATAGTAATGAGCCATATATGATTTTCATATTTAACTAAGTGGAATCTTTTATTCAGGATAGGATTTCAATTGGCAATGCAAAGTTTGTTTAAATTAATTTTCATAGAGTTCTACAGATATGAAACCAATTGATATAAAATTGGTTTGGGTGGTTAATTAAACAGAACGAATTAGTTCCTTGTGCTAACTCGTTATTCACAAAGTTTATTATCGCAAACAGCGCGTGTATTTTAGTCCATTTTAAGCAGATCGATCAATTAATTAATAACTTGCATGACTTATACACAAAGCATTCACTATGTTAATAGATTGTTTGTGCGAAATTTGAAATTGTACGAACGATTTTAAAATTTCTCTTTTTTGTCCACCAAATATATTCGCGGAACCGGATATGGGGTGAACTCGTATTGATAGTCTCAGCCAATCAGATTCCTCCTCCCTTTAATTGTTATACACATCGTTTTTGTACAAGGTTAATGGATTTTCATTTTTTACAGCCGAATACGCGATTCTATAATAGTAGATAGGGATTGAAAGAATGTTGCCGCAACCTCTATCTGGTCTGTTCCTTGTGGCTTGTAACCGATACCGGTCTCTGGTGGGCTTCTTCTATCAGTAGGTCGAATCGAATCAGAAATGTACTTTCGGAAGCATATCCATGGAGTCACACAACAACAGGCTACTACTTGATACCTCCAGAATGCTTGCTATCTGTATTACTGTTTGTTGGAAGTATGTTGTGGTGTACCTATTTGTTATTTAGACGAATCTATCATTAGTTAGTTGGTATAAGACTGACATACAATATTTGTGTTCATTGCCAGATCGTGCTCAGTGTTGATTTATAGATGAGGTGTGATCTGTTCATCAAGGATCGTTATGTAAGGCATTCACATTTGAACATTTGAATGTAGGTTGATGATTTTCATTTTTCGACAATGGTTATAACGGATTGACAGTACAGTCAATATTTTGTATTGCCATCAGTTGTCTACACTCGCTGAGAGTTCAAGTTTAATATGCAATTTTGTCGATGGACAAGGCTGAAAATTGCCCATGATAAGTAAATACAATGAGGAAGACTCAAGGCGAATAGCACCAATACATTATAATATGCAATATTTTTTATCATAATTCGACAAATAGTATACGGATAAGAGATTAAAAGATAGTCAATCTGTGTGTAACTCAAAAGCAAAGTTATGGTATTCGGACGCCCCAATTTTCAAAAAAAGATGCGATGGAGTCAATTCATTTGATTTACTTAATTTTTTAAAGTATATGCCATGCCTAAATCAGGTTTCAAAAAACGTTTATTTGCTACAATTTGCCACAATATACTGGCTCTTTTTTCATTTGCATTACTGGTTTAGCAATATTTATGGTTTTATACAAGACTCTCAATCAGTTGACATTAAAAGCATATTCTTATTTCGTGTTTAAACAAAATATCATTATCAGAAAACCCACACGCAAGTATGAGAAAATGAGATAATACATACCAACTTCATGCAATCAGCAACCGATTCAAAAGTTTCAGAGCTGAAAATGGGACCCTGTTAATGGGAGGACGGATGCTAGAATAGGTTTACTGCGTTGCACATGGCGTTGGTCCACCACAGCCAGATTTCGGTTCGCCACTTCAATCAGTTGACCGTATAAGACATGTGTTTCCAGAAACATGGTTGTGGAATAATTCTTCAATAGGGTATTTCAAATTTACTTTAAAATGTGTCGCTAGAAGCACTTCTTCCATTGCCGCATATGAAAGTCAACTAACTGTGCTTTTTTAATGCTTTGAAGTTTATTTGTGAGTCATGATTTATCAGTCATATAAAAACTTGTTGAATGTGTCTTGGATTAGGAATGTAATCTTAAAGCGGAGATGGTAGTGTAATTGTTTCTTCATTTGTTGCTGAGACGTGGGTCGAATATAACAGACTCAGAAATGTTTGGTTCCAGCAACATTTCCTCTGGTCAGAATAATACTTTAATCCATGTATTCATATCGTTCCTGTAAAATAACCTTAATATGTGATCGGTTTCTATGGTCGCGAGTGTTTTAGACATGTTTTTTTTGTTTTATATTGGAAGAATGCAATAGCATACTACTAGTACTTAAAAAAGGAAATGAACCGAAAAATACCATGCACTGAATACAAAAGAAAGTCATATAGAAAATTAAATTTGGTTATGCATCTTATCATTGACAAAAACATTCGGTATGTTGTTTTTCATTAATTTCTCATTATTAATATGTTCACGTAGATTTGAAAAGTTTTTCGATAAAGTTAGTTTGGTGGTGATCATACAGACACTATCAGTTCCTGAATCATATTTTGGACACTTAAGTCCTACTTGTTTATATAAATTTCATAATGATCTATCCTTGTTGTATTCATTAATTCGGGTCTTATTTTAAAGTAAGGCTAACCAAAATAACAAAAAAAATATCCCTGAACTGTCAGTTTTAAGTGACTAAAGATTTTATCATCTTATGTTATTTGATTGCCTTATATGTCGTTCAATTTTATATGTGTATAATTGCTTCATCCAGCATCACTTTATTTTACTGGCTTGATTGTAAAGAAACTCATATAATGTCTAAATCGACATTTCCATTTACTTCAATTGCTGAATCCACAGTCCCACCAATGGTAGATGGTCCTATGATGGCAGGAATGTTTCCCGAAATGGCAATGGGGCCGGCTCCTGGTGGCATGCAACCACTTCCGGCCCCTAGTGGCCCACTTCAGTCGGTGGATCGAATTAGAAATGTGTTTCCAGAAACATGGCTTTGGAGTAACTTAACAACCGGGTATCAGCTATTTGATCTTGGACGGCGTAGATAAGCGAAAGCTGCCTTCTTATATAAATGTTTGGTATAAGTTTTTTTGTGACGTGCCTGCTGTGTTATGAAGTTTTAAAGGCTATCAGCTAGTTTTCATTAAATTGACTTGTAGCTACGATGTATTTTGGGGTTTTGACCTTCCTGACAATATGGCTTCGTAACTTTGACATGACGTTAGCATTCAATAAGTTCGTCATAGGTCATCATTGGTTTGTTTCTAAAGTTTCCAAGTCGTTTGGAAGACATTGATTTGACATTGTTCGACGAAGATCATTACTTATAAGCTCTTTTGTTTGAAGACGCTGTATTTGATTGTGCATTTCTTGCGCAATAAATCTTCAATAAGAAAGTCTATCCACGTAAAAGAAGAAATGTTCACTTGATAAGCTTATCGAAAGAAACTTTAAAGACAATGTATTATGCCCACACACTTGCACTCTAATTAGATTATAATACAACGGGGTATAAAAGATAATACCAATTATGTTCTTCATATGATATTTGGACACCGATATGATGCTCCAAAAGGGATCTGCCCTGGAAACACTGTCAGCAACGTCATCTGGCACAAACCCGTTGCAAGAGGTTACTCAGATTCGAAACGTGTTTCCAGAGACATAGCTTTGGTCTAACCACTCCACAGGGTACATCTGAATTCACGGACACTACTCTTGCTAATTAGTTTGCAACCCATTGTGTGTAGAACATTCATTTACGTTTAAGATGTTTGGATGCTTATTTGTGTCACTGGATTTATATTAAAAATATGAATAGCTGAGTGTGGCAAAGCTTAAACCGTAATGGCCTTGTTACAAATGTCCCTTCTAACGATGCGATGTTCTGCAAACCTTTAGTGCGCCCGCATTTTGGCGGTTTCCTTGGCGGTGGGGGAGGCGGTTTTCCGGCAGCAGTAAATAGTTTTGGGACGGCTGCAGCTGGATCATCATCCCCAGCACCCTTGCAAATACCAGACCGTATTCGCAATGTCTTCCCAGAAACATGGCTTTGGTCAAACTCTTCCACTGGGTAAAACTTCAAAAAAACATCAAAGAGATCATTTCATTTGCGAAGATTCTGTTTGGGACAGCTAGTTTTAAGTTCAATGTTGTTTTGTTTGTGAGTGTATCCATTTCCATCCATGCTTTTATTTTTTTGTGCGACGATTTTAAATTGTTTTTAATGCGTTTTAAATTTAAATTCTTTTATAAATGCGGAATTATGTGTCAGCGTTTGAATAAGCCAGTTTAATATTGTCGCATAATTAAAACACGCTTAGAAAGCTTTAGCTAAAATATATTCAGATATTTATTTTAATTATATTATCTACATTATGCCAGGAAATAGTTTTTCAATATATTAGCTTCATGTGGTGATGTGAAACTTAGATTACATTATCGTTTCTATTACAATTTGAGAATTTACTTTTTTTCTCTATCCAAATTGTATATTGTTCTTATATGTTAAATGCGGTGTTAAATGTAGTAAATTATAATACCGAATTACATAACTGATATATATTATTTGACACGTAGCTTTTTATGTTTAAATGTTCAACTGTTTTACTTAATAACTTTAGTTCCTATTTCCTTTCATGTTAAATTGTTGTTGTTTTGTTTCTATAAAGAAATTGATGGATTCCTTAATAAGAGTTTATCTAAAGCCATTTCATATCGTCTGTATCTTATTAAAATATAATAAAACGATATTTATCTACAAGGTCGCAACTTTTACTGTTATCAATTACAGAGCGGACGGCACAGTAACTATTTCAACCACTGTACCTGATACAATCACATCTTGGATAGCAAGTGCATTTGCAGTTCACTCCAAGTCAGGATTGGGAATCGCTTCCTCTCCAGCCAAGGTTTGGCACACAATGTTTCGCATATTTACACTAAATAAAATCTGTGATTAACTGCATCTTTTCAAATAGTACTTAAACAAGGGGTTATTAATTTGTGCATTTATTATTCGGAATTCAGATTTTTAATAGGACAATACGAGAGAGAAGGAAGCTTCTAAATATAACGAGTTAAACAATATTGCAATAGGGTTGACATTCAATGTTTAACGTATGCATGGTATTTAATAAAAATAATCAAGGAATTAAATCCTAATAAGCATATTCTAGTCATATGTAGGGCAACATATAAGACGCATACTTTCTGGACAATAAATTCACCCCAGCAACTCAACATCATTAAGGGGTCACCGATAAGACAATAAAAAGACGTTGGGATACAAAGTTTAATTTCATCTGCATCAGTAAGATGAAAACCTTCTAATAGCTCGTGCTTTTTTTAACTTATGACACATTATCTTTTCCGAAACTGTCTGCCACTAGAAAGAAGGGTAAAACTCAACATAAAACTAAGCACGCGACAAATACAAAGGAAATAAAAATGGAATTTCGGACTTTGGAACGGTAAGTGGAGGGAGAGCCTTATATTCACTTCAGTTGATGGATTTACATTTCAGATTGAGGCATTCAAGCCTTTCTTCGTGAGCCTCAATCTGCCGTACTCTGTTGTCCGAGGGGAGGAGCTCGCTCTTCAAGCAAACGTCTTTAACTACATGTCACAGGATATGGATGTAAGCTGCGTTCATAGAATCTAGGCATAGTAACTTGATGGACTATGATCAGAACGAATGAAATCCTTCTCATCATAAGCCTTTGATTAAAATCGATTCAAATATTTTGATATTTAATATGTATATGGTTTTAATGCGTTTCGTTCTTGTTCGTTTTTTTTCATTTTTAAGTTTAATTTATCGTTTGCTTAGATAAAAAGTACAAAACCGATCAAAAAGTTAAATGTATTCGATTATTTAACTTGTGATTGCAGTTGTAAAGAGAGGTAACCTCTGCGAGTTTTTAATTCATACAAAGCTACTTTTCTCAATGCATTTCATTTATACATGCTTTTAAACGTTTTGTAACCATGCAAAATACACGGATATTCAATTCGATTTACCCACAATTGAGCTTATTACAAGCAGTGCATATACGATAATTAATCACTCCTCAAAATTGATTTAAATACCAACTTTGTAGAAAGTTGGCATTTCGTGCTTTTTCTGTGTTATGGTAGCGTTGTTTTTATTAATATGATGCTGATTTTTTTAAGGTTTAGACATGACAACCTTAATTAATAATTTAATACAGATATATACACACATTTATTTTGCTTTGATGCACACTTTAAAAAATTATTTCAAAAAGTCATGAACAGATTGTTTCAATACCGTATTTGGTACTGCGAAGAATCGTTTCCCTGTATATGATTTGTTTAACAAAGACCAAAATTAAATGTGCATATGAAATGATAGCGTGATATTTTTCTTGTCAGTAGTTTTGTTTGATGTTTTCCCGTACATGTAAGAATAATTACAAATCCAGTAAATGACCAAACATTTAACTATATACAGAAAAATTTTTTTTGTTATATATGTGCGTTCGTTATACAATTACATTTTCAGGTACTGGTGACCTTGAAAGGTTCGTCTGACTTCAGGAGCATGACAGTTGACGCTAACGGCCAAGTCAGTTACGGCACACAGACGCAGACGAAGACAGTCCACGTATGACGATACTCGCCCCGCTGTTCTTATACCGTGATCAAAAGATTCACTTCATCTAAGAAGAAAAGTGCATCGAGTGTTTGTCGAGCAACGTCGTTTGTGCTCGACATTCTTTAAGATTCATTTCACGAATACGTGATTAAAAATTGATATTTTATAGGACCTTTTCACAGATTAAGGCTTGTATTGAAGTTTGTCATTAAATGTCTTTATATTGATAAATGTAAACATAGGATCTAACAAGATCCAGTAAAAACCAAGAATAATATTAAAGAAAGAAAATAGGTACCCTCAACTGGGCTCGAACCACTGACCTGTGGTGTAAAAGTCTAATGCTTAGACTACTCGGCCATCCGTACTCATAGAGAAAATGATGTATTTTATACTTTATAAAAGCCATCCTTGTTTTGTCACAAAACATAACGACAACAACAGAACTCTCCAAATTAAGCAATCGTTTCGCGTTGCAACGCTTTATAATTTTTTAGGTTTTTAAATCGTCAAAAGATGCTAATAATGGATATTTTAGAGCATGGTAAATGTTAAATATTACTGTTTCCTCACAAATACTGTAACAAAAATAACAATTTGCAAATCTGAAATATTGTATTTTCAATTTTTCCAATTTACCAAAACGTTAAAAAGGTCCCTATAAATATTCATTTTGGGGTTTTCATATACTGTTAGTTTATGCTTGTTTATTTACAAAGATGCTGCAATATGTAACTAAATTAATAATTAACGTTTTAATTTACAATCCTTTAATGCTGAATATGACTTAATATTCAATATGACAATATGTGTCAATATACGCACAACGTCAACGTTAATGTGTTTGGTATACCTGTGTAATATTTATCTGATAGATCCCTGCCGGGGAGGCCAAGTCCGTGTTTTTCCCGATCGTTCCCGCCTCCCTGGGAATTATCCCCCTAACTGTGACCGCCCAGTCGGCTCTCGCAGCTGACGGGGTACAGAGGCAACTTCTTGTTGAGGTGAGAGGTCCCCTTTTTAATATCTTTATAATATGAAATGGCTATTTAAACAGGTAACGATACCTTTATGTGTGTAGGTAATTTTAGTAATGCATTTGTGTATCTTTATTAAGCCATGTACTTTTGGCTGGCGTTTTCAAGTGAAAAAAGTACAACAAAACTCGTTTCATTAAACCCAACACAAACAATACTGGTCTCATAGTTTACCGAATGAACATTGACCTTGAGATCAAAAACGTTTTAAATTGATTAAATCATTCAATTTATATGGAAAATGTGTTATATAATGTCTTACGTTCATGCGTCATTACTATACATTTGTGACAGCCTGAAGGAGTCGCTAAGCATTACAGCAACCCAATTTTAGTAGACCTGAAGAACCAGACGACATTCAGCCAGGTTGTTGACATCTCTATGCCTCAAACGGTCGTCGCCGGCTCGCAAAGAATCGTCGTTACCGCAATTGGTACACGAAAAAAACTTAGTTAACATGCCCAACGTATAAATGAACATTTGCACACGTTAAGTTTTCACAATCATTTTGACCTGATCTTTTCCTATACAAAAATATTACGTATTTATTCAAAAGTTTATGTTCACATACACGGACAAAGTAAAACACAATGTTAATTTTGAATTGTTGAAAGCATGATTTATCTATTTCATATGCTTAACGGTATTTTTTTTTAAATACATTAAATAACACAGGCGCTTTATTCAGGTGACCTTCTTGGACCAACGGTAAACAATCTCGACAAACTGCTTCAAATGCCGACCGGATGTGGCGAGCAGACGATGCTTGGCTTCGCGCCAGATGTCTTTGTAACTAACTACCTGACGGCAACCAACCAACTGACGGGAGATATCGAGGACAAGGCAATCAGCTTTATGGAGAAGGGTGAGTGACGGAAATAGAGTTGAATGAGTTGGGGAAAGATCTAGGTCAACAGTGAAGGGTGCTGCATCGTGTTCCCCTTATGTTCCCTACCTACTGCATACTTGGGTGACTTTTTAAAAAACAGTTTGTTGTTTGAGACATTCTATATAAGTTTGAAATGATTCAATCTTAAATGGATATACTTTTACCTAACCATAAACATTTGACTAAAGAAATTACGAATAAAGCAGATTACTAAAAGGTCGATTTCGGCTTTCCGCCCTTAACCATTTAATCAGCACCACGTTCCATTGTAGCTCCTAGATATGTTTCTTGAGTATTGATTCGTGTCATTTTTTTAATGTATACGCATTAATCATAATATGTTTTATTTGCGTATTTTCTTATCACATTGCATTATGACGCCCAAGAGTCTTTCATTTCAAACTAAATTGCATTTGTTTCTTGCTAATGCACGGTGTGTCCAACTTAGGGTATCAACGTGAACTTACATATCAACACAAGGACGGCTCATTCAGCGCATTTGGTGATCAGGACCCATCTGGAAGCATGTGGTGGGTAATGTTCAAGACTTTGTTATTGAAGATATATATAATAGTGCATATATTGGACTCATAATTGATTTATGTCTTTTGAGTGATGTTTCTTTCACAAGTACGATTGTACATATTTATATACTTATTTACATGTGTACATCAATCAGAATAGTCTATTTAGCACATGCTTGTGTTATGAGAATTATAAAGAGATGGAAAAAGTTTAAGGCATATTCATTTCATTATAATGTATCACCCGCCGCAAAGGTGGAGGGATTTGCAAGATTGCCTTTCGTCTCTGTTCATCTGTCCGCAACAATTTACGACCGTTAAAAATCAACTATACTGTTCAAACGATGTTGAAGATACTTGGAGTAAAAAAAATAGAAGATTGAGAATCGGTACATGAGGAATTAGTCAGTTACATCTGCTCAATGTCTAGATTACGCATTAAGGTCAACTGTTTTAACCTCCATTGTCATGTCTGCTTCATCTCTCTATCTCTGGAACCGTTAAAGGGAATTTATTGAAATAATATTAATGTCATTAATACGACGTGCAAAAAGCACGGCCTTCACGCCAGCTTAAGGTCGATGTAATATTTTAGGTTAGATTCTTAAGTTTCCAGTTTTGTGTCGCTTAATACTTTCCGCTCTTTATCCACTGCACTCTTTAAACAATGTTAACGAAAATATGTACACATGTGTTGCTCCATGAGACCATATGCAGGAGACATAAAAAAGTGACGCAAATTCACTCCCAACATTACACTTGAATGTTTGAGCCTTAATTTTCATATTTATTATATATCTCATGCACCCTTTAAATGACTTTCAAGGAACTTGTCTTAAATATATATGTATAACACTTTGGCAAAAAATGCATACGGTCTGAGGAGCCAAGCAACTTCACAATCAAGGCACTTACAAGTCAGAAGGATTACCATAGGGTATATACATAATGATAGAAAGCCTTGTTCTTTTTCAAAAGGCACAACATTCATTCACATAAACATATACCTCATGCTAACTTGTTTTGACAAAAGGAAGAACATAATTTTTGCAACCATTCATACAGGCTGACTGCATTTGTTGCCAAGTCATTCCATCAGGCTAAGAAGCAAATCTTCATCGACGACGAGACACTGACTCGAGCCATCGACTGGATGATCAACCGACAGAAAGCCGACGGCTCATTCCCAGAGCCTGGTAATGTGATCCATAAGGATATGCAGGTAGATCGCGATCAATGGACGTGTTGCCTATATTCAATAATTTATAAATTAACAAATTAGTGAGTAATTTTTCAGTTATACATTAAAGCACGTGTTTGCCTTCTACAATTAATTGATAATAGACATATTAACTTAAACGAACAAAAAGGCGGGGCAAACTTTGTTTGTGCAACTTTTCAATTGATTACTTCTTTGATTGATCACACTGTCAACGGAATATTATAAATCTGCATTATCTAAAAAATGAAATCACAAACATAGTATGAAGATATCAATTATTATATGAATTCTCATGATAACATTGATATTTGTAATAAATTAAATGTTTTTATGATGGCGACAATATAGTTGAACAATTTTTTATTTTATTTTAAGTTTAAAACTCTTTTGATTTCAGGGTGGAGCTGCATCCGGCATCGGTCTCACTGCTTTTGTTCTGGCATCACTTCTTGAAAACAATGATCTTCAAGGAGTAAGTTAATTTTTCTGATATAAATGCGTCTGCTTAAGCAACGTGCAGTATGTAGTTCATTTTACACTAAGTAATACAAGTCATTAAAATCGTGTCGTTTATTGCAGATTTAGCGTATATAAACATATATTTTTATTACAAGTACATGATAATAATATGTATATAATGTAAGATTATATAGATGATACGCATGTGAAATAAAATGTTACTTACTGTACACATTATTATTCCGTTAATTATATTGCAAGTAAAGCAAAAATATATACATAAACGCAACAAACATACTGAACATAACTTTATAATATCTTAAATGTGTCTGGTATTTTAGAGCATTCACCAAAGAATTATACAATCTGTGGCACTGGCAACACATTACCTGGAGTCCCAAATTGCAACGACGAATGATGACTACGTTCTTTCCCTTTGCAACTACGCCCTGACACTTGCCCATAGTCCAGCTGTACGTGACATCCAGACCAAACTTAAGAATGATGCAATCGTTAGCGGTAAGTGTTTCAAGATTTCATATGGCCAGGTTTGTGTTGTGTGTTTCAAATCAAATTTAAATATATATCAAATAGTGTTATGAAACTTCGGCGTTAAATCTTTCAGACTCAGTGTATATTTCCTCGACGCTTGATAATAAAAACCTGTATGTTACTTTCAGTGTTATACACATGTAATTCATCAAAATATTTCTAACTGGTTGAAGAGATTCTCGATGACAATATGCTTAACTGGCTACCGCATACGTTTATGGTGGCACATACAATGAGTAAAAATTAAACATGTTTATATTCTAAATCTAACCTGTAGGAGGCACCATCCACTGGCACAAGGACCAGGCAGCCTCCACTCAGAGCCACTGGCAACCCGCCCACTCACAGGCCAACCCTATCGACATTGAGATGACTGCGTACAACCTGCTGGTGACGGCGGAGGCCAGCGATATGAGCGTGGGTCTTCAGATTATGAAGTGGATCACGGCCCAGAGAAACTCTAATGGAGGCTTCAGTTCAACACAGGTCGGATGATCACTGTCGTAAACTAATTATATGAATATGTCAATAACCAAACATTGGATGTTTTGGAAAAGATATGGTTATTTTACGTTTTTTATAACCTCATTTTTTATCATTATTTTATATTGATTATGAACAGTGTATAACTGTTCTTTTTTGACGATGAAAGAAAATGCCATCATAATTGCATCTCCTATTTGAATGTGTTATCGAGTTGTTTCGTGTCTTATTCTAATGTTTGTCAGTTATTCTGATTTGGGTAAAAAAATCTTTAAAACAACTCATAATACTGAAATTAATGGTATCTATTTATTTCCATTCCATTTATATTTATTTATTTACATCGTTTTTCAGGATACCGTTGTTGCTCTCCAAGCCTTGTCCAGATTTGCTGCTATGATCTTCTCAGACACGTTTAACATCCAAGCCACAGTAACAGCTGGAACCTTCACGCATACATTCAACATCAACAAGCAAAATGCTCTTGTCATGCAGTCCGTTGTAGTAAGTAGAATTTGATAAAAAATATTACTTCAGAAATTAAATGTGTTCAAATAAATAAACCTTACCTTCACCTTCAATACAAATTTGCATTGCCAATACAATATGTACTTGATTTTGATTGCAGTGTCAATTTTACGAGCAATATATGTTCCAATTTCTGTTTCAGTTGCCATCGATTCCAAGCCAGGTTTCTGTTAGCGCGACTGGTCACGGAATGGCTCTGTTGGATGTAAGTGTGTGTTTTATCCAAATGAAAAGTGCAATTATTCTGGTTTGATAATTTCCAATCACAGAAATCGGAAGACAGTATTAATGGTATGTTATATACCGGTATAACAAGTAAATTCAGCAATTATACCGAATGATTTCAGAGGGTGTAATGGTATTAGCATGTACGTAAGATGAAATGTCTTTTGTCTTTGATCAGGTCGGACTCTCGTTCAACGTTGAACAAGAAATTGAGACGCCCTCCTTCCAGATCGATGTCACCATAGTTACTGAAACCATAGATATGCTGTCAGTGAAATCATGCGTTAAGTAAGTGTTCGCGATAAGCAGAAGGGCGAGAAACTTCATATTAGGCGTATTAAAAATATATTGTGTTTGCAGATAGCTGTAGAACGTACTTTAATTTGTAAGGCTTGATGACAATGTCTGCCTGTGACCTGTTTTGTCATTCAGAAGCACATATTGGTATATCTTTTATATAACGTACTGCATAATTTTCATGTAAATGCATGTTCACATTTAAGTCATAGCCGACTTCTTACAGATGGTTGAAGGCCGGTACTAGTGGAATGGCCATCCAGGAGTTCGGCATTCCATCTGGGTTCGAAGCGGATCTTGAAAGCATTGAAAAAGTAGTAGAGATAAAACGCGTGGAGTCTAAGGACAGAAAGCTCGTTTTGTACTTCAATCAGGTAAGAATAGAGTCCCTTGTCATATTAATTTACTGACTGTACTTGTATTGCTAACAACTAAACACCGCGCTATTTTGGACCAAAAAGTGTTATGCTTTTAGGTGCGTGTTCTTAAAATCATATGCTATTTGAAAAAACTTAAAATTACAATAATAGTAGTTGTTGATCAATCATTTGCTCAACCAACATATATAATGACTGTACCAATGTTGTTAAAGCGGGTATATACGATTTTGTCAAATATTTATGAATTTATATAAAATGTGTAAAAACTTATTATATATATATTTCAATATAAATTAAAATAAAAGTGTCGAAAATGCGAAATAAGCCAGATATTTAATTCTGAAATTGAAAACGGCTGTACAGCCGAATTCGCCAGAATGTATACCATACATGTACGATGTGAATGTAAACTTAGTTTATCGGTTTATTTGAATTCCTGCAACGATATCTATTCATACGACAAACGAACACTAACTCCGATCCTAATACAAAGAAGAATGCTTCGGTTATTGTAGGAAAATATGTACGTGACAATCGGCTCGGGGCGCTAATTTGTCTTTGCTGCATTTTATGAAATTCGGCTTTAATGTATAATTTTTCTTGCCTATATATGGTTATTGTAACATATTTTATCAATATATTACAATTAAACACATATAAAAAATCGTATATACCCGCTTTAACGTATTTGCCATAATGGTATGCATTAATGTTATACACAGATTACTCCTACGCCCATGTGCCTTACGCTGGATATTATCCGAACTGGAATGGTGGCCAAGTCGCAACCAGCTCCGATCCGTGTATACGACTACTATCAGCCGAGTAAGCAATCAACATTTTGATATCTGGAGAATTATTACATATACTTATGGAAATATGTCGAAGTCATAATCGGCGATGTAATCAACAGGTTCTTCTAACGAAATTTTAACAATATTAAAAAACGTGGTATAAATTGTGTGATAACGCGAATCATCTGAATTCAAAGGTACAGCAAATTCAAGAGTAGTGTATAACAAAAAATGTAGATTCAATGATTATAGCTTAGTTTAAAACAGAATGGTATAATGTAGATCTATTTTAACCAATACATGCGTAACAAATGGATTTACTTAAGGTCAGACTCGTGATATAAACATGACGTGTAAATACACGCGTTTTTAACTATATTGAAAACATTATTTCTCCGTAAGGTAACCAAGTGACGTCATTCTACCAGTCGAAAAGTCTACAGAATGTACATGTCTGTGACATTTGTGCCGAGTGTGGCTGTCAGGTAAATAGCTAAGCTGTTATTTTGACATGTCTGCATTCAAATATAATAGAAACACATTTTATTTCATGCAATTACTATTAATAAACTTTTTCAAATTTCGATTTTGGGTTAAATGTGGTTTTGTGAGAATTATTGTAGTTTATGCACTATTGTTCATATCAATGGCGTGTGTCTGACGTGGATAACGAGTCGTGACTGCATAAACGCAGGTGCACTAGTTTTTTCATGTCTTCGAAAGATAGTTTCTGTACATAAAACGCAAGCTTATGTGCTAAAAAACAGACTTATTAAAGTATGACCACAACGTGTATTCTTCTTGTTATATTAAGTACCATTTACCTCTTCAAAGCATACATGCTACATTTATGTACGTACAGGGATTACGGATATGTGTCTTTCTACCTTAATCTTCAATAGTAAATGTTCATACAATCACAGGAATTTGGAAAGCATCTTTCACGATATTCTCTGTTTTCTTTCTCTACAGGGCAACATAGTCGCCAATGGACGGTAGTAAGGGAATAGAAGGATCGTTCGAAGGAAGTCCGGAAACAAATCCTTGACACATTTGATGATTTTTTGTGATTGTTAAATCGTAAGCACTGTTGGTGTATAAAGTGAACTGATCTATATCCAGACATATTTGTAATAAGATGACAATTATTGTATTTTAAACAACTATATGTTCGTTGTTTTATTTCTTATCTGAGGATTTCTGCTCAGAAGTATAGAATTTATGTTATTGTCATGCTTTGAACCATAGTTACGTTGAGTAATATATTGTGGTAAAATAACGATAATCAACATTAACACTAACCTGAAACATGTTGCAGCGAAAAACAACAACAGCAAACAACAACAAACAAACGCATGGATACGAAAGGGTCAATGCAATATTATTCTTCAATAAAATTAATGTTGACCAAGATATTTTAAACAATTAGTCGACTCTGGCACTTTTATACGTTTGTACGACACACATCTATGTGTTATGTGAACATATCTGCAAAGAATATTTACTTTGGGATTTCCAAACATTGTACATTCTGTTTTATATGAGTTTCGACTTTTCAAACAAAACGAGTATGTACATGCATACAAGTCTAACTTCATAGATGTTGTGGTACAAATTGTTCTGAACATGTATTCTTGATTGCTTACAATAATGTTATATTACATTATAAAAGTAAAATCGTAAATACACAATTTAACGGTAGTTAATTCACGTGAACACTTTGATTAAGAAAGGAAAGACGAACCAGATCAAACGAAATAATATCTGACAGAAAATCAAAACATCAGCAAATAAATTAAAAACGCGTAGTCGCAGTCGATGTTAATTGTATGTATTTAAGGAGTGTCGCAAAAAGTCACCAGTAAGTTTAGAGAAATACCTTACTTCATTATATTTAGAAGTTTTATTTACAATTGTCAATGGAATAAGTATCATACGTGTTTTAGGTCGTTTCTGTCGTCGTAAATAATTTCTGTGGATACCGTTTTTAAGAAAAACCCACTTTCCTCTTAGCCTTTCCGCTTTTCTACCACTATTAAAAACCGCAACGCTCATCATTATCATTAACACCGATAAAACGAAGTTTCTTGACAAATTTAAACCATTGTTTCGTTGCTTTTAGGACAATATGCCTTTGTAAGTTTACACGTATACCGTATACATGGATGTCTAAATTTATTGGGATATTAATTATTTAGTTAGTTTATGCAATCAATTACTGATTGAATCATTAATGTGCCCTATATAACGCTAGCGCCAAAGTCACGCGATACAATATCCGTTTGCATTCAAACAATATGTGGTCGACAGGTGCACATAAATTGATAAGCATGGGTAGTTATAGTGCATGTGTATCATTTGTTATGTTTTGTTTTCATGGATTAGAACGCAAACATTTATGCTAGATATATAATATATACAATATAATTAATACAATTTACATGTATATAACCTGTTTTTATATTGAACTTATTATTTTTATGAATTGATGAAATTAACAACACACAATTCAAATTAATTTCGAAAGGCTTTACAGTATATATGTGGTCAAAGATGGTATCCATTCATTTTAAATATAAAGTTTTATACAGTAAGGTTATTGAAGAAAATGTTCTGAATAAATTGTCCGAGCATTATTGAACAAGAACCATATATGCTGAAAACTATTTTATATTCGTTCTCATGTTTGGTATGCATATGATGTTCATGTCGTTTGGAAAGCTGTCGTATACATATTCGCGGAATAAACAAACATCCTATTTTTCCCCTGCACTCGTATTTTATGTCAGATAAATACAACGTAACAACGATATCAACGTTCTATCGTATTAACAAATGATTATATGCACTAAATGAAGCTATTAGAACAACGTGCCTGATTTATCTATAAAAAAAACAATAATACAAATCATTTGTCAATACAGCAACACACCAGCAAATGTCACCAATCGGCTGTTATCGTACGATTGAATCATTCCGTTGGCATTGTGATACTCTTCCATCCAGACACTTTGTCCGCTCGACAACTTGACAAGAATTGTGTTGGAGCTCATGATTTCGAATGTTGTCATAGTTTGAAAAGGATCGGAAACGACATCCGCCGTGTTAGCTCCGTCTACCACAAGTTTCACATGCGTCTCTCTGTAGCTGTTTACTGAAAATGACAACAAGTAGACACCATCCTGGGGAGCAGTAAAAATTCCGGTGAAACGGTTATAAGCAGCCCCGTCGTTCAGAAGTGTTTGATCACATTTGATCACCTGACCACTTGGTAAAGGGTCTATTTGATGAGTTAAGTACGCCGAAAACGCAACTTGTCCTGATGTGGATCGTTTGTGTCGGATACGTTTAACTGTTTGTGTTTGCCGTTGATCTTTCAAAACATTTGTGTCAATCAGGTCTCCGGTATTGTTTTTAAAATTGTTTCCAGCCAACCGTTTTGCCGTACGAGGTTTTGCTTTAGATAGCAGAGACGACACTAAGTGTGCGCGCTCATCTGTAAGTGATTCTTTGTTGTTGACCTTCAATAAATGTTCGGACAATTTGGTTATTTCTTTCTCTAGTGACGCTATTCTGTCGCGATCGTGTTGGCCTTGAATTTTCCAAATCCTCAAGGCGTGCTTGCATAGAAGTCAGAAGCGATAAGACGTCTTGGTGTTTTCGGATTTCTTTGAGGAGCACACTGTCCACATTTACGTTCGACGAATGCTTATCCGATGCACATACGAAAGTGCACACACTAATAAGATATACCAATTGTGTGTACAGCGGCATTGTTGAGACCGAAATGAGCGCACACGTTCGCTTGTTAGTTATATATAAAGCTTTATCTCGCAAGACATCGGGCAGCAGCGATACATAATTCGTTGTAATCCTTGTCTCTTCAGTGAAAGACAAATGCTAATAGTCCAGTTATAATTACTGAACTAATTCCTATTTGAAATTTACACTGTTCTTCTATGCGACGCCCATAAGCTTCTAAAATTTCATAATAAACCATAAACATACTAGCAATTTATATTTAGCCAGGAAGTGATCTGTCTTCTTGACGGTATATGATAACCCAGTTTAATTGAAAAGTAGAGATAAAATACAAATTAATTAATTTAGCAAATAGTTATCAACACCAGAACGTTTTATTGCTGGAATAAAATAAACCTCGATAATCCTAGTTAAACCTTATTTTACCACGCCTTAAATATTAAGTTTTACATTTTTTAGGTTATCCACCAAGAGTTTCTGTAATAAAGAATTTAACGAGTATATTTGCGCTCCGGAATAAGAATACGATCCACGATCTTACAACACGTTTCTTTCTCTAAGTGTTAAATATACGCAGCTATGTATTTCTCTCCTGGTAAATAATGTACTGTGCGTAAACTATAGGAGAAGATTTTCTTATAAATTTCATTATTCTTTCATCCCTTTGGTCGGAAACCGGATTTAAAATGAAGTTAGTTTGGTTTATTTACATGTAAATGTATCGACAGTTGCGTTAATTGAGACAAAACTCACTGACTAAAACGGGAATCGTTCATGAGATAAATTTCGTATTAACCTTCGGGCATATTTATATCAACCCAATTCACTCTGTTGTCAGGACTATAGTGAAAGTTATTGTTTAGAGAGTCTTTATTTGGAAATGAATAGTAGGTCTCCAAGCTTTTTTTTTCTTTACGTCTAGTAGAATTGTTGGACCTAAAGACGTGCACATTTTTTAGCTATTACCTTTCAATATAATGTAAAGAATTTGTTGTGAGGTAAATGAAGTAGTTAAATCCTGATCTATACATACCATTATCTATTTTATTCGTAATATCTATAACAACAAATCCATGATAACGACATCACGCTTCTTTATACAAATTAATAAATTCTTCTTTCGACATATCAGCTGAAACGTTGTCGTTGTATATGTGATTATTATTTGTAATGTCTTTCGGGAACAAACTAACAAAGTTAGAATTTACACTTATAGCTTGTCTTGGAAGTTTAATGTAGTGCAAGATAAAAGCAGATTACATTGCTGTGGCGTCTTCTTATGTAATAAGTTTAGCATTTGTTTTGTTTCTCTCGTTCATCAAACAATTGTATAATCTCTTTTTAAGATAGATTTTTTTCAAACGCTTTCTTAATAATTCTTAAATATTCTGTACTCTGACCGAAACAGCGGGTGGCCATTCACTTGCAAGTTGTTGTAATCTAACCAACCTGGTCGTAAAAAGTAGTACTACAAATAGTAGTAGTAGTAGTAGTAGTAGTAGTAGTAGTAGTAGTAGTAGTAGTAGAAGTAGTAATAGTAGTAGAAGTAGTAGTAGTAGTAGTAGTAGTAGTAGTAGTAGTAGTAGTAGTAGTAGTAGTAGTAGTAGTAGTAGTAGTAGTAGTAGTAGTAGTAGTAGTAGTAGTAGTAGTAGTAACAGCAGTAGTAGTAGAATATTAGATAATCTGCAGATACCAACACACATCCTCGGTATGTGTTTTTCCCCACATTTAGGTTACATTATTAAATTATTATTATTATTCAGTAAATAAATAAACGTGATCTCTGAAAGCTTTCATAAACAATACATCGTTTATAAAGAGGCAACACAACAGTTAATATGCAAATCTCATTTTGTGAATCTTTAATTAACTGTATTCAAAATAACAATGTCCGCTTTCTATTAAACACAGCAATTAAACACATTGTGTCCAATTTTCTTTGATCTATAAAAAGTACTATTCATGTATATGTAAATAACTCTCTTATATAGTTATTTAATCGCTACGAGAGGACAAAATAAAGAAAACGAACACACGGTCTTGTAATTAAATGCTATTTAATTCGACAAATATTAGTTACATTTTAAAATGTTTTGAGCAAGACTATTTTATACATTCCTATTCCATTTTGGGTTCTCATTAAATGAAATGACGTGTATTTCAGCAGTTATTTGTAAGAACTTCGACCGGTACTACTACTTATACCAACAACAAGGGCCATCAGTCATAAGCAAGTTCAGTGCCTGTTGTTTTAGAAGAAATAAGGAACATGAGTCAAACGATGAAAGCGCAAATATGCGTTTACGTAAACAAGATGAATGTATACACTTTAAAATGTATAACTTTCGCAGGAGGAACGATAAATTGGCAAAATAAAACGAAGTTCAATTAGAACAAAATAGCCATAAACAGTTAATAAAAAAAATGTTTGATATCTTAACATTTTCACACAGGATATCGATTTTTGGGTTTGCTTAGCGTTTCGGAAAGGTACATGTACTATCAATGAAGACGATTTACTCTGACCAACATTGACAAGACATTAATGCTAAATCTATATTTCAAATCAAATTAATGATATTAAAAGTAATAAATAAAGAGAACAGAATGAGATGTAAACAGTCGTTAAACTGCTGGACTACTGACATCCTCAGTCGAGAGCCACCGATCACTGAATGTTTCGACCCATTAATCTCGATACATTCTCCTGGTGGTGGGTCCGCAGGGGTTGATCATTCCCCTACGTGTCAGTAGACGGCTGCCAGCTCCTCTCTTCTCTCCTTAGCCAAAGCCATCTCGATGCTCTCCGCTGCATCCCCAAGTCTGTTGACCGCTCGCTTTCTGTCTCTTCCTGTCAGGCCCAGTGCAGTGAAAAGTCTCTAGAGAGACTTTGACGAAAAGCCTCGGACGCCGACCTCCACTGGGAATAGCCACGTGTGCCACCCCTTCTCATTGCATTCCCTCTGCAGATCAGCATATTTTGCCGTTTTCCTCTCCATCGCCTCATCACAGCGCGACTCCCAAGGAACTGTGAGTTCAACCATCACCAGACACTTGTCCTTTGCCGACCAGATCACCATGTCGGGGCGTTGTGTTGTCTGGACTTGGGAAAACCAGCCTTCGTTTCAGGTCAACAACCATCTCCAATGACTGCGCACGATCTAGGATCGATGCTGCTTGCGTCTGCTGCTGCTTGATGGTTTCCCCTTCCTTTACAAACTGCATCTTTCCGGTCTCTTTCACAGTCCTCTTCTTTCGCCTCTCCCTCTCCACTATGTCTGCCAGTTCTTGGAGGACTTTGGCGTGTCTCCTCCAGTATCTTCCTTGTGTAAGGGCTGTCTGGCAAGATGCTAGTGTATGTTCTAGCGTACCTATCTTTCCGCAAAGTTGGCAGGTTGGGTCGTCACGTTTTCCTCATCTGTGCAGGTTTGCTGGTGAAGAAAGCAGGTCGTAGACTGACCGGAGCAGGAAAATGATGCGCAGGGGTTCGCTACGCCAGATATCCGCCCATGTCATCTTCTTTCCTGTAGTCTGCCACTTTGTCCAAGCACCCTGGCACCCCATTGCCACTGCCCTTATGCCTCGATCGTTTTCTTCGGCCAGACGTACCTCTGCTTGGACCATCTCCCTCCTTGTCCTACTTTCCGCCTTCTTCCAGCTACTCGACTCCGCAGAGCCCAGACCTTGTGTTCCCACTGCCGTTGTTCCCACAATGTCTTTGTGTCGTAGGCGGCTCTCGGCTTGCGCTACAGCCTTGCTAGCGGACCACTTTCTTCCCGTCCTGGTCTCAACACCTGCTCTTAGGACCATGTCATTCCTTGAATCCTTCAGCGTCATGACAAGTCTGGCCTTTGCCACCTTGTACTCCTCCACCAACGAACTCAATGGGAGCTGTAGTTGATTTGATCGTCCATAGAGACCAATGTTGCTGAAGCTGGGTGGTACGCCAAGCCACTTTCGCAAATGCCTACTAATGGTTCTCTCCAGTCCTTCCACTGCTGTTGTTGCCACCTCATAAAGCAGCAGTGGCCACATCAGTCGTGGGAGAAGTCCATTCTGGAATAATCAAGCCTTGAATTTGCCAGGTAGTCCGCTTCTGTCAATTTGCTTCAGCGCTTCAGTGAGCTGGTTCTTGATGCGCTTGATGTTGTTCCCATCTTGGAGTGTAGCATCATACCACTTCCCAAGGCATTTAATGGGGCTGTCCATTATCGATATTATGTCCTCACCTTGCACTGTCAGATTGAATTTCTTGGTAGGTTGGCCTTTCCTGATAACAAGTGCTCTGGACTTTCTGGGTTTGAACCTCATTCTGGACAAGTTGCTGCTTCTTCTAGGGCCGAAAGCATCCGACTTGCTTGAATGTGGGTCTTTGCTGTCAGAGTAAGGTCATCCATGAATCCCTTAACTGGAGGTAGGTAGATTCCTGTTGCTGCTTTTGGACCACGTGTCTCTCTCTTTGCCGCATTGATGATGAGGTTCATACCCATCACAAACAGGACCGCAGAGATTGTGCATCCTGTGACAATGCCTTTCTCCAAGCTTTGCCATGCATGCTGTTGTCTTGTCTCCCACAGCAAAGCGTAGCTTAATGCCTCTGTAGTAGTCTTTTACCAGGTTACAAACGTGTTCTGGTACATGATACTGCTCAAGTGCCTTCTCAATCAACTTGTGGGGTATTGATCCATAAGCGTGGTCAAGGTCTAGCCACACAACAGTCAGGTCATCATGGTTAACTCGTGCTTCCCGTATCACTTGGCTGAGAACACTGGTATGCTCGACGCATCCTGAAAATCCGGGAACTCCACCCTTCTGAATTGACGTATCAACGTAGTTGTTGTCAGTAAGAAACGTTGTCAGTCGCTTGGCTAGGACTGCAAAGAATATCTTCCCCTCTACGTTGAGCAGAGAAATGGTCCGGAACTGACCAATATTCTTCGAGTCCTTCTCCTTTGGGGGCGAATATTCCCTCCGCTCTCTTCCAGCAATCCGGGATTTTGCCTTTTCTCCTAATAACTCTAAGTAGGGTCCATAGTTTCCGAAGAATGCCTGGGCACATCTTATAGACACGATAAGGAATGCCGTTCGGGCCTGGGGCTGAGCCTGTCCTCGCTTTCTTCACCACGTGCTGTACCTCAGACAATGATGGCTCCTTTGTGTCCAATGGAGTTTCTGGTGGGTCTTCTGGTTCTAGCCTTGAACAGTCACCCAGTGGAACCTCCCGTGAAGGATCACTGTGGACATTGCGTAAGTGCTGTTCTATGTCCTCCATACTGCTCTCTACTGTTCCTGATCGTTCGTTGTCAAGGATGTCTTTGGAGAACTGGTATGGATTTTGGATGAATCTAGCTCTCTGTCTCTCCCTCTTCCTTTTTCCTCTGTCTTGTTTGATCAGCCTTGTAAAGACTGCTCAGTTTCTCTCGTAAAGTGCTTCGTAACTGTTGGAGTCCTACTTTCTCTTCTTCCTTGGCTTTTCTATACTGCCTCTTTACACTTGTAAGCTCCTTTCTGGTCTGTTTGATTAGCCTCTGTCTTCTGCTGATGATTGGGCTGGCTTCTCTGTTTTCTTCTCAGCCAAGCCAAACCTCTGTTTGCTTACAGTATAGATGAGGCCCGTCATTGCTCTTATCTTTCGGTCAGCTGGACCCTGGAGGGTTGTTTCCAGTATAGCGGAGACGTCTCGATCTAGCTCCTGCCACGCTCGCCGGTCTGTCGTCTTGGGCCATGCTATCCGCGGGCGCCTCTTCTCATCATCTCCCGGAGCTGTTTGTATTTGTGGTGCTTGTTCTGCATGTGCTGGAGTGTCATCGTCCAGTGGGGGAAGCAGATCAAGAAGAGGGTCATGGTCGTCCTCTTCCTGCTGCCTGCCCTGGGTGTTTGAAACCAGATTCTCAGAAGCGTAGAGGTTCCTAGTTCTATGGGATTCTTCCCGACTTAGATCCTCCAACGTCTCACCAGGTGTACCATCTGAGCGTTGCGTCTGGGTGTCTGATTTCCCACAATCAGTCCTGGCTTGATGTATCCGCAGTCCCCTTAGATTCTTGCAGATCTTGTCACATTTGCCACACTTCAATACTGCTGCTTCTCCGGTCAATGTCCGTTGTACAAGCCTAGTCGTCATCTGTGTATCTGTCCTTGTGAGTCTCTCATCCTTCCCCCCTCTCGGAAGACTCTGGGGGTATTCTGTGTGTGAGTCTGTAGCTGATGTTGTGGTTGTTCCTTCACAGGAACTGCATTCCGGGCTGCCAACCCGTCGTGACCTTCCCAGGCTTTCCTGGTGGTCATCTGTCTTTCCAGCGTCACCGTTCTATTCTCCGTTGTCTTCCAGTCTTTCCTAGAAGTCACTGGTAAACCAGATGGGGAATGAGATGTAAACAGTCGTTAAACTGCTGGACTACTGACATCCTCAGTCGAGAGCCACCGATCACTGAATGTTTCGACCCATTAATCTCGATACATTTTCCTGGTGGTGGGTCCGCAGGGGTTGATCATTCCCCTACGTGTCAGTAGACGGCTACCAGCTCCTCTCTTCTCTCTTTAGCCAAAGCCATCTCGATGCTCTCTCCGCTGCATCCCCAAGTCTGTTGACCGCTCGCTTTCTGTCTCTTCCTGTCAGGCCCAGTGCAGTGTAAAAGTCTCCAGAGAGACTTTGACGGAAAGCCTCGAACGCCGACCTCCACTGGGAATAGCCACGTGTGCCACCCCTTCTCCTTGCATTCCCTCTGCAGATCAGCATATGTTGCCGTTTTCCTCTCCATCGCCTCATCACAGCGCGACTCCCAAGGAACTGTGAGTTCAACCATCACCAGACACTTGTCCTTTGCCAACCAGATCACCATGTCGGGGCGTTGTGTTGTCGGACTACACTTGGAAAAACCAGCCTTCGTTTCAGGTCAACAACCATCTCCCATGACTGCGCACGATCTAGGATCGATGCTTCTTGCGTCTGGTTCTTCTTGATAGTTTCCCCTTCCTTTAAAAACTGCATCTTCCCGGTCTCTTTCACAGTCCTCTTCTTTCGCCTCTCCCTCTCCACTATGTCTGCCAGTTCTTGGAGGACCTTGTCGTGTCTCCACCTGTATCTTCCTTGTGTAAGGGCTGTCTGGCAAGATGATAGTGTATGTTCTAGCGTACCTATCTTTCCGCAAAGTTGGCAGGTTGGGTCGTCACGTTTTCCCCATCTGTGCAGGTTTGCTGGTGAAGGTAGCAGGTCGTTGACTGACCTTAGCAGGAAACTGATGCGCAGGGGTTCGCTACGCCAGATATCCGCCCATGTCATCTTCTTTCATGTAGTCTGCCACTTTGTCCAAGCACCCTGGCACCCCATTGCCACTGCCCTTATGCCTCGATCTTTTTCTTCGGCCAGACGTACCTCTGCCTGGACCATCTCCCTCCTTGTCCTATTATCCGCCTTCTTCCAGCTCCTCGACTCCGCAGAGCCCAGATCTTGTGTTCCCACTACCGTTGTTCCCACAATGTCTTTGTGTACTCTGTATGATTCAAACTTGTAAAACTATAAGAAAACTGTTACAAAAGATTAAATACACGAATGGAATTCATCCCGAGTCATCTATTCCTTACACAAGGACTTGAAAATCTTGCGACCTTTAAACAGCTAACACAAACAGTAGTCCCCATTCGGCAACCCCAGTATTGCAACCCCATAAGCACTAACCAAATAGTTTCTAGTTTAACTTTTATTCTAAATTAGTGTTCTAACCATTGTAGATTATCTGTGAATTACTAATTCTACAAATTGACTTGCGAAAAACACGCTTATGTATTTTTACGGGACAATGTCGATCATGTACAATTAATCCGTAAGAAGTGTTGACTTCGTCATAGTGATTTGTTATTAAAGCCTTTACTTATGAATCCAAGTATCCAAACAGCAAAAAGAGTATTGCTCGAAGTCAAACGCAGTGGCACTGTCAATTGTAACATGTACGTGTCGGTGTCGAGAAGACGTGACTACAGCCAGTCGAACAGCATTTCTTAAAATCGGGATAGTCATCATATGAAAAGCATTTTTCGGGATATATTCAATGCCAGGCGAATGACATATACCTGTTTTTTTTTCTGCAACGAGAACAATATCAATTAAAGAGACACTAGTATGCATATGTTGCAATCAAAGACGGTCGACTAATAGTGTATCCTTCCAGGACGTGAAAAGTATAAATATAGATTATATATATTGATAAGTTTAACACTTAAAATCAGTTTTGCTATAATACTGTAACAAAATGGACTATAAGCTTACCTTTATCAAACAAATCATTCTAAACAAGTTTACACTTAAAAATGTTTGCACGTACACGCTTGGGATGCAGATTATATGAATATTCCTTCTTTAAATGAAAAACATTACATGTTACGCCTATCATGACGTATGTGTGTATGTATGGGTGCGGAAAGATATTTTAGTGTCTCAATACACAAGTTACGTTCATACTTTGTATAATACCATTGCTTGAGACGTTTATACAATAAATTCGGTTTAAAAACTGCATATTTAAGTGTTTAAGTATGCTTTACAAGGTACGTGTTAACAGATCTTTGCTTTTAAAGTATCTGACTATTTATTACTGAACTTGATATCTTAGACGGAAATTTTCACGTTTTGGTAAATTGAGAAAATTATAACCAATGGTTTCAGATTCGCAAATTTCGTTGTAGTTATGATATTTGTGAGGAAACAATAACACCGTACATTTACCATGATCTAAATATTCGTTAATTCTGAAAATTATAAAGCGTTGCAACGAGACGCTTGAATAATTTGGAGCGTTCTGTTGTCGTGGCTATATTTTGTGATACTACGAGGATTTCTTATATAAAGTATAAAATACATCACTAATTGTATCAGCACGAATGGTCGAGTGGTATAAGCGTAATGCTTTTACTCCATGGGTCAGTAGTTCGAGCCCAGTTGAGGGTTACTTTTTTTCTTTCTTCAATTTTACTCTTGTTTTTTACCGGAGCTTTTTATATCCAATGTTTACATTTATCAAGATAAAGCATTTAATGACAAACTACAATACATGCCACAATCTGTAAAAAGGTCACATTTTAGCACAGAGAACAATGTTTTTAAATACATAAAAAATAACAGGGTTAAAACCAGAAACCGTTAACAATAAACGGAGACATTGGAATCAAAAGTGTTTTACCAAAGCAAATTTCTCGGCCAAATAGTTAAATTTTATAATTTAATTACATACACCTGTGTTAGTTTTTAATCACTTCCGTACATAATGATCTACATAAATTTGAAGTCGGAGGGGGGTTCCTTTGTGCCAAACTTTACCATTATATTTGGGTTTACTGTTGCCTTGTTTCTCTGAAACTTATTTATGATATTGGTTTTAATGTGATAAATACGTCATAATGTGCATACACGACACACATAAGTAGTTATACATTGATGGATTAATTGAAGAAACGTAATGGTAAATGGCTCATTTCAAACTAAGAATGCACGTCACTTTAACGACACATGTTCTAATTGATCGATTTTCCAAAACACTTATACACGATATAACACATAGCTAGGGTTGCCCCGAAAGAACAATTAATTGTTTGCAGAGACGACACATACGGCTCTTTTGCGAGATTATGTTTTCAAAGACCGCACAATGTTTCTGCACGCGAAGCTTTTTAATTCTGAAATCATCACAACTTTATAGTTCCTGTGACGTTTAAAATTGTAATAAAGCAAGTAATATTACTGGATAATTAAAGTGCATCTTCAAACCAGCATAAAACTTTTACGAAATAATAATTCATCTAATAATTTCGTGTCTGTTGAATACAGCAAGTTCGCGAATTATAGTGACGCTGACTTTGTTTACATGTATTTTTGAGGGCGTCATTTGGGCCATTTTTTATTTGTGCACTTTAAGGCAAATAAAACAATGAAATAATACTATAAACAAATTACAAGTACAAAATACCTTATATCGCCCCGAAAAAACAGGAACCACTCGCAAAGTTTCGTAATTTAGTTTGTTCCGAGCTAATTAATATATTTACTTAACTCTACTCAACGAACTACTTGTACCTTACCATATATCACTAAAATTATACTCCAAAGAGTTTGAGGCAAGACATTTCTGCAATTGTGTCTTTGAAAGGATTTAAAATTAATTGCAGTTATTCAAAATTGGTTTAATTTTGTTGAAAATTACATTCTCAAAGAAAGATATAGTGATGGGTTATTAATTATTATTTCAAATTAAATAATGACGAACGATAACTAAATTGTGTGACCTTTGCGAAATGTCGCGGTATTATAGGATGCATCAACCAACATGGTCTCATTTCGGCGAGTTCTGTTTAGATCTTTCTCACATTACATATATGACACTTACTAACAAGACATGACATTATTTATAACACAGACTGGTAATACAACACCTCAGAAAAGATACTTTTTAATATGGAATGTGCTTGGCCTTTATCGCGGAAACATGTTGACGTAAAAAATTTAATTCCATAGTTTGTACATTCTTCCTCACCTCACATGAGATCGTATATGGTTAAAGTGATTTCTGGTGTCGGTTGTCGTAATTTAGCATTGCATTCAAGTAATATATATTTGCTTCTTGTTGGTATTTGTTTTTCTTTTATAAATTAAGATATCACTGGTTAATGAAATCAATTGATGTGTATATGTAATTGGAAATCACGTTTATATAATGTATAGGGAAGTATAATGTCGGCCTCTTAAAATCTACCATTTTTTATCTAATCAAGAATAAACAAAATAACGTTTAGAAGCATGACCACACGCTAAAAGTAACTTAAACTTAAAGCTGCATCTGCTAGGAATAGGTGCGAGTATCTCCTTTTTTAACTTATGATTAAATATACATTTTAATTGTATCAGTATGTTTCATGATTAACAAATGAATTCACAAACACATTCTTTGATTGACAAGCCATTCTTACACTTAAAACAATATATGGTGACTACTTTTGCTTATTCATCGATAGGTCTTAAGCGAAATCCGGTGACATCGACCTAAGATTATTTGATTTTTCAAATTGTAACACGAGCGCATAATAATAATGAACCCGATCTATCACTTACAAATACTTGGTTCGCTATCCATTAATGTCAGTTAAGATTCTTTACGCAACTATTAGCGTTAAAGCGAGATAAACGTAACTAGTACGTTCGAAAATCCATGGTGTTGTTTTTAATATATTTTTAGTCCCCTACCGGTTTCACCGGAGGGGACTTATGGTTTTGTCTCCGTCCGTCCGTCCGTCCGTCAGTCCGTCTGCCACTCTTTTCTGGATCCTGCGATAACTTTAAAAGTTCTTAAGATTTTTTCATGAAACTTGGAACATGGATAGATGGCAATATGGACATTATGCACGTCATTTCATTTCGTTCCTACGTCAAAAATTATGGTTGCTATGGCCATAAATAGACTAGACATACTGCTGAAAATGGTGGTTTTCTGGATCCTGCGATAACTTTTTAAGTTCTTAATATTTGTTCATGTTACTTGAAACATGGATAGATGGCAATATGGACATTATTCACGTCATTTCATTTCGTTCCGACGTCAAAAATTATGGTTGCTATGGCAACAAATAAACTAGAAATACTGCTGAAAATGGTGGTTTTCTGGATCCTGCATTTAATTTTAAAGTTCTTAATATTTTTTCATGAAATTTGAAACATGGATAGATGGCAATATGGACATTATGCACGTCATTTCATTTTGTTCCTAAATATAAAAAAATGGTTTTTATGGCAACAAAAAAATGTATTAAAAAAATCTGGAATTTCTGACAATGGTGGAGCCGGTAGGGAACTTATATTGCTTGACAATTGTCTTGTTATTACTTTCAATCGATCTGTGAATTTTAAGTCAATAGTCAATAAATGTGAAAAAATGACTCTGCGTATATCGTTTTTTTTTACAATATTTTAATAATCGAAATATAGAAAAACACTGTCAAATCATGAAGATAATGCGACATAGCTGGTGTTGCAACCAGACAAAACTAGCATGAACATGTATGTTTAAATTTGTTTCTGTGTGTTCAACCATAAATCTAATTTAATGTCGGTGAATATGGCGTTCTTTCCGCATTTAAACTCATAATGATAAGTTAGATGAATAACCAATCAGAAATCCAACTTGTGTTTTTGCTATGTTAATTTCGCCATTTCCTTTCCACACAGGCTTACAAATTTTTTGCATCGGTAGGTTGAAACTCGGTAAGGTGACTCTTGAATAAATAGCTTGTTGCGCAGTATGTTCAACATTTAAGCCGCTACGTGTGAAGTAAGCTATCCTCGGTAAAGATAAATGCGTTTGAGTTATTCATAGAATTTATATTTTGTCATTTTTTAATATTCACTCAAGTTGTGTTTTTGAATTTTCAGACCATGGATACCGTTCATTATTTTGCATTTATTTGCTGTGCAATTGGTATTGTTTCGGCGGATGAAAAACAAAAAAGCGTGCTTCCCGTGCATTGTGCCTTAGTTCGACGCGCTGCGTCCCAATGCGATGACCCCTTCAACCCACCAAGAAAATGCTGCCCGGTTTGCGAAGACAGTACGTTTGATTATATATATTGAGAAAGGCGGGGTTTAAATTAAACAAAGTTAATGTTATTTTGTCATAAGATACTTGGTTGGCTGATGTTTATAGTTTGAAGGGTAATTGAAAACCAATACGTAAGCATATGTAACGTATGTATGTTTTTATCAAGATTTCAATATACACATGAAAATATATTTGAACAACCCGACAAAATGTTTCGTCATTTACTGCTATTTATAATGAAACAAAAGATGACCTTTAACCAATTACTTGTTCTATTTTTCTTTACAAATTTAATACACTATACCGATAGTAAATCATGTATATAAAAACCGCATGCTAGACAGTTGTTAATCATCCATGTGTATTGTTTACTCAAAGTTGATTAAAATCACGTTTTACTTTTGATTTCTTGCATTATTCATAAAGAGGAAAGCTTATTCCAGAACGTCGCTCATTTTTATACTTTATCTTCCGATGGATGTAGACTGTTAAGGATATAAAATGAATATAAATTCTAACAACGGCTATCGTTTAAAACGATTATTTGTTCTTTAAATAATGTATAAAAATACTCATTTTTCAATAAAGTCATTTTAACAAATATAGTAATGGGATTTGTTTGGTATTCTTGATCGGAACATAATATTTGTTTATGAATAATTGTTTCATAGAACTCTGCCGTAAAATATTTGTTAAGAAAAAACGCACTTAAATTGCCTAAACGACATACCAACCTATTGCAATTATCTAGAAACTGCATTGCTTGAGCAAAATAAGGTGAAATAGTATATGGTCGCAATGTGTTTGACCTATTTGAACTGTGGGGTCATGACCTCTTGTTGTTGTTGTGTTCTTTGTTACTCAGGAAGGACAACTGCGGTAGGCATATTTATTTTGGGTTCTTTTTAAGCTGGAATTGCTAGTAGGGTCATGCAATATTTAGCAGTCAATTGTAATTATTTTGACACATTCTGTTGACAATTATGTAGTTTTTATACGCACCCAAATAGCATTGTACTTTATAAGTATATCATTTTTTATTGGCGTTGTTGTATGAATACGTACCCAATTTAAATTTCTTTATGTCTAGACAACAAATTGTCAATAATGTATTCATAGGAACCGAATAGACATGTCTCTTTTTTTCCGCAACAAATTGACATCCGTATTTCTACGCACGCAGCGGAAAATATTGAGCTTCTAAGAATCTAATGAATACTATTGTATTTCTTTGCACAAACTTGACACTGCTGTATTCAATTGATGCATTTCATCGCGTTAATTTCACATCTTCGTATTTTGGTAATTTGTTCAAATTGTAAATTGAATTACAAACTTATAATACTGGATCAGTAATGCGCAACCATTTTCGACTGAATTATATTTTCACAGAACAGAAACAAGGTCAGTGTCCTGTTGCACCAGATGGAATAATTACCACCTGTCTAGTAGAGTGTCAAGGTGACAGTTCCTGTACAGGCGACAAGAAGTGTTGTAGCTTCGGATGTCATGTCTCGTGCTCGAATCCAGTTGGTAGGAATAGAAACACGTATTCTGGATTTGTTTGTTAAATGGTTTCTTCATTTGTTTAAACCCGTTTATATGATCTAATATACAAATACTACATGTGCGTTGACAACAACCAAAGGCTTATCACTTTTACTGGAATCTAAAGGCAATACATTTGCTAAAAATGAGTACAGTTAATTATCAACACACCAATAATTGATTGTCTGACAGTGTTTATTGTAAACACACACTTTGGCATAAGTATGTCCGTCCGTCTGGATGTCAAACGTGTTTAAGGCTATATCTTAGAAACTGTTTAAGATATTTCTGTGAAAATTGCTAGGTGTATGCATATTCACGAAGAAAAGTACCATGCATAAGAACAATAACCCAACACTTTCTTAAAAAAGAGTTAATTTCCTTTGTTTTTTATTTGATGTAACTTATCAGGGTATTACTCAGATTCAGGCAAACCAGGCTTTAGATTTTTTGCTGTTAAGGCGTCCAATGGGTCTCAGCGAAACTTGACAGTACATATTATATCAACCGAATGGCATTGTATAGGCAAACTATTGACGCATTGTTAAGAAAGTTTAATGTATATATTGAACTAACTGTTTAAAGTACGATTTGCTAATATTAACTTATATTAAGTACATAAAATATCCAATGTTCTATCACAATTATGAATCAAATGTTTTCATTAAGATCGTATTAGCACAACACGCTACATTCGTGGTAAAATTTTAATTACAGCAGAGAGCAAGAGCTGCGAGTAGAACGGACAGATATACCGCGAAGGTAAACCATGTGTTAGTCGTGTGCACTTGATATTTACATACAATTTAAGTAAAGAAAAACGACTGCTCGTGTGTTTAAAACCACGTACGAATATCATTCAGATATAGTCTGATGTCAATGACCGACCATATGTGGCAACCGTTCTTCTGGAACTCTGCTTTAAATGGGCATTTTCACAAATTTGGCCATGTTTTGAAGTTTGTAATTAAATGCTTTCTATTGATAAATGTGAACATTTGCTCTAAAAAGCTCCAGTAAAATATAAAGAATAAAATAAAAAAAATAAAAAAAGTAAACCTAAACAGGACTCGAACCACTGACCCCTGGGGTCCTGGCGTTTAAAGTCTCCCACGTAGACCTCTCGACCATCTATCCGCATACAATGAATGATGTATTTCATACTATATATAAGCAATCCTCGTTGTTCGACAAAATATAACGACAACAACAGAACTCTCCAAAGTATTCAATCGTTTCGCGTTGCAATGCTTTATAATTTTCAGGTTTTTAAATCGTCAAAAAATACATATAATGGCTATATTAGAGCATTGTTAATGTTCAGTATTACTGTTTCCTTACACATATCATAACTGAATCGAGCATTTGCGAATCTGAAACATTTTTTTAAATTGTTGTCAATTTAACAAAACGTGAAAAGGCCCCTTTAAAGTAACTTTTTTTTTTGACAGATTTAACCATATGTCATATGGTTCAGCAACCCCTGGCGACATTATATTATTCCTAATTTCATTTAATAATGTTAAATATGTATACAGTCAATCTTGTATTAAGAGACCACTCAAGGGAGTAATCAAAAGTGGTTTCTTAATAAAATGGTCTTTAAATAAAAAAGGCCATTCTGGAAGTATGCTTACCCTCAATTTTAATCTATATGAAGGATAATCTCTTTTGTCAACAATGATTTTAACATTTATAATAAAATTAATATAAACACAATACATAAACAATATTTTACTTATAATGTGTTTTATTTGTTCACTTAATATAAATTATCATTTATTATAAATGAATTGTGTGTACATATTTATTTGCAAAAACAACATAGACAAGGAAATATTTTTCGCATTTTTTTCACCTGACACATTATTTTCCATGTCTTCAAGCACCTCGGCTTTACGCTTAAGAATGTTCTGAATTTGAGTTTTACTGACTCCAAACTCATCTCCAATTTTACGTGCACTTTTACTCTTTCACAATTCCAAAACCCGAATTTCCTCGTTCAACGTTAACACTTTTCGTTTTGACATTTAAATTTATGCATGTACGCTTCAGGAAATCTGACTCGATTATGATACATAATGAGCTGAAAAAATTAAAACACGTCAATTGAAAACAAACAAACAGAACTGATTGGAAAATTTATTAAGTAAATAACAATGTGATTGGCAAACAAATACCTACTTATTAGCATAATTACAAATTTGTACGGATTTCGACTGATGTTGCCGATTAATAGTTTATTTTTCGCACTTCTCAGGAAATGTTTGTCGCGTACAGTGCATTGTTTCTGCACCTGTTAAGACCCTGAAAGATCAATAGATTAACCATTTTTACCTCCTAGTGGTCGCTTAATTCAAGATTCGGACATCAAAATACACAAAAATCAGCAGTCGCTGGTCGCGTAAGACAAAAGTCGCTTAATACAATATCATTATATAGCGAAAAAGCTCCGTGGAATTTCAAAATGGTCGCATAAGACAAAGGTCGCTTAATACAAGTGGTCGCACCCACAAGATTGACTGTACTTTGTTTATTTGTTTTAGTGGTTTAAACATTGATTCTTAATGTTTTTTTGGAAATACATATCTTCTGAACTGTTGGAGCTTTAGTGCATCGTTCGTACAGCTGACTGGTATCTTCCAGTTCTCAGTAGTGTATTGTTCTTACAGATGATTGGTATCTTCCAGTTCTCAGTAGTGCATTGTTCTTACAGATGACTGGTATCTTCCAGTTCTCAGTAGTACATTGTTCTTACAGATGACTGGTATCTTTCAGTTCGCAGTAGGGAACTGTTCGTAAAGGTGACTGGTATCTGTAAGTTCTCAGTAGCACATTTCTCGTAAAGGTGACTGGTATCTGTCAGTTTTCAGTAGTGCATGGTTCGTACAGGTGACATGTATCTTCCAATTTGCAGTAGTGTTTTGTACTTACATTTGAATGCTATTTTTCAGTGTTCAGTAGTGCATTGTTATATCAGCTGTCTGGTATTTTCTACTTCGCAGTAGTGTATTATTATTTGAGCAGACTTATATCTTCCATTGCTCAGTAGTGAATTGCTCGTACAGGTGACTGGTATATCCCAATTCTCAGTAATGAATTGTTGGTGCAGGTTATTGGTATTTCTAAATTTTCAGTAGTACATTGTTCTTGCAGCTGAGTGGTATCTTCCAGTTCTCAGTAGTGCAGTATTCTTGCAGCTGACTGGTATTTTCCAGTTCTCAGTAGTACATTGTTCTTGTAGCTGAGTGGTTTCTTCGAATTCTCAGTAGTGCATTTTTATTGCGGCTGACTGGTATCTTCCATTTTTCATTAGTGCATCAGTTGACTGTTTGCAGTTTGCGGTCCAGTTTGCAGTAATGCTTTGTTTGTACAAGTGATTGGTATATCCCATTTCTCAGTAGTGAATTGTTCTTGCAGCTGACGGGTATTTCCCAGTTCTCAGAAGTGCATTGTCCGTACAGGTGACTGGTATTTCCCTATTCTCAGTAGTGCATTTTCCTTGCAGCTGGCTGTTATCTTGCAGTTCTCAGTAGTTATTTGTTCGTACAGGTGACGGGTATATATCAGTTCTCAGTAGTGCATTATTCTTGCAGCTTACTGGTATCTTCCTGTTCTCGGTAATGTATTGTTCTTGTAAGTGACTAGCCACTCCAGTTCTCATTAGTGCATTGTACGTGCAGGTTACTGGTATTTCTCATTTCTAAGTAGTGCATTGTTCTTTCAGCTGACTGGTATCTTCCAGTTTTCAGTAGTAAATTGTTTGTACAAGTGACTGGTATCTTCCAGTTCTCAGAAGTGAATTGTTCGTACAGGTGACTGGTATCTTCCAGTTCTCTGTAGTACATTGTTCGTACAGGTGACTGGTATTTTCCAGTTCTTCGTAGTGCATTGTTTTAACTGTTGACTGGTATCTTCCATTTCGCGGTAGTGTAGTATTATTGTAGCAGACTTATATCTTCGAGTTCTTAGTTGTGCATTATTCTTGCAGGTGACTGTCATGTACATGTTCTCAGTAGTGCTTTGTTCTTACCGATGACTGGTATCTTCCAGTTCTCAATAGTGCAATATTCTTGTAGGTTACATATCATCCAGTTCTTAGTAGTGCACTGTTCTTGCAGATAATAGGGTATCACCCGGTCCTCAGTATTGAATTGTTCTTGCAGGTTAACAAGTGCCATCCAGTTGCCATGTGATGCTGGATGTTCCTGCCAAGGTGGTCTGGTCCTCTGCGCCGTTTTATCATGCCCTCCGCTCCGCTGTGAGATTTACGAAAACTTTCCCGGCCAGTGCTGTCCAGCCTGTAAAACAAAGTCAGTTTTCATGTAGGCCGTTTGCTGTTTAATATCAAGTAAACAGGAAGTAAACATTTATCGTATTTCAGCTTCATTGGTCTTAAGTCCGTTAAGTAACACGATTATATTTTGCATATGTATAAGACTTACCAAGTTTTTGCTATAAGATGTTGTGAAACAAACAAAAAGAAATTGTTGTATACAAATCATTTCAGAGCAATGCGTGGTGAATGGCACGACATACAACGACGGTGAGTACAAAGTAACACTTTTACTTCAATACTTCACCTGTTTGAATTTTGTTTTAAATGATCATTGGTAATTAATACACAATTTAAATGAATGTATTAATACTTGTGGATTATTGAATAACTGTGAATTCAAGCGGAATCAAATGACCTCATTCAGTTTTACCATCCGCGTGTATTCTTATGTACACAGTTGCATTATGATGCCAGGGGAGTCTGTCCCCGACAATGACCCGTGTAAGTTCTGTCGATGTGACATGGGCGACGTTGTGTGTGCGATCGCGGACTGTGCCCCGCCCCCTTGCGAGCACCCAACCTCAATTCCAGGAAAGTGCTGCCCCGTTTGCAACACAGGTCAGTATGAAAATGAGTATGCCTGCCTATTAAACAAAACACTCCAGCCTTACACTACGGTAATATCAGGAAATTGAATCTGATGTCACGATTTCCTTTTGTTCGACCTTCTTGGAAACCAAGCACATAGTTTGCTTTAAGTTGGTGTGAATAAAACATCAAATTAAACTCAATGGTAGAAATAATTTGATTGAACGAACTTGCATTTATTTATCAGTAGTGTGTTGTCCCTAATGCAATACAGGTCAGGATTTATATGGACTATAAGAGTTATCAGTAGGGTGTTGTCCATTATGCAAGTCAGTTTAGTATTGATTATGACAAGTAGAATTATCAGTGCAGTGTTGTCTCGTATGCAATACTGGTCAGTTTTTGTGGGGACTGTTAGAGGTATCAGTTCTGTGTTGTTCGTACGCAATAGAGGTAAGTGCTTATTTGGACTGTTAGAATTATCAGTACAGTGTTGTCCCATTAGCAATACAGATCAGTATTGCTTTGAAATGGTAGAATTATCAGTGCAGTGTTGCCCAAAATGCAATATTGGTCCGTAGTGATTTTAATTGGTATAATTATCAGTGCAGTGTTGTCTTACGCATGTATGGTTTTATTTTAAACGATGTGTTTGCTTGCACAAACAGGATATGCTTACTAATTTTGAAATCTCTCTTTATATCATTTCATGGGTGGAACTTAAAACATAGTTTGAGGAGTGCTAAAGTGAACATATTGTCCTTCAATGATATGAACTGAAAAGTTGTATTCATTGCATTTTGAGGAATATCAAAAACGAATCGAACGAAAGCCCCATACAAATTAGTGTATTTTGAGTTATATGTTATGTCGCTCACGTCTATATCAGGAAAAGTGCGTTTTTAGTGTAATCAGCCCTATGGTAGATGAAAAAACACAAACGTACGACAAGCATTAATTCGTCTCATAATATAAAACCATGTAAATCATCAAAATGCAAAAACAATAGAGAAATAACTCTAAGTTAAGAACGTGTAGAGTTATGGTTTATATGCAAGACACTCCATCCAATTGACTTTTACACACAAATGAAGTTGAATGTTGGAATTTTATGTCGTATTTGAAATAAAGCCCTGAAAAGTTTGTGTTGTTATCTAGACAGCAATAATAAATAGCTCGAGATAATCTAATATAGAATATTCCTTTTTATTTATAGGAAAATCGTGCAATTATAAGGGAAGCGTCTACCAAGACGGTACACAATTATAAGTAAACCATGTTTTAATAAACTCACCTCAGTTCGTTTTAATAAAGTGTTGAATAGTTTGTAGTTTTGAATGGGTATTGCGATTGAGAGATTCTAGGAATACCCAAGGATACCACATAAATATTCACATATATTTTGTTTACAGCAAATACACGTTTGACAGATGTATGTGTTTAGATAAACTATGGTTATGACTTAAAAAGAGATACTAAAATAAGAAATGTTTGAATATACAACGGTATATTGTTTACCCCCAGAGCTAAGGGGGAAGAGTAACTTTTTTAATAAATATTTTACATATTTTATTCAGGTCATCATAATAAACGTCACATTGCATATAAAGATCACTATTCTGTGGTAAGGCTCAAAGTAAGTTATTCCCGCAATCTGGAAATAATGACAATACATTTTTTATAGAATGAATAATACACGCATAGATAAAAAATAAATGCTAGTTCAATCTAGTGGCTATATTTACAGTAATATCGCTGAAATAGAAAAATACAGTTTCTCGTAAAATGCATCTTTTATAAATATAAACAATACAGATCATGCACCATAAAATTACAATGCACAAAAACATAAAACAGATTGAATTTGCACTGAACAGCATAACATTACATAATAACGTTCACAAATCACACAGCTCACTTAACAGAATGTGGTTCTGACTACTACTTCTTCACTGATTCTTACAGCTCTCGTTCGTCCATCAGTGAAAACTGTAAGTTGTGATACATCGCAAACAAAGAATAGTGATAAATGTTTAAAAAGCCACTGTACCAAAGTTCACTTCCAATTTGGGTCGAGGAAAAGGAGAAATAAACGTAAACAAAGAAATACGCGCAAACTGTGACAAATGAGCCGATTTAGTAGATAAATACTACGACATACCTTTTGACGAAAGAAGACACAATTAAAGAATATATTTAATGACAGATGTCTGACAAGCACGTCTTCCCGCTCTGAATTATGTGGTCAATGTGATTTACACACTACGCTCCTGGAGGATAACTACACAGTTTAAGATTTACATGGTTGGTAAAATTTCTCGATAAAAATAATTCCAGTAAAATATATATTATATCAATAATGAAAGTAAGTGTTAAAATCAGCCAGTTTTTGCCAGTCAGCCAAGAGGTATAATATCATAGTTAAAAAAAATTTGCTCTAAAATAAGTCATGCCCAGTCAAATACTCATTGCATGTCAACAAATACACGATATGCTTTTAATTGTGATTGTGCTGCTTTCTTTGAGCATCGATTCTCAGTAAGGAAGACTCTCCATAGATTCAACCTACATATAGCTGATACACAATGCCATTATGTTAGTATGGAAATGCACATGGTTTACCATTGATTGTTAATTGAAAATGTATTTTAACAGACTTAAGTGTCATTAACAGTTATGCAATAATGGCTGACCCCGTTTTTATTCAGTGTATTACTTAAAAGCAGATAATAAATATTTGTTTTGTTTCTTCAATATATGTGTCATTCAACGACAATAATGCATCCTATTAGAAAAATTCAACAAACATTAAGGTGTTAACAGAGGTGATATTAGGGATTTTAAAGTATCATTTCAAAGTGTTGACTTATATATCCATACATTTGCCAATTCTTTGTTCTTTATACATATATATAAGAATCATTATTTCACTTTTTGTTCTAAGTTTAATTCCCGATTCTCTTAATATATAAAAAATTACTTGCTACGGCTTCTTCCTATTGTGTTAAATTACAAATGTATTTTTTGATTCAGAATGATGAAACAATATTACATTACATATTATAGTATATGTAAACAGAAATTTCGCTTATTGATAAAACATATAGATACATTGTAATTACTTTTTCGTACTTATATCAATTTTAGCACCATATTTTCGACTGTTTGTTTTCAGTATTTAATTCGTCAGTTTTGTAAATGGTTGCATGCCTCAGTTCTTTTCTTTTGTCCAAAATTATCTCGATTAACAACTTTTTAAGACGATCCAACTGTCTTGAAAGTCTTTTAGCTTTTTCTCAAAACTGAAACCTACCTCAACTTTGTAATCAAAACCAAAATACAAACCTAGGTTTATAACGTTTCATGTGTAAATGCCATCTGTTAAGTGTTGTGCACTCTTTTGGAGACACCCACCTTAAGGTTGGTTCCCACTGCCGATCCGATCAACTCGATCATCCCGATCACCGAAATTTCCCGACCAAACCCAACCAAGCTCGACTAAAAAGGGTATACACGACTTCTTCTCGACCTCTTGTCGACAACACACGACCCCCACACGACTCATTCACGACCTCAACTCAACCATCCTTCCGATTTCCGCTCGATCATCTCGACCTATACGCGAGCCCTATACGATCACAGCTCGACCAAGTGGACCTCAGCTCGATCGCCACCAGATCTTCACACGACCAGATCGTAATGGTCGTACTACAGTCGTACGAAGCGATCTAAAATAACTCTGGTAGATGTCGAGCGGATCGGGAACAGAGCTCGTGTATGGTCGAAAAGCAATCGGGAAGTGATCGTGTACGGTCGAGTAGCCGTCGGGTAGCAGTCTAGTAAATCAAATCGAATAGAGGTCGATTGGATGGTGTTGCGATATAAAATAACTCGGGTAGAAGTCGAGCGGATCGGGTACAGATCGTGTAAAAGATGTCAATCCGATCGCCACACGATTGCTTCACAATCAACTCGATCTTCTACTCGACTAATACACGACCACTTCCCGAGCGCTTTTCGATCCATTTCCTACTCGATCGCTACTCGATATTTTTTGACAATATCGGGTAGGAAGCCCGACCAATGCCGACCTACCCGACCACCCCAGACCACTCATGCCGACCGAACCAGACCAGTACCCGACCGCTTGGTCGGGCTTGATCGAGTTGATCTGATCGGCATTGGGAACCCAACTTTAAGCATACAATAGAGAGATTTAGTCTTCTTTAGTTTTTCTTTGTAGATCTACGTGTCATAGATACAACCTATATGGGAAAACATGCCGACCATTTGATTAAGGATTAAAGTAATATGAAACTTACTAAACATATAAAGTTCTCATGACTTAAAGAAAAAATAACAACTTTCTGGCTATCATAAAAATAAATGAATTACAACATTAAACATTATACGATCGATCCGGGTTATTAATGATCTTAGATCCAAATAACATATTTATCAATATACTCACACACCAGAACATGTTTCATTACGGTAGGCAATAACTATTTTGTTAGCATTTCAATACTTTTCCATCTAGCCTATTTGACCTTTCTGCAACCTGACATGAATAAGAACTGATACTTCAAATAGTATCATGGGTTCGTAAGGACAGCAGGGTTGAAGTAAGTAGCATAATGTGACATTGTTATATTGGTTATTGGTTATATAATTATTGACGATAATTCCTTTTTTTCCATGTCCAAACAAAACAGAGATTATTTATATTCAGATTTAGTGGTGGATTGGGTAGCGTGATAAAAGGATGGTTATATGTTGAAATTATTAAAGTGTGTATAACAGTAAAAGTCGACGTATCCAGTTATTAAAGGATTTTCCCAATTAATCAATGTTCTCATTAAAACTAAATCTAATAACAGTATCGAAGTCACCATGTCAACGGATTTCTAACGTATCAAAATAGGTGTTTCAGTTTCCACCTTGTTTTAATGCTTTCGGAATTGTTTTCTTTTCGACCAATCCAAACGACTTTTGTTTTAATCGTCTGTTCTTATACAATCGCCACGGCTCATAATGTGTATACAATTTCATTTAATGATTCGTGTTAGCCGTCTAGAATTACAGTAGTATCGTCAGAAATTAGTTTGTATGCAACGTTTTTTATATAAAATCTTATGATATTTTTCCCTGATTTCCAATGCTATATGTTTCGCAAATAGGAAAACGATACAGCAGCACAACAAAAAAGAATCGCCGTGAGTTCAACCTCGTTTATTGTGAAGGAAATCTGAAAGATATCTATTTCGAATTTAAGCGGATTTGCATCGTTTTAAAACAACAAACCGAGTTTGAATACATTTTCCTAAGTTAAACTTATAAGTGGTCCAGGTACAAACGTCCAAGAAACAGAGTTAATTGTTTTTTCGAAGTCTAGTTGAAGTAAGAGGCAATCAACATCGTTTTCTTTAGTGCAATACATAAAATCATTAATAAACTTAGTATTTTCTTCATTGTACCATGACCCCCTTCAATCTGTGGTCTATACCGTCACTCCTTATGATTTAAATCTTGTAAAAGAGAGTGCCCTTTTTACATGTGTATGCGATTTGTCGAGTGTAGGAAAATATGTGATTATGCATTGAGTTGAGTTACAGATACAGAACATTTTCGGAAAGCATGGCTATGTACGTGCACTTCAATAGGGCTTATAATTTGCATAAAATCTGCATATAATCTAGATGTTCATATGCCCTTCTTTTTGCCATATTCTTTAAGACTTCGGAAGTGTCATCTATGAAAATGTCACCATCTATCGCAGTAGCTTTTAAGTTGTAAAATTTTAGCATCCTTTGGTAGAAAGAAAAATATCAAAATCAGAATCTGAGCAGTCAAATGTATTTCTATATAAAAAAAATAAGTTTTCAACATCGTTTAGCATAAACTACATATAAGTTATATATTCGCAAGTTTCTCCACATTTTAGGGAATACTTGATACTTGGATCGGCGTACTTTTTTTCGGGATAACACATATATTCACTTTATTTGTAAAATGATTTCTATCAATACGGAACGGGCGTCTATATCGGTTTAAAGATTTAAAAGTAAATTGTTTCAGAAACGGAATGAAATTCACTTGACAACCACTTTGAGTATAAAGTGCTTTAAGTCAATGCACATTATAATTTCAGCTAAATTTAATATAAGACCAACAAAGAAACAATCATGTGAAATTATTTCTTAATCTCTATCATTGTATTATGTTTGACGAATTTAATAGTTGTTAATACCAGAATAGTAATTGTTAATAGCGGTAATTGAGAAACACCGAAGGATAATATGTGTTATTTTTTATAATCGTAATAGGAAACAAGAAATATCTTTAAAAAAGATATACGGCGTTGATTGTGGTCGATGTTTATGAACGATCAAAAGTTATCCCTATGAGATAAAAAGTAGCGGATGCCTTTTTTCTGCGCAGTTCTTAGCTACATCATAAGCAAATTAATTACGGGGTGTTGCGCCAGATTTCGTGGCTTATTTTGCTTTATGTGATATTATTACTCAGATATCTATATTTACAGAATAGAAAAACACAAGAAACATGAAAATAAACGAGTGCATATAGGTCAGCCGGCAATACTCGAATCTTATTTAATTGCATAATTATAGTATAGTGAATTATTGTGCTCAAGCTTAATAAACTGGTCTAAATGGATAAATATTTCTAATTAATTTTATCAAAATTGGTCCTTATCATGCAAATGTTGAAACCATATTAAAAATCGATGATTGACATACCACAATAATATCGCCGAATATCTTTATTTAGTATCTTTCTGATCAAAACGGACTTCAAGTGCACAAAGTTTACGAGACGGCGTTTATATAAAGATTTCTGCAACTGACCGCAAACTGACCTTGATATCTTGCGGATTGGAATGCAATGCATTACAGTCACTACGTTATTGTCAGTAAGACCGGTGTAACACAATGATCGCAACCCCTTCTGCGAACTCCGGTGATGAACTGTATATAAACTCTGACTTTCACAAATGGCCGCGAATTGACCCGAAACCTCGCGAGTTGAAATGCAATGCAAGTAAGTACTAAATATGACAACATAGCCTTTAGTATAAACGCTTTTGCGCTGGTAATTCTCTGAAAATAAAAGGTGAACGCACAAACTGTATTTATGTCGAAAATTGATTGTAAAACTGTTCTATCTATTGAGCCTTTTCATTAGAGATAAAATTGTTTCATGCAGTAAAACAGTGTTACAAAGACGCGGATATGTTTCCAATGTTCTGGTGTTATACTCAAATCAGCCAATGGAATAAATGAAGTGTATTCATTCGTACCTAGCCGCGGGAAATTTTATTTGAGTATTATTGGACACTTACAAAGGTCAAGTCAGGGTGAAAAGCTGGCTTAATACAGCTTACGCCGAAAAAATCATAATATACCAAGTAAGCACAGCTATTCATAGATGTTCTGATATTGACTTGTATGTAAGTTTTACTGTGTTTGTTCTCTTTGCTCAGGTAGGACTCTCGTTCAACGTTGAACAAGAAATCGAAACGCCTTCCTTCCAGATCGATGCAACCATAGTAACTGAAACAATGGGTATGCTGTCAGTGAAATCATGCGCTAAGTAAGTATTAATCAGTGGTAGAAGGACGAAAAACTTCATATTTATATAATTAAAACCCGTTTGTTGCCAATGCAGATGGCTAAAGAATGCACTATAATTTGTAAGATTAGTTGACATTGACTGTCTTTAACCTGTTTTAGCTTTCAACAATAGATCTGTTATTTTTTTATAACGCACCGCTTATTTTCAATGGAAAATGCATGTACACATTTTAAGACATGAGCGCCTTCTTTCAGATGGTCGAAGGCCGGTGCTAGTGGGATGGCAATCCCGGAGTTGGCATTTCATCTGTGTTCGAAGCGGTTCTTGAAAGCATTGAAAACGTAGTGAAGATAAAGCGTATGGAGTCAAAGAACAGGAAGCTGGTGTTGTACTTTAACCAGGTTAGAATATTGTCGTTTGAAGTACTGTACTGTATTATTTACTGAATTTGCTTTTTGGGTGATCAACTTTAGCACAATGCTACTTTGGTGCAAGACATGTTATGTGTTTCAAATGCTTGTTTTGCAAGTGTTATGCTATTAGAAAAGACTTACATTAAAATGTGTGATTGACCAATCGATTGCTTAATCAATTTTTCAGAACTGAAAACACTACTGACAATATGATAATTCCGTTTATATTATTTGTAATGCTTATTGAATAGTTTGCACCAATGTTGTTAGTGTATTTGCCGTAAAGGTTAGCATAAATGTTATACACAGATTACTCCTACGCCCCTGTGTCTGACGCTGGATATTATCCGAACTGGAATGGTGGCCAAGTCGCAACCAGCTGCGATCCTGTATACGACTTTTATCAGCCGAGTAAGCAATTAAAATATTGGATATCTGTAATATTATGATATATACATATAGAAATATATCGAAGTCATAGTCGGCGATGTAATCAACAGGCTGGTCTGACAAAATTTGAACAATAGTGAAACACGTGGTGTAAAATGTGTTCTTTCGAAGGCATAATAGAAAACATACGGGAACACTAGGAATTCAATGGTGCAACAAAGTAAAGAGTAGTCTTTATTACAAATGTCGATCCAATTATTATAGGTGATGTGTGACAGGAATAGTTTGTTATAGATCTTTATTAACTAATAAACGCTTAACAAATTATTTAAATAAAGTTCAAACTAGAGTAATTTGCATTACTAGTAGTAATTTGCATTACTAGTATACATACGTGTTTTTTTAAATATATTGTACACGATGATTTCTTCTTAAGGTAACCAAGTAACGTCACTGCAAAATGCAAATGTATGCGACGTCTGCGCTGAGTGCGGCTGTAAGGTAAACAACTACACTGTTATTTTAATTTGTCTGAATTCCATTATACTAGAAACACACATCTTATCATAAAACAACTTCAAATTTCGATTTCTGGTTTTAACTGTGGTTTTGTATCTTTTGTATTATTGTAGTTTATGCATTATTGTGCATATAAATTAAATGTGTCTTACGTTCATATCTATTCGTGACTGCATAAACGTATGTGTGTACATTCCTTAAAAAGATTTTTTTTACAGACGTACATTTTGCTGTGAAATGACGTCATTTTTTTCGACAAAATGACGTCATAAATCCAGCGACTTTATCCAGTTAACTCTTTTACAATGAAAATTAACGGTGAAAAAAGCAATAAAATAAAACGAAAATTTGTTGGATTTGTTGGAATATCGATTTTAATTCATTTGTGATCATAAAAATACATATTTTCACTCGTGGTTGCGCCACTCGTGAAAATATTATTTTAAATGATCACTCGTGAAATAAAATCGATATTCCATCAAATCCAACAAATATCCTCTATTTATTCCTATCTTGACAGTGAAAGAGAAATGGCAATATTGTAGTTATAGTAACTTAACTATTTCCTATTTGATATTTACAATATTCTACTATGCGTCACAACTAACATGTCTAAAATTTTATCATAAACCAGGAACATCTTGGCTATTGTTTTAACTAAGAAGTTATCTTATTTGTTGACGATATTAAATAAACCAGTTAATTTTGAAAGCGGAGGAACAATAGAAATTAATTTATTGAGCAAATGGTTGTCGTCCTCAGATAGTTTGATTGCTGAAATAAAAGAGTTTCTGTGAGGAGGATTTATACAAGTACATGGGTTTACTGGACATGAATATGACCCATGATCAAACAACAAGTTTCGTAGTGTAATCGTTAAATTAACGCAGCTTTTGTTTTCTAACCTGGTTGTTTTAATACTGTCATGTGCGTAAGTATTATGAGAATATCATTTTCATTTTCATGAATCTTAAATCAATAAAGAAATTAATAGGAACTGGTCGTACCGCCTATTGAAAAAACGAGACTGTGTTTTCTAAGTGTTTTGTTGTTCGATATGTGTCTTATGAGTGTCTAATCACGCTACAAGGCAAGCGAATTTGTGACTTAGGGAACAAGAAAATAACACAGTTGCAATAGTTTGTTTTAAACGAAATCAGAAATTCATTTTACAATTTGTGTTGATTGACCTTGTTGTACACATGTCTAACCTACAATCCTGTGGGATATTGAAGTCGTTATAATATTGACCACTTGTCGTCAAAGTGGACGTACCATTGATCAGACAGGTCGTTGCAATTTGCAGAAATCCGCCATCAAAGATGCTGTTCTTGGAGCATTGGATTCTCAGCAAGATACACTTTTCATTGATTCAATTTTATGTCTTTTATCTGATACGTAATACATTACTGTCAAATATGAACGTTACAGTGCCTTTTCCACTGATTGTTTATCACATATATATGATGACAGACCGAAATAGCCATCCACAGATGTACCCAGTGCGCTAATTTAACTTTCATTTAGTTTCTTATTTATAAAGCCGGGAAACAACATGTGTTGTCTTGCTTTTAGATCGGTGTCATTCAATTACAATAGTGCATTCAATAGGGAGATACAATACAAAATAGGTTTACGTATCATGTAAGGTGGTTTGGGGGCTTTCAAATCGTCATGGGAAACAGCTGTATCCAAGTGTTGTAATAATTGGTGTTGGTGCTTTACAAAACAAATAATTAAACAGTTTTGCAAGATTTATTTTGACGTCAATAAACAGGCGCATTTGATAATACTCACATTGTTTAAGCTATGAAATATATTCTACCGATCATTAACGCGTTCACTACTGGCTGAAAAACATCGTGTCTGGTTTAGTTCAGGGACACAATTCTTTGTTTGCAAACTATGTAAACGGTATCTACTAAGACTTTGGCCTTCACTGTGATGCCGATATATATTGTTCTATATGGCATATCTATTTATCGTGTAATGCTAGCTTTAGATTTCAATGTGAACTAAATAATACATGACAACATACAAACTGTTTAGTCAGTTTATTCCAACAACTAACTTCCCCTCATCAATGCAGTTTTATAAAAAAAAAATGATACATAAGTATTATTTTCATTAGTATATTCAAACATCTATCCGTTTTCCATTCTTATTTCTATAGACATACATTAAGCTTTGCGACTGTGTGTCGTAAGTCTAATTCTAGGTGCTTTGAACAAGCATAAATGCGTCACTTGTTTCGGTTTCTTTGTATTGTCTGACGTTAAATTTTAAATAAAGATGATGAAACAGTATTGCATAACACATTCTAAGTCAGTATATGTTAACAACTCATGTAATAATCGTTCATACATCTATCCATTGGTTTTGCGTTTTTGTACATATAATAATTCTACCACCAGCTTTGCGACTGTTTTTTCTAAGTGTTTTATTCTTGATTCTTGTAAATGGTATAAGTCCGTCACTTGCTTCAGCCCTTTTTTTTCGTCCAAAATCATTTCCATGAACACCGTTTTCAAGAAGAACAAACTTTCTTCACAGTCGTTTAGCTCTTGCGCAAAAGCTACCACAACACTCACTGCCATAAAAACCAACATCACACCACTATGCTTATAAACGTTCATGTTTCTAAACCACATTTCAATAGTTTGACATACTTTTGCAGTCAGAACGGACAAACATCAATTAAGAGTAATAATAAAACGTTCGCAGTTTATTTTAAGGCTTTTGATAATGTGGATAAACATTCCATTGTCACTGGCCTCTGGACAGGTGAACACGTCGTATCAGACTTTGAATGGATATTAGTTTATCTTTGAAGAACATGAGTTAGTTTTACCGATGTTTTTAATCCTTACGATGGTAACTTATATTAAACAAGTTACAATTTATACTAGATACAATTATTAATTTATTTGTCCATGCATTTTATAGTATTCGACGAACGTATTTTTATCTTCATCGTTTTGTGTCGCCAACGAAAAATCTAATATTGTAGGGTACACCATTGTTCACGTATACTCGCAGTAAATTTATATTTGTTTTCAATTACTTATAAAAGCAAACAGTTACATATCAAAAAGAAAACAAAATCAAATCCAGATAAACTTACACAGAACAATCATTTAAACTGAGATCGCCGCATTAGAACTGTCAAACTAAAGCGGTGGGAGTTGTAAACCGTTAAATGGATAGCGTTAAGAAAGAAAACAATGTTACTAAGGTACACACGCTGTAGAAGGTGTTTAGTACTTCATCAACTGTTATATCATTTTTATGTCATGACTGTCAGCGAAAAATTCTGACTGATTTGTGGTTCTTGCGTCGTTGTTGTTTTTTGTCGGCCTGAATGCGTTGTACAGATAGTCAAGTTTTATTTTTTAAGCCAGATTTATTTCGCAATCCTTTTGAATTGTGTGTGCGATGTAAAGTCAGAAGTAATTACGTCTCGATGTTCTATGATTTCCTCCCTTAGCATACTGTTCGCTTTTACGTTAGACGCATGTCTGTACGACGCACGAAAGCGCAATAACAAAACAAACAACCTGTGTTTACAGCGCAGCATTTGCCGTCAAGCGCATTGTGATTGATATAACTGCATCTAGCACACACACACACACACACACACACACACACACACACACACACACACACACACACACACACACACACACACACACACACACACACACACACACACACACACACACACACACACACACACACACACACACACACACACACACACACACACACACACACACACACACACACACACACACACACACACACACACACACACACACACACACACACACACACACACACACACACACACACACACACACACACACACACATACGCACGCACGCACGCACGCACACGCACACGTGTGTTGCTAGATATAGTTATATATATTGATGTCAAAAGATGAATATAATGGATATTCTAGACCATAGTATATATTCAGTATTACTGTTTCCTTGCAAAAAACATAAGGACAACGAAAATTTGCAAATCCGAAACCTTTTGTTTCCAATTTGTCAATTTATCAAAACGTTAAAAGGTCACTTTAAAGACAGAAATATGCAAATTTAATTGAAGAGCGCTTTAAATTACCATAAATTAAATACTTAAATCGCAATTGTTTGTTGCTTCAAGGAAAATATTCGAATTGGACAGAAACTCGTGTATTTATGCGATTGCCTTTTTAAAGGTCGGTTAGTATCTCTCTGTGTATTGATATATTTATTATTTACTTAATCAATGAAATTAGTGACTGGTTGAATCATTATTGTGCCCCATATAGCGCTCGCGGCAAAGTAACATGATGAACTAAGTGTTTACATTATTTTACGGATATGCGTGTGATGTCTATGTCAGAGATAAATAATTTGGGGAAAAAAACTAAACATCACAGTAACTATGGCGATCTTATTTTAAAGTCACATGAATACAACGTAGCAAAAGAACCAACGGTATATAATATCAACGAATAAGTCAAACACTTAATTCGATTAAGTACACAAGGTTTATGATAAATCTATTAATCATGATAACACATATTATTTTTCAATACAACAGCACACCAGCAAATGTCACCAATCGGTATTCATCGAAGGCAGTAACCATTCCGTTGCCATTGTGATATTCTTCCATCCAGACACTTTGCCCGCTCGACAACTTGACAAGAATTGTGTTGGAGGTCATAATTTCAAATTCTGTCATAGTTTGATAAGGATCGGAAACGACATCCGCCGTGTTAGCTCCGTCTACCAGAAGTTTCACATGCGTCTCCCTGTAGCTGTTTATTGAAAATGACAACAAGTAGACACCACTGACTGGAGCAGTAAAAATTCCGGTGAAACGGTTATAACCAGCCCCGTCGTTCAGAAGTGTTTGATCACATTTAATCACCTGGCCACTTGGTAAAGGGTCTATTGGGTGACTTAAGTACGCTGAAAAGGCAACTTGTCCGGCTGTGGATCGTTTGCTTCGGATACGTCTAACTTTCTGTGTTTGCATTTGATCTTGCAAAACATGTGTGTCAATCACGTTTCCGGTATTGTTTTTAAAATTGTTTCCATCCAACCGTTTTGCCATACGAGGTTTTGCTTTAGATAGCAGGGACGACATTATGTGTGTTCGTTCATCTGTATGTGATTCTTCGTCGTTGACCGTCAAACAATGCTCGTACAATTTGGTTATTTCTTTTTCTAAAGACGATATTCTCTCGCGATCGTGTTGGCCTTGTCTTTCCAAAGCCTCAAGGCGTGCTTGCATAGAAGTCAGAAGCGATAAGACATCTTCGTGTTTTCGGATTTCTTTGAGGGGTACACTGTCAATATTTACGTTCGACGTACGCTTATCCGATGCATATACACAAGTGCACACAATTATTAGACATACCAATTGTGTGTACAGCGGCATGGTTGAGACCGAAATTAGTTCACACGTTCGCTTTTTCGTTTTATATAAAGCTTTGTCTCGCAAGACATCAGGAAGTAGCGATACATAATTCGTTGTTATCCTTGTCTCCACAGTGAAAGGAAAATGCTAATATTCCAGTTATAGTTACTAAACTATTTCGTATTTGACATCTACAATGTTTTTCTATGCGTCGCAAGTAACATTTTAAAATTCCATAATAAACCATGAACATCCTAGCGCTTCTTTAAACTAGGAAGTGATCTTTTTTGTTGACGGTATAAAATAAACCACTTACCGTAATTTCTCTAAGTTTTAATATACGAAAAATATTCAAAATTAATGTGTCTGAAAATAAAAATAAAATAGAAATAAAAGCAATACATCAACGTACAATAATTTTCTTGTTATTAACTCTTCTTGTTCTGCTTAACAAAACAAATACAACTTCACAGCTTTACTAACTCTTGCTTGAATGCTGATGGGTGAATCCATTATTTTCTACCGGTATAAATGGTGTTTTACCCAATTACGCGAATTTAACGGTCCATTGCCCTCATGCATGCATCTGCCAGGTATTATGACCTTAATCCGGTTGTAAAAATCCATGACCGAAGTGTCACGACATAAGCGAAACAGGGTCGAAGTCTGAAGAATACCGCGGTAAATTAAACTGTCCGAAAATTAAGAGCCATAAATGATGGACGGAAACCCGTATATCCGAAAATTAAGAGTCGAGAAAAATAATATTTATTTTTTTTTCTAAAAAGGGGGTGTCTTGAAACTTAGAATTATTACGGTCATTTACAAAGTGGAGGTACAGTATAAAAAAAATAGGTGAGCCAATGGTTTCAATCCTCAATTAGTTTCATTGCTGGAATAAAAGAATCCACGTTTATCCTAGTTTAACATTTTTTAATATGCCTTTAGTATTAATTTGTGAGTTATTTTAGGTTATCCACCCATAGTTCTGTAACAAGGATTACAACAAGTAAATGGGTTTACTGGACAAGAATACGATCCATGATCAAACCAGTTTCGTGGTCTAATCGTTTATGTTTGTAGCTTATGTTTTCTTACCTGGCAATTTAAATAATAATATGCATGATAAGAATATAATTATATAATGTTCACGATTCTTAAATTAATTAAGCAACGTATTAATACTGTTTGTACTGCCTATAAAAGAAACCAGACAGTGGTTCATAAGCGTTTTGTTGGTCTCCGCGTTACTTATTGTTTTATCATGCCACAAGACAAGCGCATTTTTCATCAAAGGTATACAAAAACACCACAGATGCAATATTTCGTTTTATACGAATTAAGAAATTCATTTTACAATTTGTTTTGATCGACTTTGTTGTGCACAATATATAACCTACAATCCAGCGGGTCATTGAAGTCGTTGTAGTATTGACCAATTTTCGTCACATCGGACGTACCAACGATCAGTAGGGTCATTCCAATTTGCAGGAATCCGCCGACTTAGACGCAGTGTCAGACCTTGATTATAGAGTAACTGAAATAAAATGCCTTTCGAACAAAGAATAATATACTGAAAATACTTGTTGATTAAGATTTGCGTAATGGTGCAGCTCTCTTTAGAATGTCTGAGCAATTTCGTTTTACAAGCATCCTATTCCGAAAACGGTAAATGGTGTGTATGGTATTTCGTGAATATACTTCAAACTGCCAAATCGAAAGATATGCATGAAGAACAATGTAATCTATTAAGCACCCGTTGTAGAACAGAGGGAACTTATCGAGCCCATGAAAGTCAAGATGCATCGGTGCGCGGCTAATGATTGCCTTGCTGATACTAATATTTTTAAGTTATGAGACGTTTCACTGTACAATACGGAGATATATTTGGACGAGCACACAGTTTGAAGTCAACGGCTCGTCCAATATGACTTCAAACTGTGTGCGAGTCCAAATATATCGCGTAGTGTACAGTTTAAATGTATCATAAGCTTTTTATTATATATCCCTTTCTTAAGCTCTTTGTTTGATTTTAATTTTAATTACATCTATGCAATTTTGAAGACAAGCGCCCGTGTGGATCGATTATTGTACATTCGGATACTTTTTTCTCGGTAACGGCTTTTATCGTTATAAAACAATTGCTTAGTGCACTTACACTCAATTTTCCAATATGGAAAAAATACCGACTTTTTGGATCCAATACCGGAATATATTGGACGTACACGTGATACATATGAGGAATGCCCATTGGAATAATTTATTGGATATAGAATAAAACCGTATCTTCGCTGTGAATATACAGTTAAACATTTTCTCCCCAATTTAAATATGTTTTATTTATCCCTCGCTATACTAATATCTCGTTTCCGCGTTATACAATTATTACAATATTTTTCACTCGCACATGTCAGTTTTAATATATATTTAAGCGTAATGGGCTAAACAGTCTTCGAATAACCAACCACATGATGCTGTGTTTACATGACGTCATCAGTACAACTAAATGTGTTCGTAAGCGTTTTGTTTATACATTTAATCAATGTTGATCAGCACTTTGAAGTCGTTACAAATTAGAAAGACTCCATGGTACGACGCCCTACTTTATTGTATGTAATACGACGATATGCTTTTTAATGGTGAATGTGTTGCTTTTTTGGAGCATTGAACTCTCAGCAAGACCTACTTTTTACAGATTCAATCTACAGTCGTATAACTTGGTTTTATAACTGATACGTAATGAAATAATGTCAACTATAAAAATTGAAATGCCCTTTTACCGATCATCAACGGGTACACTACTGGCTTAAATAAATTTTGTGTTCTCTATTTCATGAACACAATGCTTAGTTTGAAAATCATGTTAACGCACGTTATTTACTTAGACTTTGGTCATCACTGTGATGCAGATATATATTGTTGTATATGACATATCGATTAAGCTCAGCAGTCGGCTTATGCGAGCTTTAGATTTCAATTTTATAACTAAGAATACATGACAACATAGACACTAGTTTAGTCAGTGTATTGCAACAACTAAATTCCCCTTATCAAACAGAGGGTGGTAATCACGTGATGATCTAAAGGAAGTCAAGATGGCGTCGTCCGTGCCGAAACAGGTAATTTTCGCCGTTTTATACTCTTTATTACTTTTATAGAATTATTTAATGCCGCTCACTTTCCAGCCATAACAGCCAGAAAGTTATTAGCGTTTATTTCGTAGTTATATTCGCTCTTTATCTCGACTTTACCATGTTTACCCTCCGTAAAATTTCTTATCGGGAGCCTTTTGCCCTGTAATATGTGATCTTTGCTGGGTTTTACTTATTGTATTACTCTCCTGCATGTAAAAAGATTAATATTTATATTTAAAATCCGTATACGAGTATTCTTTTTATGTTTATATAGCGGTCTGATTTGGAGAAGACGTCTAAAACCTGTTATATAAAGTTTCATGAACCAGAATTGTACATGATCTAAATGGGTGTCAGACTTGAAATGATCAAAAAGGGGTCCCGTTTATTTGAACTAAATTTCAAATTTGATATTTATCTTTGTTGAGCTTATGTGAGTCACTGTATTCACAGGTTGCAAATATATATGCTTGTGTGTGAAAATTGGTTGGTATTTAGGCATTAATTTAATACGTATAGTATGGCAAATTGAAATATCACCCTTAGTTGTTGATTTATTTTGCTAGGTTGTGCTACACATATTTCAGGTAATGTTAAAATGTAAACACGTAAATGCTGTAAATAATGAACAAAGTATGTTTCAAATATGAAACCGAACTTTCCATGCGAATTTGGAATCGAACTCAAACACGAAGCGTGTTTGGACTGAGTGTGGAGAAAAAGATATCGATGTGTTGGTGCCTTGTTACCTTGTTATACATTAGACAAGTTGCTACCAACTCTATTACTAGTATTACTTGTGGATATATTGTATGATGAATTTTTTTTCGTTGTTTAAAGTCTATAACCATGTGAGCTTTATATTCATATTTCAGAACAGTGGGTGGTTCATAGGCATACGTTCTCACAAATGTACACAGCTAGCGCACAAGATAAATAAGCTTGAGTAGTTGAAAATCTGACAGCTGCTAACTCGTTACATCTTACATTCTTTTTTTTTAGAAATCATATTCACGGAGAGGCGGTCCGCTAGGCATGTTTCCAGTGTGGGAAACTGTTTGCGACACGCCAACAGGTAACATAACACGTGGCTGTCGTGCACAATTCGAAACATGAAACTGTATGTGCGACACGTGTTGCTTAAAGTATACGTCGAAACAATGCCTCCAGGATGACACGGATAGTGAGTTCGAGTGTCGTGCAGCGCCTGCCAATGTGGAAAAGCATCTACACATCTACCCACATCTAAATAGGCAAAAACAACAACAATAAAGCACTAAACATATGTGCCGATACTGTCAAAACTATGTACTTGCCTCTGTCTTTATTTATGTTGACTGCTTCTTAATTAAGAAGCTCTTACATATTGTTTTATGTTATTGAAAATTGTGAGTATTTGTGATCTATTATACATTGATTTATGTGATTTGAAACTGGGATTTAAAGTTAATCTCATTCATATATTGATTTAGGTGATTTAAAACTGTGATTTACTGTTATATTATAAAATTGACATTCAACAATACTCAAATATTGTTTGAGGTCGTGTCGAATGTTTTTAAAACTTCTTGTCAGTATTTAATGGATATTTTTTCTGATCAGTATTAAATGTATCTGAAATACAACCCATGATATAGCTTGTTGTTTTAAACATTTGATAATACGTTGTGAATAAAAAAACGAATTAAAGTAACAAAACATAATGACTTTTTTCTAAAAATATAACTTACACAGGCTGATAGCAAGATGATTTATTGTACATACATGTATATATTAACGATTTCAACAAGTTCAAAAATGTGTAATAGAACGTTTTCATTACCTTTAATTTTAGATTTAGTATTCTTTATTTAGTACCATTATTTTCTTCATTCGACATGCGGTCTTCTGTAACACATAGAAGCTGTGTTTCTAAAGGTTCCAACATCGCCTTCGTTTCTGGATAATCTGTCGGTAAATTAAGTATTTGATGGCATTCTATGGATAAGTCTTTATACTCGTTACCTGTTACTTTTATTTTGTCGTATAATCTTGTATTTCTTTCTATTTCGGTGAAAACAAAGTTCTTTCAGATTTGAATTTCATTTTCGAAGGAGATTTGGTAGATAAGTGTTCATGATGATATACGATAGTGTGTTTTGCTACCATCGGAGAACTTTACCGTAATCGTTCTCCAGGCATCCTCGCAGTTGATGATGAATCCGGCCTGGCTTGGTCTTGATGTCGGAACCTATACTTTTGAACATGACCATTGAACATGACCATTCTTCTTTGCCATCGTCTGAAATAAATAAAATGTTGATCTTCAATCCGTTAAACAACTACTCCTTCATCTCGTACAGGGACATGTTGATGGTATTTGTGTAACACAGATTCGTTTTGTCGCAATAAACTCGTACATTTAATTGCATTATTGTTTCACAACAATAAGTAATTTTACCGGTCCAGCAACACGATTGCAGTTATTTTAATATCATAAATTTGCCATCGATACACAATATTAAATTGTACTCTTATTAGTAACTGATTTTGTAAAATAGTTTGAAAACAAAGATGCCAAAATTCATCGGGAAAAAACGTATGAGGCCAAAGATATTATAAATGTCCATGTGATGCTTTAATTTGAATAAACTAACCACAGATCGTTTTGTTGCAATGTATACTCTTCCAAATGAAGTCACTGCAGTATACGCGCTTGTAAAAATACTGCTCCGTGTAAAATCTATTCGTACCAACTGCTTTTCCAAAACGTTCTAGACTAAGACTGTTCATCATGAACGTATTACCTTTTAAATGTTCAGTCTTTAAATGACATTCTGAAGAACTCAATAAATAGTATCAGTTATTTAGGCCTCATTAATTGGAATTTTGTAAAGGTTTCTGGTGATTAATTAAGTAAAATGTTTGTAAGGTAACGCCGTGCATCGAATAATAAAATTTATATAAAAATATAATGCATGCATATAATAAATTGTATTTGTGTAAAATAAAGCGTGTATTTGTAATGGTGCTTAATAAATTACAGACAAGAAAAATTGTTACTAATTCATACTTACATCACATGCAGTCATGATTTTTGTGGAAGCAATTTGATCGGCCATACGTTTTTCTGTAAAAAGGATAAAAAAAGCTGAAAGGCATGCGTGATTTTGAAATGAATGGGGGCGGCAATAAAAAAGTTATGTTTGGTTTTGGTTGATAAGAACTTCTAGTTTCGTCCTAGTTAACATGTATCTAGTAAACATACTTACATACGTTTAATTTTACACCAGAAAAGCATTTAACGAGCTAACGTATTTTTCGGCTGAAATCGGGATACCTTTGTGATCATCTCAAAAGCGGGACTCATTTAGATCGTAAAACCTTTTAAGTTCTCACTACTTAAAAAACTATTCGAACACATCTATTGTTTACAAAACACAGAAAGAAACATTAATATACTCGTATATGGATTTTAAATACAAATATGTCTGTGTTTGTATACAGGAGAGTAATTTAATAAGTGAAACCCAGCAAATATCACAAATTATATAGCAAAGGGCTCCCGCTAAGAAATTTTGCGGAGGGTCAAGTCGAAATATCGAGCGAATATTACTACGAAATAAACGCTTATCACTTACTTGCTGATATGGCTGGAAAGTGAGCGGCAACAAATAATTAAATAACAGTATTATAGGGTATAAAACTGAGAAAAACACATGTTTCGGCACGTACGTCGCCATATTGACTTCCTTTAGATCATCACGTGATTACCCCTTCTGTAAAAGGGGCCTTTTCACGTTTTGGTAAATTGACAAAATTGAAAACAGTTGTTTCAGATTCGATATTTTCATTTTAGTTATGATATTTGTGAGGAAACCGTAATACTGAGCATAAACCATGCTCTAAAATAGCCATTATATGTGCATCTTTAAAAACCTGAAAGTTTTAAAGAGTTGCAACGGGAAACGATTGAATAATTTGGAGAGTTCTGTTGTTGTCGTTATATTTTGTAAAACTACGAGGATTGCTTATGTAAAAGTATAACAACATCGTTCATTGTGTGAGGACGGATTGCCGAGTGGTCTAAATCTTCAACTGAACTTTTACTCCAGGGTTCAGTGGTTCGAGCCCTGCTGCGGGTTACTTTTTTTTTCTTTTTTTAAATTTTATTTTTGATTTTTTGCGGGAGCTTTTTATATACAATGTTTAAATTTATCAATATAAAGCATTTAATGACAAACTTCAAAACATGCCAAAATCTGTGAAACGATCCCTGTAATGCAGTTTTATGAAAGATGATATATCAGTATTATATTGCAAAATATGTTCTTATATGTATATCCATATATTCATCCGTTTCCCATGCTAATTTCTTTAGACATTATTTAAGTTTTGCGACTGTTTTTTGTTTTATTCTCGATTCTTGGATATAGCATTATTATTAACCTTGTTTCTGTTTCTTTGTATCGAATAAAATTACTAAATTATTTCAAATGGCAATAATAAAACAGATTTTCCTTACGCATTCTTAGTCAGTATATGTTAACAATTCTTTTCATTATTGATCATTCATCTATCCTTGTTATTGTGTTTATACTCATATAATAATTCTACCACCAGCTTTGCGACTTTTTTTCTAAGTGTTTTATTCTTGATTCTTGTAAATGGTATAACTCCGTCACTTGTTTCAGTTCCTTTCTTCCGTCCAAAATCATTTCTATGTACACCGTTTTCAAGAAGAACAAACTATCTTCACAGTCGTTTTCCTTTTGTGCAAAAGTCCCTGCAACAACACTAATTGCCATAAAAACCAACATCACCAAACTTTGTTTATAACGTTTCATGTTTCAAAACCACCTTTCAAATGCTTAACATAGTTTTGCAGCCAAAACAGGGGCGAACATCAATTAAGAGTAAAAATAAAACGTGCGCAGTTTATTTTATGGCTTTTGATAATGCGGATAAACATTCCGTTGTCAATGGCCTCTGGACAGGTGAACACGTCGTATCTGACTTTCAATGAATATTAGTTTATCTTTGAAAAACATGTGTTAGTTTTACCGATGTTTAAAATCCTTACGATTGTAACTTTTATTATAAATGTTACAATTTATCAAGATACAATTATCAAATTATTTTCCTCGCATTTTATAGTATTCGACGAACGTATTTTTAATCTCTTTGTGTCTTCAACGAAAAATACTGATACTTATATTGTCTGGTACACCATTTTTCACGTACATTGTATACTCGCAATACATTTAGATATTTTTTAATTATTTATTGAAGCAAACAAAAACATATCAAATAGAAAACGAAATCAACTCCAGATGGACTTACATCAAACAATCTTTAAAACGGACATCGCCGCATTAGAACTGTCAGCCTAAAGTGGTGGGATTATTAACCGGTTAAATAGGTAGCGTAAACCAGTAATAGGTCTCGGTGAAATGTTGTGTAATAAGTATTAAATTAAAAAAAAAATATATTAATGTTGCTAAGGTAGACACGCTGAAGGTGTGTAGTACGTACATAAACTGTAATATCATTTTTTGATAAAGGTTACATTTTATGTCATGACTGCCAGAGAAGAATTCTGTCTGCCTTGTGTTTCTTGTGTTGTTGTGTTTTAGTCAAGTTTCATTTTTAAAGCCAGAATTATTTCGCAATCCAGCTGGGTGTGTTTGCAATGTGATGTCAGAAGTTATTACATCTCGGTGTTCTATGATTTCCTTTAGCATAATGTTCGCTTTTAAGCTAGACGCATGTCTATCTGAGGAACGAACGCGCAATTACAAGACATAAGCATGTGTGATTAGCGCAATGTTTGCTATCAAACGCATTGTGATTTATATAACTGTATCTATCAAGCGGCACTTGAACGTAGAGTGATTATTTCGAGTAACACGTAGAGTGATTATTTCGAGTAACTGATCTATTTTACCCGGTAAACCACTTCGTATTTATACTTCTTTTACGGCTCTACAGTGTTTGCGTTTCCCTCGTTTTTTTTGTTTCAAGATCGTAGACGTCGGGATAAAAAAGTTATTGAAGAGAAATCGTTCACGTATTGTCTACTTACGTGATGTTCGATAAATTGCATGTACAAATAAGATGTTCTCATATAATACACAGAATTGACGCACGTGTAAAGTAAAATAGCATTAAAATTACGATTGTTTCAGCAATATATTCAATAATAGCGCCGTTTGTCAAATAAACGCATACTTGTAGATAGATATACATTGAACTTGACTATTTATGAAGAAAAGATTCCCGGAGATATTCGTGAAAGCGGGCTTTAAAATGTAAAAGAATCTGGAAAAAATACTTGAGTTCTTTCTGCATCTAAAGTTTTTTTTTTGTAGAACGACATTGTGACGACAAACCGAACTATTGTTTACTCAGATCACACAGTCTGAATATATAGTCGTTAATAGGTGTACACTTTGTTATACCAGCTACATAACTCAATCGCATACAGTTTTCAAATACATATCATTCCGTGACCAGTTTACTGTAAAGTAAACGATTATAAACTATATCTTTTTAAAGCAATTAAGCCATTTACTGAGTAAGTTTTGTTGACATAACGATTACGTTACTAGGTTAGAAAATATTTCAAATCGGTCAGAAAATCTTGTTTACGTTTAAGATTTACGCACATGCTGAAAACTTAATTAAATTATCCAACAACGAACAAGAATGGAATCTTTAGGTTGGACCTCATGCAGCCAATTATTAAACGAATGACATCTCCTGATAAAATTTCGAGGCCGGCAACAATTCTAAGAACATTTAATCAATATTAGGCATAAATATGGCTTATAGAGTGGTTTCAAAGATTTGACGTGTTGACCTAGTTTTCAAACCCTAATGAGCCAGGTTCAAATTTTGACTACATATAAGTACGATCAAGTGTATTCGATTCAGATTAATATTATTGCATTGTTCGATTTTTATACTTAAGAAACATAAACAGTTATATTGATAAATGTTCAGTGCTAAATAGACGAAATACATGGATTCGTTTTCTTTTAAGTGTATTATATATATATGAATAACACATTTTGGTCAATGGACAGTTTCATCTTATTTGCTTATGAATTAAAGCATCAAGAAGATTTCCTTGATCGGATGCTGTGCCTGTGTAGTGTAGCGTACATTTCAAGTTGCTTACTTTGGAGAAGAATTTATATATGAATGGAAGTTTGGGCGCAGAAATTCCGTCGAGATAGCAGCAGACATGATATTTTACCTATTAGATATGCTACAGTCGTCGTTTTTTCGTGTAAAATATAGTTCAAAACCACGTTTAAAATTAGTTTCTGAATGAAGTATTGTTAAAACTGATGTTATATCTAGCATGAGGACGATACTTGATGAAGATGTCAATATAGTTATATTGCATCTTTGTTTCGCAATCTTTCATCGTATTCGCGCAATGTTCTAGCGTTCTCGCCCTTGCAATTCAAATGTCGATAGTACGCAATGACAACAAGAAGTTACTTGATAACGAAACGAACGTGAATACGATGGAAGATAATAGTGATATTACGATGCCATGTTGTGAGAACACTATGCAAGATCGCGTAATCGCAATATGTTATCGCGTTTTCGACCTATTAAAAACAATGATGACACCACGAGCTCATGATGCGACAGCACGAATTAACATTGCGAAATTGCGATATTACTATTGTGACCTCGCAGCGTGATCTCGCTTTCTTCAATCGTGACTTTGTGTTCACGCATCGTGGTTTCGCTTTTTGGTATCATGATATTGCGTTCTCGCCCTTGTAATCCAGAGATCGACAATACGGAACAATAAGTGGAACTACGAAACACCATACTATATGCATCAGACATTAAAGCAGTATAATGTAGATGTGTTAACAAAAAGAAACATTAATTGGCCTTAATTGAACATCGTTCGGTAGTGTATTCCCTCGCAATTAGTTGTGATGGTGTTCCATCTGTTTAACTCACTTTGCACTTACATCAATACCTGAATGTATATACTTTCTTCGCAACTGGTCAAGCAATCACGAGTTTTTTCGGGTTAATGAGTCGAATTTGCACATTTTAAAAAGCCTAGTTGTGCAAGATCAAATTTAAAACGATATCAGGGAACCATCGGTACATTTTCATGAAATATTCAGTCATTATATCAAATGAAACTATCGATCAAAATGACAGAATATTTCAAGACGATTACATATATGATAAGGTTCGCAATCGGCTCAAGAACAAATGTAAAATGATATAATTCGAACGAACAATATAAAGAAACTTGTGATGTTTATTTAAAACGAAATTACATGTTAATAGTGTAACCCAAATAAAACGTTTTTAGACAATACCTTACTATCCCATGTTACATTAAGCATTTACCATTTTATCTTTTTTTGTTTTTTTCGGCAATTCGTTTGTTTCCACATAACAAATAATACATTAATAAATTAGAAACAAATCGATCAATACACCAATAGACCAGCAAACGTAACAAATCGAACGTCATCATAAGATGCAAGCATCCAGTCAGCATTTTTATACTCTTCCATCCACACACTTTGTCCTTTGGACAATCTGACAAGAATTGTGTTGGAGGCCATTATTTCATATGTTATCCTCGTCTGATAAGGGTCGGAAACGACGTCGGCCGTGTTCGCCCCGTCTACCACAAGCTTCACGTGCGTCTCGGTGTAGCTGTTTATTGAAAAGGAAAACATGTAGACACCATCCACTGAAGCGTTAAAAATGCCGGTGTAAACATTGTATGCTCCACCGTCATTCAGAATTGTTTTATCACACTTGATCACATGGCCTTCTGCCAAACGTGGAATAGGGTTACTTAAGTACGCTGAGAATGCAATTTCACCAGCAATCGACCGTTTGTTTCGTTTTGACTTTGTTTCATACAGCTTTGTAAGTTCATTCAAAATAATGCTGTCGCTCAAAGCTTTGGTTCTGTTGTGTTGTTTACCAGTGGTATTACTTTCATGTTCAGTTGCTACTTCTGTTTCGCTTACAAATGAAAACAGCGTCTTCTGCTGGAGATTCTTGGGTTCGCTCTGTTTTGTACACATTGTTTTAAATTGTTCAGATTGCCGAACAATTTCATCTTCCAGAAAAGAAATCCTATCGCGACAGTGTTCTAGATCGGAAACCTTCATTTCTAAATCAGCTAACCGAGCTTACATCAAATTCAAAAGCAAAGCGGCATCTGGCTTTCCTGTGATTTCTTCGATTCCCTCAAGCTGTTCTTTCATTTTGAAAGATGAAGAAGGCTGACCCCATGCAATTACACAAGTACACAGTAAAATACCAATTCCAACAGTTTTGTACAGCGACATTTTAACGTTGAGAATAATTATGCTTCACACAGATCACCCAGACTGAATATATAGTCGTTTAGTGCGTGCTTTGAAACAGCTTGGAGTTATAACACATGTCATTGTAGAGTGATGGCAAACATGGCTATGATGCGATGTTAATAATCATAACTAAAACCAAAATTTGGTTACCCAGCAGTAAGAGTAAATAACGTCAAAGAATTAACACTGACAGAACGAGATTATTTCATCACCAGTCTACTATGAAGAAAAAACATCATGTATAGATATTTTAATCTCTTCCACGTTGGTAACCAATCCACTTCGTTAGTAAGTAAACAGACAACGTAACAAGTTTGCAATTAGGTGCTAGGTAAAATGTAGGTGTAACGATTACATTGCTATGTTACCAACATTAAAAATCGCGCAAAACAATAATTGTGATGCTTAATGTGTAAGAACATCTGATCAAACTAGTGCCCGTTTTATCCGGACACTCAATGAGCAGCGAGCACTTATCTCTGTGCTTAGATTGTAAATACCAACGACCAAACATGCAACCTCACTTGGTATCAAAAGTGTGATTACACTTTATTTTTCAATTGTGTTTGATTTAATGTGCTGTCGACACATAGATGATATATCGACACATAGATGATGTACATTAATAGTTATATACAAATACAAACATTAACTACCAGTCAGGCGCCGAGTTAATAAATGTGTATTACTAGTGTGAGAACACGTATCTGGTATTATTTTAAACTCATCTTATCTCGACTATTTTATATTTATTTAAATTTATGAGAGAAAATGTCATTGAAACAAAGAAACAAAAACAAAACACGACTAACATCAAAATATTATATACTGTGTGCTACCAATTTATTCCAGCAATGCTGAAATATGCACAATTTTATACCACTTTTGATTTCGAAAAAACACTAATAATGAAAGGGAAACAAATCACTTTGTGTTGATTTGCAGTGGCGTTACTGTTGATTAATATTGATGTATGAAACTGGTTGATAAGTTCATATCATTATGCAACTCATTACGCATGAGCACACATGGTTTCTAATTAACATATAAACTTTGTTTGTTTAATAAGCAAACTGGAGATTATTATCTATGTGTTTGCTAAATATATTCTAACACTATTGATGTTGGATATTCAGGACGGATTACGTACCTGCGTAAAATAAGATACAACATCAAGTCATCAACTATGTATTGTCAAAGCAATAAAACGGTTATTGAAACTGGCTCAAACTAGTTCCCAAAAATGAATTGGATTCGCGGGTCGAAAATTTACCCGTGGATCCGGGACAAAACTTTACTAACGATACCGGTCAGGTCGCTTATTCATGAAAGGAAAAATGCATGGTTATTTGTACATATATTTAATTATTAGAATCAGATTTTCTTCTCAATAATTTTTAGCATTGATTTCATTCCAAATTAAGACAAAACGACCACCAAATGCAAGTAAATCGACGTAGGGTACTCTGAAAATATTAACATACATTGTACAAATACATTGCGAATGTCTGTATCAGAACTTGTGTTTATAATCTATATCGATTTCAAACGTAAAACGACATTTAAATCGAACAATAATAATTCTTACTTTATCTTCACATTTTGTAAGAGAAGCTTTATTTTAGGTTAAAATATGTAGATATTTTCTCTCAGCTGTTTATCGTTCTAGCGAGTAAATTATGTTTGATAATGACATTATTACTATGATAACTAATATTTAATTTCAGCAATATGGTGTATTCATAATAAATAGTAGCATATTTCAGTATTTTAGTCAATATTTGATTAAATATAATATTTCTATAATAGATTAACCATCTGTATTTCTTTCATATTAAAAAGCTACAAAAACCGTATTATTAAATGCACTTTTATTTTTTTGTATAAACTCATTTGACTGATTTAAATCATGACCGAACCGACACGAAATTGCAAGGGTATATTACCTTGAAACCGCCGACCCAAACCGAATATTTTTGTACCCGTTTTAGCCCTTGCTTAAGTATGTTATACATAGTTATTTTCTTCAACATTAAAGGCCTTTTAAGTTGCGCATTTTTTAAAGAACATCTTAGTACTAAAATCTGCCTCAAAGTGTGACAGTTGCAGATGAGCTTTGTATCGAAGCTCTACATTTTATGTAAATCAGAAAATGTTCCGCGTTGAACATTAGTTCGGAAATGTTTATGTTATTCGTTTAACTGAAAATGCAATGTTTATAAGCTATTATATCAGAAAAAAATATACTTTATTTAACATAAGCTAAACACTTGAACGTTTTCTTGAGGGAATCATTTATTACTTTATGCGATTAGCTGTCGACTATATGTTTATATCACCAATTTCAGAGGAGAAATTGATTCATACTTGTATGTCATGTTGATGTATCCGTTCGATGAGTCTGCTAGACTGGCATTGGAAATCAACAAAGGTTTCTCTTTTGTAGTCACCTTGTACCAAAATGTATCGTCAGCCAGTTTTGTGGATAACGGTTTTATTTCTAGGGTACGGTATTAAGTTCGTGTTATTTTTACAAATATTTAGCAATTGATATTTATTTATTTACTTATTTATTTATTTATTTTTGTATTTGCGTATTTTTTAGTTAATAAAATTAACAATTAACATTATTTACAAATAATCCTTCAAATCAATTTGATATTTTTAATTATAGTTAAATTACATTTAATACGTATTTAAGAGTAGTTTATAATATTACCTTTTTTAGTAATGTCTCAAGCGTACACGGGACGTTTTCTAAGCACGAAGACATGAGTCTTCAGCTAGATAAACTGTTGCTTGGATACGATAAACGCCTTCGACCTGGATATGGAGGTAATATGTAGACTTATTTTATGTGTCCATAAATCAAATGTATTGTTTCAAATAACACGGCAAAATATTGTGTTAACTGTCCTTTTTTATTAGTGCTGTGATCTTGTCCATTGTGCGCAAATGTACAATACACAAACTTAATTGGTGTTTTTTTTACTTAAATTATATAAGTAATTTACTAATGTCCACATTATATAAGTAATGTAAAATTAACACCATCCTTCATTTATGCTGTATGTGCATATACAATATCAAACTATAATAATAACATAATTTTTGTGCAGCAATAATTGCTTTTGTCTAAGTTTATATGTAGTTGCATCCAATCGTAATTGATATTGATGTATATAAACACTCTTGATATATATTGTATATGCAAGCATTTCCTCTTATTTACTTAGAATTTTAATAAGAAGTTGACCATTGATTTCCACTTGTTTAATTTCTCCCGCCAAACGCCGAGGGGTTTAGAATTTGCTTTGTCCGTCCGTCCATCAGTCCGTCCGTCAGTCCGTCCGACCGTCAGTCACACATTTTCACAAAAATGGCTATATATTCTAGATACTTTATAAGATATCAACGTGAATCTTTATGCGTGTGTATATATTAACGTCGGGGTGATATTAATTCAACCAATTTGCTTGTCTTTTTAGTTTCTATGTGTTGTAAAATGTTCTGTCTTACGTGGTTATGAATATTTTCAGAGATTCAATTCTATTTGAATTCAAATATATGGCTCATTCAAGAAAAGAGAGGCATGTTGGCTTCAAAATTTGAGTTCAATCATGTAGATTTTAATTCATTTGCCATAAATATAACTTTTTTTTGTTTTTTGTTTGAACATACAGCAGATATTAAATGAATTGGCGTTTTGCAAGCTCCGATAAAGATATCTGATGGCATGGTTTTATTCAGCTTATATGGTCATGCTGGCATATAATGAAATTAGATACTATTCTCAAGAGTACATATTGATACTTCTCATATTGATGGAGATTGTTCAGCGTTCTTTGGTCTTTGATACATAAGGATGGGTCGACGAATCTAAGTTATATTGCATCATACACAAATAGCTAAAAGCGATGCTTAAAAAATTCACACCCTTAACAATGAAAATACCGTTTTTTGTAAGTTAGTTCATGTTAGTTCACATATACTGCTTCCTGGTATTAACTTTTCAGAAAAACCTTTGGTTGTCCAGACTGACATATTGGTTCGTTCAATGGGACCTGTAAGCGAGAAAAACATGGTAAGAAACATGTATCTATATTAAAAAACATAACGAAGTAGCGGTATGTCCTCCAAAACCTGTTTCATGTGCAATAATGTGCAGAAGATATGTTGCTGTTTATGTAATCTTTTCTGTCTATTTCCAAACGCTAGTTACATTACAGCTAGATGTGTTACTTTGTTGGTTTTATTTTCCAAACCAACTAGTGTAATAATCTTTCACATGCTAACAGGAATGCTAAATATCTTTGTTGTATATGTCTTCACATGGCTGCAGAAAATGATCGAAATAATGTAGCATCAACAAGGCGAAAAAGGTAGAAAATGGCTTTGTAAATCTTAATCATCTAGACGTTTTCTTTAGTGATCGAACCAGAAGCATTACGAATATCGTCAATCTAATCAAATGTCTGATGTCTGTTTTCTCCTGAATATCGTTATTCTTTCTAAATATATTTTATCCCAAATGACTGAAGTAAATTAAAGACAAAGCCTTTTCATTGGAATTTCAAGTCATGCTTTTCTTTCCAGTTAAAGCATTGATAAATCTTTATTACTGACTGTCGATGAATAGTGCTTGTAGCGTTGTTATGTAAAACAATTGTAGCTATTTTCAATAATATTACGTGCATACATTTTCGGATGAGATGACATTTAATACTTAACTGCACGCAATAAGTGTGAGGTTCCTTCGTGTTTCATTGTTGATTCAGTATTCAACATTTACCAACAAAATTTACTTAATAAAATATAGAATATTGTATGGCAGTGTTCTGAATACTTTTATGAGCTTACATGTACGAATTCTAAAAAAATAAAATAAATTTGCATTAAATGTCAATAAAGTGAAGAAAACAATCTTTGTAAGATTAAAAGTACATTGAAAAAAAACAGTACATAACAGTATATGTCAAATGGAAAGTAGTATCATATAAGGACTTGGAGCTCTGTTTGTTGACATGCAGACTAAAATACGAGAACATATATTATCATTACAGAAAAGTATTTATTTCCTTTATAAAACCTCTTAATTTGACTTGGCGTTCCGCCAAGTGTATTGTGTTCTGAACTAGAATTCCACGTCCTTAAGAAGTAACCAATCATGCATCGCCAGAAGATTTTCGATGAAATGTTATGCGTTACGCTGAAAAACTTAGTGTTTACTTTTAAATATGTATGATGTATTTCAAAACTGGTCAACCCCAACTTTAATTATTTTTATGTTTAATGTTTGGTTCAATGTTTTGTTCTATAATGCATAGAATATTGGCCACTTCCCTTGAATACAAACATAGCTGTAAGCATGAATTCCTCTCCTGATAAATGTCTGTCTTTATAATGTCTATAATGTTCAGTGTCGAATTATGATCACGCGTACAGAAATCGACTATTTTGCGCATATACACTTGGGGACTTTTCTAACGCATCACTTTTCAAACTTGAATATCTCAGTTATGAGTAAAGATATTGATTAATTTTTTTATATACGATCATTTGACTTTATTGTATGCAAGCTCACGATAAAATCATTCATCCGTGACGATTGGACGCTTTAGCACGTGGGGTAGGTGTGCTTCCATATTTTGGACGTGGAAATGGTGAAACGCGATTTAATTCTAGTTTTATTTCAATTTAATTATTTTAAGTGGGTTCTTACACAAGGAAAACATAAAATTAATTTACAAAACAATAAAGCTCGTATAAATATTCAGGAGCGCAATTGCGCACTTTGCATTTTACAGGCTACCTTTCCCACTTGCTTAAGCGTCCGATCGTCACGGATGAATGATTTGATCGTTAGCTTGCACATATTGTAGTCAAATGATCACACGTGCAATTTTAAATAAAAAAATATTTACTTATTACTGATATATGTAAGTTTTAAAAGTGTTGGGTTAGAAAAAACACTAAGTGTAGTAAAAGGCGATATACATGTTATTCCAATTTAATTTCAATTTCATAATTCTAAGTAAGTTTTTACACATAACATTTATTAAAGAAAAACAATATGGCTCGTATGAATATTAGGGAGCGAAACGGCTCAATCGGCATGTTGCAAGCCGGTCAGTTATTAAGACGTGTAAGTTTATGCGTTTTACTTTTCACATTGTTTTTATTAAACGTTGTATGACTTTGCAAACTTGACTTTTGAAGCGACGTTTTTAATTTGTTATGTTTTTATATTTTGTTGTTTTTCAATTTCAATTACATTTTCAGGAATTATCAGATACGTGTTGAATTATTCTTGGTCCAAATTTGAACACAAGCCGTTCAAAAATAAGGGAGCTATATTGATATGATTAAGTGTTGCGTTAGAAAAGTCTCCAAGTGTACACACAATCGGAAATACATAAAATAGAATACTTATTCATGTTTTCATTTGTCCATGCATGATCATTGCACTGTCGAACATATGACTTTTTTCATTTCGCTTAGGTTTTGTTTTTCACAGTTTAACTTCTATCAAAATATATGCATGTGAAGGACACTTGACTAAGTAAAACTTCCAGAAACACACACAGGAGAGTAATTCGTGTTATTTGTACAAAACAGTATGGACATTCATACCACAAAGTTTTTAACCGCCGACAAATATAGTTGATTAAATTGAAAAATAAGAGTAGTATGAAATACATGTCGATAATAAATAAAATTTCAAGCGGTTTTATAATAATGCATTGAAAAGATATATATTAAATTATATACTTTAAGTAAAATTGACATATAATAGAGGCTACATCGCAACACACGTAGCATTAAGTTTAAATCAATCGTACGATACAACTGCAAATAGCAATTGGTAAAAAGGTGTCAAGATGAAAATGAATTAAATATAAAGCTGATTACTGAATACATCTAATATCAAGGATTACTCCATGGACTGTTACTTCCGTCAACTGTGGGTCGACAAGCGTCTGGCACTCAACGTTTCAATGGCAAACATATCGCTGAATATCAAGATGCTAGAGCGTCTCTGGTACCCAGACACGGTTTTCCTGAACGGCGGGAAATCGTACGTGCACATGGTACCAATGCCCAACAAGTTCTTCCGGATCCACAAAGACGGAACTGTTCTGTATTCGCAACGGTAATAAGATATGCCATCTGCGTCATTCGTCATTGTTCTATTCTATTAATTTTCTGTTTATAAGACACACATGTGATTTCTGTTTCATTTAATTAATTCTATGAATGATTTGGTAAACGCCATGTCAAGCATGCAATCTTAAAAAGTATGTATCGGTAGGATTTACATATTACTTTTTATGTGCATAAGTGATTTGATAAGTGATAATTCAAGTTGCCATATTTTACTTACATATAAATATTTTATTGCGATATATAAACTATTTTTATTCTTAAAATATATCAATTCAGCTTGACAATTCGAGCCTCTTGCATAATGCGTCTCGAGAAATATCCCTTGGATTCGCAGACGTGTCACCTCTACGTTGCGAGTTGTGAGTCAATGTATATATGTAATATATAGTGCTTTATTTATTTGATGAAGATAAATATTTTTATTTCAAGTCAATAGATGCACAATTATTTTATTTTATAAATTATTACACACATATAAGCAGACGGATGAAAACAAATATAACATAATTTGTACTTGCACAGTTTCAATGAATGTGCCTTTTTGAATCATGTAAGTAGATCTGCTATATCGGTTGATATGGTAGCCTCTGCCTATGTATTGTCGAATACATTTAAGTTGCTTACTCGGTGGAAGATGTTATCTATGAATGGAGGTTTGGGCGCAAGAACTCTGTCGAGATAGCAGCCGACATGACTTTGTCCCAATTTGATATACTACAGACGCCATGTTTCAACACGACGATGCCGTTGCGGGGAGGTAAGAATCATTATGTATAGTCCAAAACAATATATCAAAGTTGTGTATGAATGAAGGAGTATTAAAACTACCAATAGAAATAAAACTATAAGAGATAACGGCCCACTTCAAATGTCCTTCTTTTCTGTTCTTCTTTATGGTGTTAAATCTGTGGGTTTCTAACCTTGGTTTCGTTTAATTGTCTAGGAAGAACCATATGATGATTAATTTAAATTTATACATGCAAACTGAAAATGTGCGTTTTATTGTTAGTCATACATCTTAAATATGTGCAATGATCATGTGCCGAATTCAATTTGACCGGCCCTGAAAATTCACATTTTTACACGGGACGTTATAAAGATAACTTTTTCATCAAACAAACATATAAAACGCTGTCGCCATCAATTTAAACTCTTCACAATCGTATTTGTGGACTTGTTTTAATAACGCTTACCATCCATGTTTATGTCTGTCCATAAAGTGACTTCTTGTTGATAAAAAATAGTTAATCGCGCGCCTTTGTTTGAATCATTAACAGTATGTTTTTGTTCAGCTTCCCACTCCGTTTTGACGGTCCAATTCTACCTGCGCCGGCACATGGGCTTCTTCCTCATCAACGTGTATGTTCCTTGCTGCCTCCTCGTGGTACTCTCCTGGGTCTCCTTCTGGATAAACAGGGAGGCCACCTCGGATAGGATAGCGCTTGGTATGACACTTATTCATACATTCAGCACTTCCTCATGTCGAAAAATATTGTTGAACATATAAAAATATAATTTATAAATTCGTTGGAAAAAAACAACAGTGGAAATAAACAGAACTGCTCAAAGATAAACACAGCAGGCGGGTTATAATATTTACCTATAAACTACTATAAATGAAAGAACAACACATATTATTATAATATAAATATATTAATCTCCGGCAAAGTTTCGATAAAAACATGACCTCTTAAAGCTAACGTACAGCCATTTTGTGAGTGTGCCATCATAAATAACCAACCACTTTTTAAAAAGACCTTAATGTTTTAAATTTTACAGGAACCATGGTGGTGTTGACAATGACGTTCATCGGCCTTGATAACCGAAATGACTTGCCGCGCGTGTCTTATTCGACGGCGCTAGACGTTTACGTCGCTTTCTGTTTCTTTTTCGTATTAGCCACCATCATTCAGTTCGCCTCCGTCCACTATTACACAAAGTTCGGCTGCGGGGAGGGACCGCAGCTAGTCATGTGTATCTCAAAGCAGGTCGAACTTGAACAAATAAAGGAGGACCAGGTAGGGACATATTGAAAACTTGTATGACATGTTTCATTACTTTATAACGTCGTATCAGAGAGAGGTACTTGCACCATTATATATTCCTTTGTATAAGGACTCTTGTTATTAAAACTTTTTAATTTTAACTATGAAATACATCAGTGATGTATTTTTGACATTTTATTTCATTTTGGTTTTAAGTATTGGTCACTTTTAATTCGGCAAATGATGTATCGTTTGTGCAGTTTGTGATTCACGTTCTTTTTATCATTAATCTTTAGTTGTAATAACAAACATCATATACAGAGCCGTGAAAGACAACTGGACATCGTGTGAAGACAATATCAAAGTCTACATTTTGGAAAAGCATCATTTATAACATAGAGTGTAGTTCGTAAGTGATTATTATTATTATATTTTTACCTCATTTGATTGACAGGAAGATGCAAAGTCCACAGACACCGTGGGAGAAAACAGCCTAAATCGAACAAAAGTTGTTGTTCCAAACATACAGAGAGAATCTATGCTATTCAAGTGCTGGAATTGCTTTTTCGGAACTCGAAATGTGCGACACAATAGGATGTTTACAAACGTTTTGGGACTCAATAGCGTCAGCAAAATTGATAAATTATCGCGCATAATCTTTCCAATTGTGTTCCTTCTCTTTAACATTCTCTATTGGTGCACGTACCTTACGGACTGAACGGCAGACGACTTTTTTTCACAACGTAATGATTTGTATATAAATATTGTAATAATAAATAATAAGAAAAATATTGTACATATTTCCTTTCAAAAGGTTTTAAGAATAAACATGCTGAAAAATGTAAAATTAAAGTTTGAAAGATAATCTTTAATACCAAAATACTTGTCATTTTATGAATTTAACTTCGATTGCATATTTTACAAGAAAAATAAATAGTGTTTATCTGTTCCATTAACAGTTAAAAAACGAGTGAATACTTTATATAATCAAAGAGGGAGAAGCATAGTTTCGCAAGCGCATTATTATTCCAATGCTTTATCACTCACCGTGTTTCGATAAAATACACAATACACCATTTATTGGGTCTGTAGTCCCCGAAATAAATAGTGATACAGTATGAAAGAAGAACGCTGAAATTATCCTATATTACAATTTATTCAACAGTTGATACATTCATCTGGCGATGTTTTTATTTGCTTCCAAGAACGATTCTTTCCCAGAATGGAGAAATGTCTCTTAAGACACTTTCGACAATTCATCAGAGGCAATAAATGAGATATGCCAATATCTATCCATTCTTAAATGATCAGGTTAATACTTGTTGGACAGCTTAGCATCTTGCTAACGACATTGGATGTCAATTTCGAGGGAACGCGCCGAAAAATCCATCTATTAACCAGTTCGCCATTTTATATGGCTACACATTGTTTGGCGTTCCGTAAAATAGGTTGTTTCTAGATTGAAGAAGGAATTTTTTTTATGTAGAATAAGGAGACGTTCTTAACGCGTTTAGAAACGATTTACGTATCTAATGGGCGGCATGAACGGGATTCAACAATATTATTACGTGTACAAACATTCGATCGTTCATATTTCCCAATTATATTTTTTAATAACAAATTATTTATTATATAAGTTAGGCTAAATTACAAGAGCATAAACTACGTGAAACTTACAACGAAGCAAGCTTGTATGCCACTTTTGTACTTGAACATGCCATTCATCTTCATTTACAGGAGAAAGCCAGTTAACATTTTGATAGGATTTATTTGCACAATCCCTTATGGAAATGTGCCTCGATCCATGGATATTAAATTGTCTGATGGCGCCATGATTCCGGATAATTTGACAAAGGGTACGCCCTTATTAATAAGATATCAGACAGTTTATATCTCTATTTCAACATAAAACGATTGGATTTAATCATGGTGTTGCCAATATCAGCCTTTGAGAACATCACTTCAATATTTTGTAACGACCATTTTTTTTTACATAACATCGCATACAATTGTAAGCAAATACTGGATAAAAAACGTAAAGATAAAAAAATAACACAATGATACTTATATTTGAGTTTGTCATACAAATGTTATGTTTCACACCACTCTAAAACAGCATGTCATGTAAGTCAAATACTGTGTTACGTATCAGGGTACTCCAATTGTTTTATTGAGATGGATTACTTGTGTTTATATGTATAAAACATCTGAACATATTAATATACATTAACAAAATAAAATATGGAAATATTGTATGAATCTGGTCAATCTCGCATTTCTCCATGTGACTTTGGTAATATTGATTGACTATGTAACATTCATCAACTTGCATTTTGTAAGTCACTGCTTCTGAACCGTAAATTGTTTATGGTCGTCTGTGTCATATATAAATATGAAGAAGTAGAGAACAGTGGATACATACATATTTGGTAAGGATCGAAACAAGCCAATATAGACTTAGCAGACACAAGTGCGTGTTTTGTATCAATTGAAACAGAAGGAAAGAGATCTTAATTCATATATATAATGACAGTAGCTGAAGTATCACTCATGCAGTATGTCGGGTACTGAATGTGTTGCTATATATATATATAATTATGTCGATTGCCTCAAATGTAACTTAGTAGCAGGCTATAAATCTTGTATTCATACGTATACATAAAAGACTAAGAGTCTTTTAATATGTTAAATATGCCTTATTTTAAAATTATAACTAAAATAATATAAAATGTTATGTAGCACTGCGAAATATATATTGATTATATAATTAGCATTAGGTTTAAAATCTGTATATTTATAAAAAATACTAGGTTAGTTTTAAATACAAATACTTTAATGTAGCGATTCTAAGAAAATCTGAACGAAGTGGTTTGGTGTATTGTTTACGACGTTGTGTAAATCTAATAACTTTTTCACAGATTTTTTTAGATGTTGAATACCAATGCCAAACCTACGGTCCGGTTTCGTTTTAAGTTTTTACTATATTTGAAAAACAAGTAACCCCTTGGTTAGGCCAATCTTGAATTCATTAATATGCTTTTAATACACTTTGTAAGGAAGCACCATACGATGCTAGGCGCCAAACACTACACCGCTGGACCTTGTGGTTCAGAGTACACGATAGTTGTGGAGTTTTCACTATATACTTACCAGGAAAAAGTAGGGAGAAATCAGTTTTGACCAATAAGGCATTTCTTTAATATAACACAACCGTTCAATGTTATATGCCAAATACCTAACCCCGGGAATTTCGATATCAGAGTTTAAGACTTTTTTGAAGATTTCTCTATTCATTTAAGAAAAACAAGTGGTTCATTTGGCAAAACAAGTATTGTCCCATGTTACATGATTTGAACTTAAAGGCCCTATAAATGTGAACATCCGTAATTATTTACCGATTTTTAAATGTTTTTTTCGTATTTAATTTATAAAGGTTATCAAAAAACAATATATATATGCTATAGGGCATTACTATAAAAAATGAGCAATACAACTTGTTTTGAGCTCAAAATACAGTGTCCTCCAAGTCAATTCTGTTTACAAACAATCAGTTTATTTACATCACTGTGTACTCGGGAAAGTGAAAGTGACTCAGGTCACCAAAAATATATCGTTGATTTTTAGTGATCTAATCAGTTACTGTCTGCTGATAAAAAGTTGTTTAAAATAGAATTAAAATTGAATTTTCTTTCGGCTAATTTTAGCATACGTCACCGCTTTCAGGCTACACACCACGTTAGTTGCAAAGTTGTAGACATTTCTTCCAATTATGAAACGGGTATATCTTCCATAATTCTTGATAACGTTGCACCTAAGCTGTGTTATTAGCATTTTTATGCAAGAGTAACTGAAATCCGGTAAAAATTAGACCAGTTTATATGCACAATAATTGGATTTGTAACCTTAATAGGGCCTTTAACTACGTGAGGGCCAAAAGACGATGTTATACACAAAATCTTAAACCCTTGCGATTTCAGATAAGATGATTTTATTCACAAAACAATCCAAAATCATTTGACCCCTGGGGCCTGGTCTGTTTTGACACCAGTTACATGATTTAAAAAACTGTGTAGATGAGTACTATAAGCATTTACACATTAAACACCTCTGAGAGTTGCGGTTTCAAAAGGGATTTTTAATTTTAATGTTGTCTATTTGAAACAATTTTACTTATGATATGTTATATGGCTGAGGATAAACATGCACAACCAAGCTTTGTACTGTTGTATTTTACGAACGTATAGGGTCTTCTCCCTGAATTGCCTGATCCGAATGTTAAACGATAAATACGAGACGTTGATTTTCGTTTTGTTTTCTTTAAAACTTTACTCAGAAAGTTACGATTCAATTTTGTTTTTGTATGAAAACAAACTTGGTTAGTTACATGGTATTTAAGTTGAAATTGTTTTCTCTGATTGCTATTTAATTTAAACCATAAGGTTTTGAGATTACTTTGTTCTTATACTTAGATATTTTAGAACACCTTAAAGCCGGTTGAAGCCACCTAATGTTTTAATTTGACAATTGAAGGCGCTGGCCCAGGTTTTGTTCACTTACATTTGATTGTTGCGTAAGAACGAGTCTTACTTTCAACATATATGTATGCCTCGTTGTTTGGCATTTGGTTCCTTGCCATAAATAAAGGACCGCATAGCTTGACAAGATTTTATTCTGCAGGTGATGGTTCCACGTGTGTATACTTGAGCCAAGGGTCAAGATTGGAATATTAGACGACGTAAAACACCCAACATTAAACATATGAGCCTAGTGGATTCCGGGGAGTTTTTTTAATTAAAATTTAAAATGTATTTTCAGCACTGGTAGCCTACATGTAGCAAACAGGAACGTTTTGAACAAACTCTTAGAGAGAAGATTTTCCGTCGTTTAAATTGCTTACAACTATTGCGTTATTACTGACGAAACACGATGGATGACGAAGGCCGCCGATAGGCCATGTACTCATAAGAGCTAAAACAAAACCCAGAATAGCAGTATACATTCTTTTAACAAGAATTTAATAACTTATTTATGTATTTGCGAGAATACTACCGAACTCGCCTTTTAAGAAAAGTGATGCAAAAAAAGGATTGTGTTTCACATGTGTATTGAACAATAAGTGAACATCGTACTTTTGGCAACAGAGCCACTACATGCTTGATTGTACTTCAATAAAATACAGGATATTATTATTAAACACATACGTAAATGTATTGATAACCACAATGCATGTAATTGAGTCATTATTTTACATAAGTATTAGTTGATAAATTTAATATTGTTTTAGTTCATTAACTATGCTACGTTTGATGGCTTTATATTGCACAGAGACAATAAACAAACACAAAAGCAACCGTTTAACAACCATTTGATAAGGTAATATAGCATTAACATACATACAAATACATAAAAAGTTGCATAAATGTGTGATTTGCTTTCCTTGTTAATACTGGGCTTATATAATCATCTACAACAAAATAACAATGAAAATCGCAATCAGACTGCAACAACATAGCACTGGTAAGATATGATTGCGTCCATTTGCAAATATCTTTTTCATGATATGTTAATAATTAAACAGCATACCATTTCTAATTCAACTTATTAAAGTAAACACTGGTTTTCAGTGATCTTCGTATGCCTTTAGTGAACTTTGTCAATCTGGCTCCGTGAAAGGTTGCTTATTGTTCGGCTCAGTAGCACTGTCTTGTACTTTTGCCAAGTTTCTTTGTTGTACATAACTTCTTTTGCCTCTTCTGCACTCATGTATTCACGTTGCTGTAAGTGTTAAGGAGTTGTAAAAGTTTTATGTCAGAAGTGATTATAGCGCATAATGCACGCATTCGATACAAGTGTGTCATTTTCCAGAAATAAATGCTCAATCCAAGTATTTTAAATAAAACATTCGCCTTCCGGTTTCTAATGACACCTCAAAACAAAAACATTTGCTTGTGATTACACATCTTCATATTTATGTAAATGAAACAAATAATTCTATAATATGCACACACTTGTGTTAACTTTCATCATTTGCATCAAAGTTTTAATTTTCAATAACTAAATTAAATCTGTATAGGGCAAATACGTGATCAGTGTCTTATTAGAAACACATGTATATATAAATTTATTTATTTAATTAATTAAATCTCTTTATATTCGATATTTATATGTTTTAAACTACCTTATATTCATTCGATGTTTAATTGCGTATTGTACCTATATTTTTTGGATTTTACTTAGACATTATCTTCTCTCCCAGAAACTAGTTGATTATGTGAAATGTTCATAGGAGCTTTGTGATTGCTAGCTTTGATTCTCATTTCGATAGTATCAAACATTTAATGGCTACTGTGTTTGATAGAAATAAAACCTACCATCGTCTCGACTTTGAGCATGGTGTTGTTTTTGGCATGCTGAATGAAAAATCTTTTGCTGATTTTTATAATCTCTGCACCATCACTTATCTGAAATCATAGTAGACATGATTCATACACGAACACGTTTTTGCTTTTGAAATATAATAAATGTATAACTTGATCTTTGTATTGATAAGTTAAACACGTTTTATAAAAATAGGACTGGACGTATAAACGCTGTAAGTGTGGAAGTTCACAAGGCGCTTTACCATGTTCAAACTTAATCAAGAGTTGTTTATTTTATGTTAAACTATTCTTGTTGTAATAATCATGCTATTTAGAAGACGAAATACGTGGGGTTATTGCGAAATGGATTATGGCTTCTAAATAGTAACTGTTAGTCACTTGCAGTTAATTGTACGATCCAAATGAAATTAAGCAAATATAACCGTAAACTCACCAGTGTTACACCCGGTGCCTCTGATGCCAACGCCTGCGGCTCCAGGTGTTCGAGACCCTAAAGCATTAAGACGGATTGCTCAATCCACAAAAAGTTTTAATGTCAATACGAAAATAACATGAAAACGTCAGAAATATAAAAAAAAACACGTCTGGACATGTATTTTGCGTACACTGAATATTTTAATTTTTAGGCAGTGGTATCAATGGTAAAAGTAGTAATTTTCTTTACTTAATTGAAAGCAGTCTTTTGACTAGCTTCAAACATAGTTCATGTATATATTTCTTTCGGTGCATAATATGGTGTGATGATCTTAAAAATTATTTTAGAATCCATTTTGTGTTAAAATTAATTGCGTATTCACACATATCCGACTTAAATAATGTAATGTATTATAAGATAGATTCTGTAGAATCTATATTTAAGGATGCAAATCGAAATTTCGTGATAATTCACAAATGCCTTATGCCTAACGTGATGCAGAACAAACTTTCAGAGTAGAATAATAATATAATTTCGGTCACTGATACAAAAAAGCGTTTTTCTGAAAACGTCTTTCTTTTAAATTGTTCTTATTTTATACAACAAAAGATATAATTTATTATAATAAGTATTGTATAGTAAATATGGTATATTATAGTAAATCTACGTTGAACATTAAACAAATAATTTAGCTCATAAAATGAAACTAGGTCACACTGTATTACTATTTCAAAAGTTATGAATGAAAATAAGTATATATTTCAAGAATAATTAACCATGTAGTGTGTCTATACTTTATAAGTTAGATATCTTAAAAATATGTACAACATTTAACATATCAACCACAACTGTACGTCCTGGCAAACTATCAATTAACGACTCTTACAGCTAATCAACATTTATTGCAAACATTTAAGTTATACATTGATGTAAATTGATGACAATATCATCCGAATTATGGTTAAAAAAAGAAGGTAAGAAAATTATAGTCTAAAAAGAAATGTCAAGTGAATTATGGTTAAACAAAATAGAGAAAAATATGGTAAAAATTTGATCATGCATTATAAACAAAAAAAAATTAAAGTTAAGTAGATGAACAAACTCAATATACATAAAGAATGTAAGAAGAACAATATTATCATTCATTATCATCATGAATAGTGCACGCTCATTTTTACGTACAGAAATATTGAATCATTTTGAACCATATTCAGAAAGATAAGGTGGAACTTTTCATGCAATATGCTAAAACACAATTTAATACAACGTCTAAAATTATTTAAATATCGAACAAGTTAAATAAAACATAGACCAGAAAAATATATGAAACGACAGAATGATTAAATATTTATACATTGGATATGCAACTGTTGCTGTATTCGGCAACAACAACTACAACACGGAAACGTTTATATTTTACGACCATATGACACACTTACTCCTTCCCTATTCCGGATTGGAAACATATGGCGGAATAGCTCCGACACGCTTCGCAGGCCCTTTATACATAATGAGGTTAGTAGATACTGTATGGTTTAGTGCTATACAGGGGATGTGCAAGCTTCATCATTAGGATTTATTTATTAACTAGTTTGCTATACAGTTGATTTTTTATAGTTGTGTTACACAATTAATATTTTATTGTGTTATTGGTCCGAATGTGCAAAACAAGTTCAAATACGTTAATATATGGAGCATGTTACTTTTAGTATCGACTATTATCGTAGCATGAATTATATGTTTGTTTATTATTTCCAATGTATTAATTTCAAACATAACGTAAAACATATAATTTATATTAGATAAAATATATAAACGCTAAAAGTGCTTTCTAATTTTTGACCGTGCTTTGAATAAAATATTACCTTATCCCGATGGAACGACTGACAAATCTTATTTGAAAACATTATAATTTGATTATAAAATACACACATATTTCATGCATGTTTGTGTGTACTTGTAAATACAAAAATAGGCAATTTACATTACCGGTAATACCTGTTTTGCGATCAATAACATATTGACTTAGTTTACATGTGTACGTTGAGGCGAAGCACAGACTTGTTAATGATTTTTACAAATGCCGTTGTATTGTTTATGCAGCACACACACACACACAAAACACACATCAAACTCATATGAACATCACGCAGTTATATGCGAATCTAAGGCCAAACTTCTTGTTAGCACACAAGAGTTCCGACCTTATGTTAGCTAAACACTTACAAATATATCCCCTGCCTTAAGGACATCAAGCTGAAGATATGTTTCGCGTAGAGCAGCGTCCTTCTTGGATTTCCCTTTGTAAACAGGATCAAAATCGGTCTGCTCCCTTTAGAATGTCATATAATAAAACTGGTTGGAAAAACGAGGGATAGTCTGTTAAACTAAACTTATGCCATCCACGTTACGTAACGGAATTTCTAACTGCATTGAGTCTTTAATTTAAAGTTTAAGCAAACCATTTTGAAAGCATGATAATTGATTTTTGTGATCCCTTCAAAGTTGATGCAACATTTAAAAAAAAGAAAATAAAATATAATCTAAATGTATCTAGTCCAACCTTGTTAAATAAGTGCCGTGTGGAATAATTTCGCTCTCTCGTCTGCTGCCAGAAATGGGAGGGAGAAACGAAAACGAGGGCCTGTGTTCAGTATCGGATAGTTTCCTCTGTTTTGATGAGCTTGTTGTCAATTTGGGTGACGTTATCACAAGCTTTGGTGTCTTATTCTGGAAAACAAATCCTGTTCTGGACAGATTGGGTATTTTACTTGAACATAAATATTTTTGATACATTTGTAAATAAATTGTGTGTTTGAATATAAAGAAATGGCAATAACCAGACAGCAGTTCGTATCAGATAACGTCAAATTACACTTGTATTTCGAATCATACTGAACATATTTTTACGATAATATGTTTGTGCGTGTTAGTGATTATGATTATTTAGTTCTTAACGCATCTATAACTAGGAATGCAAAATAATCAAGGATCTTGAAATGTTGAATACAAGTTACATTTCCTTGAAAGACATATTACATAATTGACTTATGATATAGTCGTCTTACACTTAATGGTCTGACACTCTGTTGTGTCTGACTTATTATATCGCTGTGTTCGGAGTCTTCTTTGATCTTCGCAAGCTTTCCTGACGAAGTATTCCTAAAGTCTACCATTATTTCCGCTTCTGAAACAATACTATGCGATTATTTATTCAAATAAATATAATTTAGCAAAAATGGAGTTCTAACTTTTTTATTTGAAAACGACTGAGAAAGTTAACATCGTTCTAATCATTAATTAACTCATCAATAAATGTATTACCTAGATTTATGATATACACCGCTCTTATATGTGAAAAAATGTGAAAAACGATAACAGATATATTTGAATCATGAATTGACAAGATATGTAATCATGCTATATCATTAAACTTGCCAACATTAATATTTAATAAGGGATCAAAGAAAGTAAAGCTTATGAAGATACTTGTCGTGTCTACCTTCTTTATTCAAACTTGATTTAACATGTCTACCAACGTCCTCAAATGGGGAAAAAACACAAAAATTTCATTACTCGAACCTGTTTTTTGCGTTGGCTCTTTAGGGGCAACCACTCTTGGTGTCGATTGCACGGAACTCTCTTTAGAGGCTGAAAAATTAACAACTGAGGGCCGGTGGAGCCTTAACAACTGAAAATAATATAAAATTAGAATTACAGATATGACAAACTCGATGACTGCAGAAGAGTTCACTTAAGTGATTACTTATTAAAACTTCTGACAGATATAAGCATTACCCTCGGATGCAATGTTTTATTTTATAATAATGGACATGATATATTGAGTTACTTGTTTGTTCGATATAATAGTTTTAACTGATGACATTTGAAAAGCATAGTTTTTGACACTTAAAAATCATTTAAACGTTTTCAGACATGTGTACATGTATTAATAACGATGAAATGATTACAATTAATTAAATAGAAACTTCATTGTTTTAACCATGAAAACCTGCAACCCTCAACAAGTTGCCATGATTTAAAACATTATTAAAATATCCATATTAAAGAGGGAAAAACAATAGAAATGTATCATTCCTTTCAAAACGTCCCAGCTTTCAATATTAAACAAAACAAGAAACCGTCGGAGACGGGTGATGCTCCCCAAAGGTTTTTTGTCACAATATTGCACTATATACTCAGATAAAATGAAACGTCTAGTAGTTGGGGAGACAATAATTGCACTATATGTACAGTTAATGGAACATTTAAAAGGACCATAACTCTGTGAAAAATCATCCGACCAGAACCGGCTAATAACATGCACATCTCCTCTTGGTAGTGAAGCTTCCCATAAAGTTTAATTAAATTCCGGTCATTCATTGCTGAGTAATAGCCCGGACAAAAATTGTGCACGGACGGACGGACACACGCACGGACAGACAAAGCGGCGACTATATGCTCCCCCTAAAAAATTTGGGGGAGCTTAATAAAACATACAGAATCATTTTAACTGACGTCAAACAAACCCAGCGATGTTAACATCTTGTATGTGCTCAAATGTCCGGTACGTGCAATTAAGAAGGAGTTTTTTAATTAATAATGCAAACGTTGGGGTTGAGATTATTTCATAAAATATTTATAAAAAACAGCATTCGCACAAACATCATTATGCTCGTCAAAACCACGCAAACGAACACAGTTGAAGCACCAAACAGGACAGATTTGTTAGGCAAACACACAGGGCGATTGTAAGGTGGGCACAACAATGGCTTACAGGGTTCTCGAATGGTTCATTTCTGGCACCAGCACTGCGTGCCCGCAAGTATTCAGACCAGTTGTATTCGGTTTTAGATCGGGCTAATTTTGGTCGTTTGAAGTCATGCTACACAAATATATTATACTTCCGTAATACTTATGAGTTGATATATATGATTTTTATGCGAATAATAATCACTGAAAAGAGAGGTACGGATTTTGTCACAAAACGCTTAAAACTCCTCCTAAGACATTTTTAGAAGAACAATATCCATTTATATAAAACCACAAGCATTAACACGTTTGTTTGTATTTAATTTATTTGTATTATTTTATGTGACTAAAGATAGACATATTAACTCATATTGTAGATTCTTCCTAAATTGGATTAGGCTGATCTGAAAGGTAAACTATATAATGTACGCCTCTACAACTTTTTAATAAAGATATATGTGTAGTTGATACTCGTTTTGGTTCCATTTTATCGTGGTTCAGAAAGTTACGGTTCTGGTTCTAGGGTTTGTACATAACAACCAAGAAGCTGAATGGTAATTAAATTGATATGTTTTCTCTTAAATTGATATCTAATTTGAATATTGATGTTGTGATATTAATTTGATTTTCACTTTAATGTGTTATGAAAACGTGTTGATCAAGTGTTAGGTATGGAGCTCATTAAAACCGATTGAACCCTATATGCTTTAACTGACCATTCCAAATTGTGTTCATTTTTAAGAATGTATTGTGTAAGTGTGTCTTGTTTATTACATGTGTTGTGTACTTGTTGTTTGGCAACTAGTTCATTGACACACGAACCGCATTGTATGAAACGGACTTTCTCATGCTGGTGCAGGTTAAGGTTCACATTGTGTTTGCAAGTTTAACCGCTCAACACGTGAAGCCCAAGTTTGTTGACCGGATTGTATTGCAGACCAATATATTTATATGAATGATATGCCTACGAAACACTTATACTTTACATACATGTACTGATAATCTAAAATTCAAGGCTTCTACATGGTTCTTGATAATACAGTTTGCGCAACATACTCAATATGCGATATAAACACATGGAAAGAATGAAAATAATGCAGATGGCAGCAATTCATGTACATCATAAAATACACGGATTGAAATTGTTTATGATTATTCTGCCTGTAGTAAATTTTACTTAGATCAGTCAGGAGATTTTGACCAATCTTTACAATAACATGCTGGGTTTAAATTCTAGCTGCGATTAGATTTCTAAATTGAAGTACAAATAAACGCAATCATAGTTGGTAATACTATGATAAAATTGATTCCAATGCGATGTATTTTAATGTACATTGACTAATACATAAAGCACAAACAGACAATAGGAATATTAAGTTTTTTAGTATTATAACTTTTGTTTTTGTTTTTTTTGGTCATGCAGCTATATTGGCTATATCTATTCAACTTAATTGTTGTTTTTTTGTGTGTGTAAAATTGACATTTTGAAACATTATTAATGAAATGGCATGCCCAACTAACCATACAAATTTCATACAACACACAATCTCGGAAACAAAATATCATACGTGATGGTACCTCGTAATCGTTGTCATCATCCTAGCAGGAAGACGAATTTAAAAACTATGATTGTATATTTTGCTTTGAACATTATGGTTTTGTGATACACTTATTCAATGACTACACTATTTATATTTTAGGGTAAGTTATTGTGTACACTAAGAACGCAAGCACGTATACTTTATATTTGTGTTGGCGTACATTCTGAATAACTTTAACAAAACGATAAATACATAATTTTCTAGAGATACCTCTGGAAATGAAACTGTTCCAAGTAGTGCTTTCATTTTCCGTTGCTTTGCTAGGGTCCCCAACATTGCTGTAATAGAAAACCGTTAATAAAAAGAAACCACTATCGCAACATATTTTTTAACAAATCACAATTTATATTTTATTGGCTGTATAATGAAGACATTAAGAACATATTGATCTACGGCATATGTAATACATGGTTTTGAGAACTTTTCAATTTCTGTATATTTTTATTGACCCATCACATATATACAAAGTGAAACTTCAGCTGCACCAGCTGAAGAGAAATCTTTTTTTATTATGACGTACTTCATTTATGGTAAAAAAACATTTGCGAAATATTGAGATACAAAACAAAATATTCTAGTTATTACACACACTTGAACAACAAACAAACCAACTTGAATTAAACTTAAGTCTGCGCCTTGCAATGGGTAATGCAAAACACATACACTTGTTCTTGTCAAATGAAGTCATGAACAAGAAATGACGTCAAGCCACTGTAAAATAATTAGTATTTATTTATTTAAACGATTCACAGTTGTTATAAAGCATGTTATAAAAGAAATCGGACACCTGTTGTAATCTCAGACCTCATTTGATTAAACTCGTCCAGAAACGGGTCTTTTGTCATAAATAAAGAACATAAAAGTGAATTATTTCCGGTTTGGAATACGATATTTATATGAATACATTACATGTTATGGTATTATAATTTTATAATGGCCTAGTACCACTGGCATGACTGAAGGGTCGCGCGCAACCGAGCCCTTCTGTTGACTGTGCGGAGAAACTGTCCTCGTTCTGGACATCTATGATCGTCTGCATGCGAACGACCTTCACACGCCCCTACATATGAACACGTTCATTTCAATCTATATATATATATATTATATTTATTATTATGATTATGATTGTAAGCGCATGCATTTTCAAATTAGTAATATAATCATACATTTTTTGTATATGAACCTGCATTTGTGTAAATTAAAATACAGTATAAAATCTTGAACATTTCTTTCGAACAATATTGGTTTTATCGTAAATCCATAAACATAACTTAACATCTACTCCAAGTTGAAACGACTACGCGTTATTATTTATTTCTTATACAATTTAGTTCCTGACTGAATAATGCTGCAATATTTGTTTGATGCTCCAGAAGTAGGAACTATCAGAATACTTACGGTTTTTACAACGTAGAGCCAAGGAGTTCTATTGCTGTCTTTAACAATAATATTTTCTTTGCTAAAATGATATAGAAATGTGTATAATCATAAAAACAAAACCAACACATGAATCTTAATATAGCAAATAATAAATGTTGGATTGTGACGAAACCTAGATTGCGATTTATAGTTGAGAGGACCAATTAAATGCCAAGTTTTCCTTACATGCTCATGCATATGGCTACTTATAACAATACTCACACAATGTGACCAACGTTTTTAATAAACACCATAGATTTTGTTTTGAAGAACGTATGTCCCCGATCGGTAGCAAAGTCGTCCCAATGAGTTTGTCTTGAATGTCCTCATTTGAAAATGTTAATTGTTCATCCTTTGTCAAAACGTATCAGCATACTAATTTATTTTATCATAAAATGCCTCTTGATATTATGTGCAAACATTTGCCACATCTGACCTTGATCTTTTACCAACAAACAGATGCAAAGAAAAATGTCCCCGCTTCTTCGAAGGAGGGCATACTAATTTTTATAAAGTTTGCCTGTTTTACCACATTGATGAACATTGTCAAATTACTACAGCATAAATTATTGTTTTAGCTTAAAACTAAAATATCTGATCAACGAATATTACATAGATAACATATTTCAAGCAACGATATAATTGATATAATTGAATGTTACTAATGGCAATATAAATCATGGCGGTCATTCATGTTATTTTATGTTATTTAACTTACCCGTAATATTTAAAATCTATCGCATCTTGGTTGTCGAGAAACATTTCACATGGAAATTCGTCGAAAAGTTCTATACCGCTAAAAAGAAAAAGACAAACATGGAAAAGCCCATTCAGACTTTGTTAAAATCGCGTCATTACAAAACTGAGGGAATGGGGACCGCGAATATAAAAGGTTTCATACACGTTTAAAATTAAAACATTCCTAATGTATTGTGTTGTGTTATTGACTGTACGATTTTTCTATTGTCTCTACGGCCCTTGCTATGCTGTTGACGTCTATGAGGTTTCAATATTCCTGAAGTCTTAGGCATATGTATGACGCGTTTCGTATAGTTTTCAATAATATGCAATTTATAAGTTGTGAAAACACTTGCTGATAACGAAAAAATTTACCGTAAAAAGTCTATCGGTGGTCCTTTACACGTGTGAAGCAAATCAAGAAAATCCTGCAAGCAATGCAAATTTGCATATAACTTATGAGAATCATGAACATTTTATCTATAAATTTACTAAAATAATTAATGCAGTTTCTGTGGTAGCAGTGTACTTATGTTAAGCAATAGCACGCGTCCTGATAATCAATATACTTCATCTATTTGGAACAACAGTTTTCAAACAATTCGCGTACCTGACTACAGATGCAAACTTTACCTATACAGTTGTCATAATATATATTCAGACCAAGTTTATTAAGATAGATGTATTAATGCGGCCTCTAGAGTGGTAACAATGTATTTTTTAAACTTTATCGGGTGACCTTGTTTATAAAGTCACGTTACCTAAAGTAAAACTCTAAATATTGTCAAGATTAATATTCTGGCTAACTTAAATAAAGATTGAGTAACAAATGTGGCCCTTAAGGTGGTAACAAGGGTTTTCTAGGATTTGACCTGATGACTTAGTGTTTACACACAAATAATCAACATTCAAACACGGCCTTGATATTGTCAAGGCCATCATTCTGAGTTTCAAAACAAATGATGCCAAAATGTGTCTTCTTGCATGTGAACAAGTTATAAGTTGAAGCAAGACGACGCACGATGAATTAAGTACGGCGACGGTCACTGGACAAAGATTGACCACAATATCTCAACATTAACACCTTGTGCTAAGCTAAGCTTAAATTAAAACTTCGCCTCATGTGAAAGTTGAACGGTTAACTTTTTAGTTACGTCAATCAGGCATAAGAAAACAGTTCCCATAAGTAACTACAATTACGACACAATATCTCTTATACGCACATTTTTGTCCAACACTAATAACTCCGTGTTACCCTTGGTTACTAGGTGGTGTTCACGAGGCCAGTTCTGTGCCATCTCTTGAGGCTGGAAATAATCGTGCCCATTTACCTTTGGACAGTTCCCAAATCGGCCGTTATGCTATTTTGTAATATATCCATGTGTTGTTATGGTGATACTTGGTGTTTTTCACTTAATATTCGCCATTTAAAGATTTACCAAATACCAAAAACTGATTTCGTTTTTATGTGTTGTTGTGTTGCAATTTTCGGTGTGTTTGGTTTTTATAATATTGCTTGCTTTTTTTGTTTAATTGTTGTTTGTTCGTGTGTTTGTCATGTTGTTGGTATTTGTGGGGTTTTTGTATGTGTTTTATTTGTTTTGTTGCTGATGATTCTGGACCAGTTTACCGTTTCCTTGTTATCATCTGTTGTTTGTTGCTTTAAACAGTGTTTTTATAATCAAATATACGTTTAAGCATCAAAGAAAAAACATACATTGACAAGTTATAAAATCAATAAAATAAAGACGATGCTTACGGTTGGATCTGTAATGGGTTTTATTATGTTACTATTTTTTATTATATAATATTCGACATTATGGTGTAAAGAGTTGGAAACAAAATATACTTGTCCAATTCTTTTAAGGTTCGCATGTAATAATTTCGCGTAAACAGCATGCTTTGCATATGGCAATATTGCCTTCAAAATGAAGGGTGACTATTAAAGTACGAGATTGCTTACATCTGTCGTGCAGCCTTTCTCAATAGCGCCCTCTTCTCGTGTCACTACTCCCGATAACAGCCGATACTCGCGGACCTTCAATACTGTAAGTAACAGGTGTTTGCACATTCACATAGATGAAATATTCACGTAGATGTCACATCAAATCAACTTATGGTTTCAAGTTCTAGTTCTGGTCTTTGACCTTCGGGATAATGCCGTCTGCAACCTTTAATCCTGTACAAATTAGTCCGATTACTGCATATAACCGTTACCGATATTTATGTTTTTTTCTAATCCCGTTTGCCATAAAACCAGACACAACATTTATATCTAACATCCTGTGCAATTGATTTAATGCACAAATATTGTTGGTGTCTGATTGCTCGATCCTTAACTACAACAACAACAACACCCATACACACACATTTTGCAAATCCTCAAAGTTTTCTCCCTATCAAAAAGTTTATCTTATTTTATCAATGATAACCATGTATGTCGTTATGAAGACAGTTTGTGTTCATTTCCAAGTTTTCTTTTAATGCCTTTTTATATTGTTGTGTGTAAAAAAAGTCCAACTTCTATGCTTACCATTAACATTTGTTTCTTTACATTCTTAGAGTTTCAAGCAAATAGAATAAAATGTGTTTAAAATCAATCAATGAAATAACATCGTCTGAGCGTATATCTGTTTACTTAACAACACGATAACAAACTAAAGTCATTTATGTATATAATACCAAAAGTAAAATGTCGTTAACATAAATACTCGTACAAGCAGCCAAATGAATATAATTTTAACATGTAATCAAATAACATAAATTGTGATCGATTAATAGACGACCTAAATTACACAATAGCAGGTTGTGTGTTACTGTGACGCAGTTGGCAATGATTAAGATCAAACTTTAAATGAATTATTTAATAAAATCATGGGTAGTTCGAATATAGTGAAATAAATTGGCAAGCACATTCATAATCATTTCAGATTAATCATTCATAAAATATATCCTAGTTTACGTGTTATATTAAGAATGAAAAAGTTAATAGCAATGTGATAGTTTACCCGCCAACTAAAATGCAAATGTAACTTTTATTTTAAAAGACAAATATAAATGTTAACTTCCATTGTCAAACGAAAAATGTATGAACACGAAATGTTAATCTTTACCGAGAATAAGCCCTCAGAACATAAATGTTAACTCACATGTTAATTGTGTATGTGCCACGTATACATTTTCCGGTGAAAAATAAATGTTAACTTACATTTTCCAGAGAAAACAAAAATTAACTTGCATTTCCGGTAAAAAAATGTGTGTAACGCATCCAAGTCTGAACGTTTATGTTAAAAGGCATTTTCAGAACAATGTTAAATTAATTTCGATTTAAAACATAATCGTTTATTCGCATTTTCCAGTAAGAAAACTTTTGTCACGTATTATTGTGTAAACATATCAATATTAACCAACATTTTCACTTTAAATAATCATTTTCCAGGGAGTTTTCGAGTAAGAGCACACATGCAACTTACACTTTCTTCTAGTGATATTTTAAATATTACCTTACGTTTTCCAGAAGAAAAAAAAACATACATATCACTAACACACTTATGAGATAATAACTTACATTTTCCAGTGAGAATGAAATAAAATCTCTCCGGGTCTCTGCCCTGCTGTGCAACTATGCGGTCGCCATCGTAGCGTTCGTAGGCAACCTTTCGGGCTAACTGCTGCTCCAGCTGTTCCGGAAAAAGGTGCTTAAACGCCTTTGTGGCTCGCAGTATCTGTGTGGCCTGGTCCGAAAAGAACAGCCACATAAATTAGTTTAATCTAGTGCACTTTTGTGTTTTCAACAAATTAATTGCTTCATGGGCAAATACATTTTCATAGAGTTTTTTTTCTAAATGTTTAAGGAGTCTGCTTTATATATGACACCCACAAGGTTGCATACAAAGGTTGCACTCGCTATGCAGCTTTAATGAAATCCTTCAAATTTGTAATAAAGAAGTAGCAGTCACAAAGCAATTTGTAGAACAAGTTGACCAAAGGCCCAAATGCGCTCACCTGATAGCACAAGTAACTTAACTGTTCCTAGCAGGTGTTGTTTAGTAGGTTCCACAATTTACAGTCCCAATTACGGGTGGCAATGTTTTTCATCATGTTTTAATCAGTCCAGATATAATCACACTTTATGGTGCTATTTTTATTACATTTCATGAGAAGTGGGTTACAAATGTAATGTGTCCAAATTATTTTACTATAGCCAGATAAGACAACTGCCCCTGTTCTTGATCACCATGTTTTCCATGGGAAGGAAGCATGTATCAATCGGCAAACGGGTTATTAGAACAAAATACTTAGCAATCAATATGGTAATTAAAGTGTTCACATACTTTGTCTTAAATTAGAACCGGAAACCCGCTATTTTACTGTACGTGACACAATTTAGAACTCGTTCAAAGTACCATTAACACAAACATTCTGACAAAGTTTCGGAGAGATCGAGCAAGTTTCATTAACAGTTGGCAATAAATATGTATTCTTGAGTGTTCAATTGTTTTATTATTTTTTTTGCAATCATAACCGAATTTATTCATACCTATTGACTCATTTTTTAATGTATTGAGAGCATTATTAGAAAAAATCGTCTTACCATGTTTAATAAAAATAAGACAATAACGGTGAATCATAGATTGCTCACAAACTTTATCCTTTTTTTTGATGTTGTTTAACTTGAGCAATTTTCATGAAGCTTTTGCAATATGTGGCCTCTACAATGTAAAAACATTTTTACTAAAGCCATATAAGGATTAATTGCCCCTCCCCTGGCGGCCATGTTTTTGTTAACGAAACCATTTTTGAACTCGGTCATGTTTTCTAACGGACCCGAGTCTTGCTCGAACTCGGTCAAGATATCATTGGAACAAATGTTCGGACCAAGTTTCATGACGATTGGACAATTAAAGTGTTTACACAGGCAAATGTTGACTCAAGACGAACGACGGACAAAAAATCCACATTAAGTACATTGTTCTCAGTGAACTTATAAAAACATATAAATAACATTGATCGGCTAGGACGTGTAGAACATTTGCAAGTATTTGTTGTTCTATAATAACCATTTAAAAGGTGTACAAAACTAGCGATACAAAACTACTATGTAACTCACATTCAAGCTGAGGTAAAAGGTATAAAAGGGTTTGAATCATTACTTTATTCAAGATCACCAACAGTGCACTAAAGTAAAGTGACAAAGTCTCGAGACTGACCACCAAGAGCGTCTCACCTTCTTTATATCGTCCGCGGATCGGTACCCTGCTTGTGTCACAAGCGCCAGCCGCATCTCATACCCAAGCTGAAATCAAATTGAAGCATATTGAATTAAACAGTTGAAAGTAAGTAAACATATGCTTAAATGTGTATATATTAAAATAGATAAAACCGATCAAAATGGTAAGGGTATTGTTAAAATGTCTTATACATTAGTGTGTTGACCTTAACTCTATATAGGTATACTTATTTATTTTTTTTAACATATCAGCCGCGGGAAAATATGGATGGAAAATGGGCTTAATGGATGTGCGTAAAGTGTCCTCCCAGATTAGCCTGTGAAGTTGTGTTTGGTTGATAATCACTCAAACTGGATCTACTCACGCTAGATTTCTTGAGCAGTTCCTTCGGGTCGCTTTGTCGGTTGTTCTGTCTGATCTGTTTGATGCCTTCTGGACTGGTGTCCGGCTTGCCGTTATGAAGGTATCTGGAAAACCAGGGGGGGGGGGGGGGGGGGGGCAATTATGAGCGTTGACTGTATAAAATACGGTATATTGAAAATAAATCGAATAATCTATACCTAAAATGTGATAAGTTGAGGTAAAAGGTCCCTATAATAGCTTATCTAGTGAGAAATTGCATTATTTTGTTATTCTTATTTTTACATGGTAAACAATAATCTAGAAACGTTGTGCGCGCAATGTCTTAATCGATCAATTGTTGAAGCAGGCAATACTGTAAACGGCGCTTCCTGTGTTGAAGTAAGGATTGTTAAAACTGATTGATCTAATGGCGTGTTTTGTGATTTTTTTTACGGATATGTTCACCTTGTTAGCCACTTTTGCGTAAATTTCTTTTTAATGCATACGCCCATTCTCTCTACTCTAGTCGTTCTTTTTTATGTCTTTTTTTAAAGATTGCAGACGACAGGATAAAAAAATTATTAAAAGAGAACCTTTGAAATCTGAAGTTAACTTGCGTTTATATTTGTACATATTTACAATTTAGACACATACCATTTCGCATAAATGACTTCAATAATATACATCATACATTATTTTATGACAATTGAAATACATGTTTTCATATAAGACTTAAGAAAAAGAAGTAACAATGTGTGAAGCACTTTCACATCGGTATCAGATGTGTTTGTCATTTGAAAGTTAAGCACGATGCATACTTTAAAAGTAAATAAAAGTACATAATGTGCTTTTAAACCGTCAATAACAAAAACGTTAGTAAAATCAATATTGTTCGCAATTTAATTTATTCTAGTATATCAAATAACCTCAGGAAATAAAAATAGTATGATTTTCTTCAGGTTTTACGGTACGCATGAACAAAAACATTGTACATGTACTATGAGAGAAAGATATTACAAAAACACCGAAGGAAGCATGAACACCGTACCGCCGAGTTATTGTATTCATGTGAAAAGATATGTATGTAAAGTAACTCACATGGTGAAAATATTCGTACTCTTGTAACAATAATCCCGACAACCACGCCATAGTAACAACATACCTCACTCGAAAGGCAGTAAGCGCCCGTATACGTATGCCTTCCCTAACCCCCTACACCCGCTGCCGGTCTAAAATATGTCATTGTTTTAGCTTGTCGGCTTATCCGAAACAAAAGTTTGATTTCTTTAACATTAAATGGAGAAACTGTTTGCAGGTTTACTTAATCTGTTTCTTTTCGATTTCAACATGTTGCTTATTATTAGTTGGTCGTGTTATCGGCCGACTAAATTTACAGAGCATGTTTTGCAAATCAGTATATGCTTAGCTTGCTTAGCTACGCTAAGGACTGTAACTCACTATACTAGGAACGATTACCGCTGCCTGTCTTCACTGCAGACGACGAATGCTTAGGAGCGTCTGCTCTACTACTACAGTGTGTATTTACCAGCTTGTAAGGCGACATTGGCCAGTCTAGTGTTTATCTTTGAAATATGTACATATGGGCTGCTTTCATGGAAAGCGGGGCTTTATGCATGTCAAATAAGAATAGCCTGTGCACACTGATTAGCCTGTGCAATGCGCATAAGCTAATCAAGGACGACAACACCGAACAACTTCAGTGCCTTCAGCGCTTTGATTTTATGTATTTGACGGTCATCTATCTCAATCTATATGTATTGTATGATGCTAAGGACGCTCTCTTTGACAGTTCTCTTGTATATGGCCAAAGATCCAATCGACAAGGCACAAAAGATTATGTCAGTCGTAATGTCACAATGATGTTTGTTTTGGGGTTGATTTAGATAGGCACTCGTGACTTTTGAGTCATATTACGGAAAATTTGAATATGTACACAGTATAAATTCAAATACACAATACAATGGCAAACATTTGCAGAAAAGATATATGTACTTTCTAGTTTTGTTTGCATAAGTAACGTATGCTTAATTATTAATAAAATATGGGCTAAATGTGAATGAAAATTGTTAAACAGTGACATTTTTAAGTATGAACTATATAAAGTGTACCTCTTTCGTTGTTCACATGGCCAGTACATGAGGATCACCTTGTGAACGGCGTCTATAAACCTGTCGCGCGCCTAGAATGGACAAATAACAGCAAATATTGATGAAATCTTAGATTACACATAAGTCTAAGGCTTAAATTGCCTTTGCCACAGACTATAATTTCTGTTATCACAATGGTTAAATACAAACACATGAATAATAATAATAATCTTAACTATGTTGCAGCATCTAAATGTGCGTACGTCAATTCACGAAAAGATCAGAAACTGTTGGGATTTTTAGTTCACCTGATTGCTCAGGTGAGCTTTTGTGATCGGTCTTTGTCCGTCGTCTGTCCGTCCGTCCGTTCAAATTTGTTTGTAAACACTCTAGAGGCCACATTTCTTGTCCGATCTTCATGAAACTTGGTCAGAAGCTTTGTCCCAATAAAATCTCGGTCGAGTTCGAAACTGGTTCATGCCGGGTCAAAAACTAGGTCTCTAGGTAAAAAAAAGAGAAAAACCTTGTAAACACTGTATAAGTAGCATGTCATGTCCAATCTTCATGTTACTTTGTCAAAATGTTTGTCTTAATGATATTTTGGTTGAGTTTAAAAGTGGTTCCGGTTCGTTGAAAAACATGGCCGCCAGTGGGCGGGGCAGTTTTCTTTATTTGGCTATTGAGAAACCTTGTAAACACTCTAGAGGACACATTTCTTGTCCGATCTTCATGAAACTTGGTCAGAAGCTTTGTTCCAATGATAGCTCAGTCGAGTTGGAAACTGGGTCATGCCGGGTTAAAAACTAGGTCACTAGTTAAAAAAAAAGAAAAACCTTGTAAACACTGTAGAAGTCACATTTCATGCCCAATCTTCAGGTAACTTTTGTCAAAATGTTTGTACTAATGATATTTTGGTTGAGTTTAAAAGTGGTTCCGGTCCGTGGAAAAACATGGCCGCCAGTGGGCGGGGCAGTTCTTTATTTGGCTATTGAGAAACCTTGTAAGCACTCTAGAGGCCACATTTATTTCCGATCTTCATAAAACTTAGTCAGAGATTTTGTCCCAATGATACCTCGATCGAGTTCAAAACTGGGCCATGCTGGGTCGAAAATTAGGTCACTTGGTCAAAAAAAAGAAACACCTTGTAAACACTGTAGAAGTCACATTTCACGCCCTATCTTCATGTTACTTTGTCAACATTGTTGTCTTAATGATATCTTGGTTGAGTTCAAAAGTGGTTCCTGTCCGTTGAAAAACATGGTCGCCATTGGACGGGGCAGTTTTCCTTATTTGGCTTTGGAGAAATCTTGTAAATACTCAATAGGGCACATTTCTTGTCTAATCTTCATGAAACTTGGTCAGAAGACTTGTCCCAATGTTAACACACTAAAGGCCATAGTTTTGGTCCAATAATGATGATACTTGACCAGGATGTTTTTCTTGATGATATCTATGCAAAGTTTGACATTGGGTCATGTGGGGTCAAAATCTTGGTCCTGACAGGAGGTCCAAAAACCTTATAAACACATGTGGAATTAGCATTACTTGCAAATGTTTGCATGCAAAAAAACAATGCAAATAGACAGTTCTCTATCAGAATTAATCATATGCTCACACTGCAAAAGTAAACGGAAGAGAACCAATCTAATATGCTCTGGAGTACTGAATTTTCAACTAAGCAACGAACAAGGCCTTGTAAAAAAGGTGAGCGAACTAGGGCCATCTTGGCACTCTTGTATTAATTTAACACGCTTTCCTTTAGAAGGTTTACGAATACTGAATGTGGTATACATATATCATCCAATGTTTCAGTATTGAATTTTTTTACATGTAAGCATTACGAAGCCTTACAAGGGACGCAATTTGTGTGAACGCTTTCTTACTTTCCAGTTTTTTCGTTTCTTCGTCTTTATGTCGTTAGCATCAACATGTTTGTATTTCTGCAACAACAAGGGAACATTCACAAGTGTTGTGTAAAACTTGTAATCTAGATTATCCATATAGAAGATAATATTTGAAATAATATTACAAGAAGTGAATGCAGATAGACGGTAAGTAAATACCGTAAAATATAATCTGCCTGAATGAATACATATGCGAATATTATAAAATTACAAGTAATACAAAAGCCGATGATAATTGCAAACGATATTGATGGAAAATCTATTACGAATATTAAATATCAGATTTAAAATTCAATTAAATATGGCATCAACTTTATTGCCGATTTAACATGCATCAATCGCACGAAAATCCCATGACATAAACGTTGAAAGCATGTCGATATTATTTGAGACAATTGGGCGTTTAATTAATTAATTTATAATTAATAATTTATTTAATTAATTATAAATCGCCACGTCGAGATAATGGTGTTTATAGAAGGCCCTGGTGAGTAAAAAGGTAAATAGGCGATAATATCGTTGTCACATTTAACCTTTAGCTTACAACCATGTGTTTGGATGGAATATTGACTTGTTTGAATCTTTAATGTGCAAACATTGTCATACACCATTTTCATTGGCGGGAACTAGATTCCATGGCATGCGGTAAACACAACATTCAACCGCAAGTATTGCTGTCGTGTACTCAAAACTGCACAAGAAACCATTGAGGCAAACATTCAGAAATATTTTTTAAAAGAAAACTTGCAGAAAACATGAAGACATCTTTATATGTTCTGATCACCAGAAAACACAATCAGTAATCAATAACATTAATTTTTTCCCCGTTTTATATGTTGATAACTAGTGATGTCGCTTACGTAACTGCAATTCGTTTAAAGCATTGAAGCAAAGAGGAACAATACCATGTGTTTCGCATTAATAAAATATAAATAATATAAAATATGTGAAATAGGTCGATAACGTTCACCGTCAACAAGCTTATATGTTTTCTATATTAAATCAAACTCATTTATAAGTATTGTACAATTTAAAGAGATTCTAAACGTTTAATTGTACTGTCGATAAATAGATAGTTCAGCTAGATTGAAATTAAAATCACGCTCTATAGAGCGTGTATTCTTTTTTCGATTAAACGTAAATGAAACATGTTTCTATTTTTTAAATTGTATTTTCTTATAATTTAACAATTAGTATAGATTCAATGGACTAAGTCTCAAACTATATATTCACAGAAATTTGAGTAAACAACCTATAATTGATTAAATCGTATAAAGAGACTTTAATACGTGTGCTCGAAAATTTAGGCAGATCAAAAGCTCTTCAAATGGAACTTAATGAAAATGTTTTACAAACAATCTTCCCATTTGAGCTTTTAATAGAATGGCGAAGTGCATGAGAATCGCAATATGATGGCATACCTAACCAGTCCTGGTCTGGTAAAGCCGTCAACTGAACCTATGGTTGGCAAATATTTGCCAAATAGTTGAAATAATAATCATCTAAAAAAATCAGCTGCTATGTCGATAATATTCGATTTTTGTCCGTGAGAGTATTTTCGTCAGACAGCCCATGTTTGATTAAGGACACATTTCAAACAATTTAGAACATCGTCTGCTGCTTTGCAAATATTAAAATATTAATAGGACTTAATATGCCTTAGTCAAAATGAGACAAAATTGCCCGAAGTAAGTGCATGCACATGCAATGAACCGACGTTCTTTTGTTTAATTTCACTCGAAGATATATAAATATATAGGTGTTATTTAGAACAGTTCATGCATAACACGTCTATAGAAGTTTAAATACATGCACTTGTAAACTTTAATGATAATACTTTCGAACAAATTGCTGCAAACGTTCAGGATAACATTTTATTTATTAACTTCATGTGTGCGAAGATCTCAATGAAATCTCATTTCAATCAGCTGTATTGATTTAAAACATCAAGAAAAGACTTAACCGAACAATACCATGTAGAACGCCTAAAACAAACAGATATTGCATAGCTGTAATTAACTATTTAAATGAGTTGGCATAAACCGACCAATCAAATTCCCATAAAATTCTTTTCACAGCTATTAAACATTCTTGTATGCTCTGATATTTCGGTCGTAAACTGGTAATATCCGGCGGTTTTAGAATAATTAAGTGTATCTCTGTTGTACAAAAATATCCGACATTTTATGTGTTTTGTCTGCGACGAGGTAACCCCACTAAAGTTACTACATCCGCAAAGAAAACGTGCAGTTATCATCACTGTTTTCAGGTTAGAATTTAAAGAACATACTTAAAGATAATTGTGAATTTGTTATATTTTAAGAAACCTGTACAGGCATATATGACTGACCAAAACGTGTTGTACCAGGAAACACCTTAGTTTGTAAAACACTTCAGCTTAAGAACTTGATATAAAACCAAAGCAACCCTTCAAGACGAATACCAAAATATGCATTTAAGTCATATAATTGCTGATAAATAATTCTCAAATATGGAAAATATTATATGCAATCTATAAATAAAACAATACAATATTGATTATTTTTTGCCGGCAGACGACCGGAAATAGATCTCAAGTATAAGCAAATATACCCACATGGACAGACACTCACTTTTATTTGTTATTGTATGCAAACATTAACTTGTGTGTTTGTTTCCTTTGTAAGTCGGATAATAACGTACACTGTGCAGTTTGGTACAATAAGTACTAAACTAATGTACTAAACATGTATTTACGACCTTGACCAACTGAACAAGTGTGTCTCGCTTTTGTTTCAGTGTTTGCTATCTAATAAGCATATGGTTATGTTTTTAATTTTATGTATTTTCCTTTTTCACGAACATGGTAGTAGTGCCAATTAATTTGAAGTGATGTGGTGGATCTAATGTGTGACAGTTATTTGAGATAGTCATGTCAATATATTTATAGTTCCATGCACGTTCAAGTGACACTTAACCATGGTAATCATGATAATAAATATGCATTCACATGCACTTCCGTGTGACAGTTGCTGGTGGTAGTCATGGAAATATATGTGCAGTTACCACGATTGTACGTGAGAGAGTTGAATGAGACAGATATACAATATATATCCAGTTACCGCGATTTTATCAATAGCAATTGTATGATTTGGTCATGGCAATCTATTTGCAGTTACCGTTAACTTAATGACAGTTGTGTGTGGAAGCCATGGCAATATACATGTATTTCAACCACCATGAGCTTATACATGTGTCAATTGTATGTGGTTGTAAAGAAAATATATTTGCAGTCAAATATGAACTAACTTCACAACTTTGGTGGAAGTCATGAAAATGCATGTGCATTACCATGAGCCTACGTAAAAGATGTTTAAAGTAGTGATGACAATATATTTGCAGTCACCATGTGATTACAGTGAAAGTTTAATGCGGTAGTCATAAAAATATTCTCGAAGTCATAATATGTGCTTAGCTGACAGTTGTATATGGTATTCATGACAATATTCTTGAAGCCATCATATTTGCATAGCTTACAGTTTCATGTGGTATTCATGACAATATTCTTGAAGCCATCATAGTTGCATAGCTTACAGTTTCATGTGGTATTCATGACAATATTCTTGAAGTCATCATATGTGCTTAACTGACAGTTGTATATGGTATTCATGACAATATTCTTGAAGCCATCATATTATCAAAGCTTACAGTTTCATGTAGTATTCATGACAATATTCTTGAAGTCATCATATGTGCTTAACTGACAGTTGTATATGGTAGTCATGACAATATTCTTGAAGGCATCATACGTACTTAGGTGATAGTTTCTATGCGGTGGTCGGATCATGAGATGCGCAAAGCACTGCTATTAGCACATAAATACTATGACGCAGGTATTTCTTTTAGAATTCAATTTTAATTGGAGACGCCCGTTACACACAGATGATTGACCTCTATGGGGGAATTTCGGTTGAAAACTAATCAAGTTGTATTTAATCACCACAGTTCATATACGTGTAATCGGATTATGCTTTTTATGCAAGTGTCATTTAAATACAAAATGGTGGTCCATTGATTTTGTTTTAATCTGTGAATATCCAATGACGATTATTTTATATGGTTGTAAGCTGGGTGAAACGGAGTTCGTTGCAGTACAGTTATTGGTTTGTGCATTTTGGGGAATTAAAGTGTTTGTCGAATCATTTGAACTTGAACTTTAGACCAAAAAACGTAGATACGCAATGAAGGAATTTAATATACGTGTATTGCTTGTCCAATTTATTGACAGGTATTGCGTGTCCAATTTATTGTATAGGTTTCTTTTAAATAATCGTTTACTGCTGAATACTGATAGTGTGATGTGTTTTATTTATAAACTTGTAGATTAAACAGCGTGTATCGGTGGAATTTGCATCTAGCTGATATAAAGCGACAAGTAGTTAACTATTCGTGTGCCGTCATTAAGTATATATACTAGTCCCACTCACCATGATTCTGTTCCTCTGGGCAGGGTCTATGGTGTTGAGGAAGTTACCGAGCTCCGCCCGCGGCTTAACCATCATGTTAATCTCCTCCATCCGGGTTTTGATTGTCTCCAGGGGGTCGTCGTCTGGAAGCACAATTTTAACACGGTTATGCAAAACGGACACGCGACGCGCCTCTTTCGCGAGGTTTTCCTTTAGTATCCAGTCGTGTTCCACGATGTAGTCGCCGGCCTTGTCGAGGTTCCGCCTCGACACTTCCGGATCGTCGTCCGACATGTATACGTCGTCGTCCGCGTCCGTGTCGCTCTCATCGGTGTCCATAACGGCGGTGTTCCCATTCTGAGCGGACGTTAGGCCGTTTATGTTTGTTTTGCCTGCCTGAACGGACGAGGCGGCACTCCCATTTCGGGACTGTGCAGCGGAAATGATACCTTCTTCCGGGTCAATGATTGGGAGGTTGAGCGAACTTGTTGTTGTGGACAGGCGTGCGGTAACAAAACCGTCGCCACCCCGAGCCCTCCTACTAGACTTCTTGGCGCCTTTCGTATGATGCAGACCCTGGGTCGACGCATACTTCGATATTTTCACGCGCTTGTTTACTTTTACTGAACTAGTCAGATCAACGTTACTATGATAGAGTTTGGTTTTCTTTATAAATCCAGAATTACCATAGTGTTTAGCGTTACGTTTTTCGCGCTCCTTCATGATTTCGTTCAACTCTTGAAGCGTCGTTTGTCCTCGCTGCCAAAACGGGCGCCATTTCACAACCTCCTCATCCGCTGTCGTATTTTCGCGCCCGGTTCGAATCTCTCCATTTGTGTAAATTTCCGGACTCGGGTTAAATCCTTTAACACTCACTACGCCTTCCCGAGGAATCGCTCCCTTCCCCATAAAATTACCCGGGAAGAGCATTTTCATTTCGTGTAACTCCCGCTCAGCGTCCGTGTTTCCCTGTCAACACCCCACTGCGACGACGAATGCTGATGCCGATATTACAAGTTGATAAATTTGCTTTAGTAAAATCAACGAGCTCTCCTATTTTGAATCCATATAGATCAGTAATCAAACACAATGTGAGAATGAAAGCATTCAAATCGATTCGATTTGCTGTGGTACAGTTGAATAGAGATTATAAAAATGCAATTAAACTGTATAAATCACAGCCATGTTTGTAAACTATTCGCTTTCCAATAGTGTACGTCTTCACACCAAAACCAGTTAAATGAAAAAGGGAAAAGTAATTTATATATTTTCGTAAACTTTCACTTGATTTTGTCCTCAAATGACTTAAACGTTTCTTTCATTTTTATAGGCGTTTATAGATACGCAGTCATTAAAATGTATTTTATTATTGCATGCAATTCAGTCTGATAGAAAATATCCACCGCAATAGATGTAAATCCTGCACATTTAAATAACGACTTGAAATATTGCAGGATTTTATCCCTTTACATATTCTCATTATTTGTATCATTAATTAGAAAATCCGTTTTATCTTTCAGTATACGATGTAACAATTTAAATGTACAAATCACTTAATCCATTAAATGTATCGTATTCTCTTTCAAGTAGATACGTCCAAACGTAATAAATTTACATATTTTAATCCAATTTACTGTTTTCAAAAAAACGAAAACTAGGAAATGCAGACTACATAACTTGTCGTCTGCATCTACCCGAGTGTGTGTTCCAATTGTCGTCTGGTGAAACAAGGGAGAGACGGTGTCACAGCCTTTAACCTCGGCCTTTTAATCCTGTGTTTGCCCAAGATACTTAATCAGCGCCGAGATTAATTTATAAGACACTCGAGTGATTAAAGACTGGCTGTATTTTACGACAAGAGTGTTTGCTTATTTGATGAATGAGACGAAAGGTAATTAGTCGTAGAATTTGGCATTTCTAAAAGAAATGTACAAAGCGGACGTATGGAAGAGTCTAAGTGCCACCGTCTATGTTAACGGTAATGGTATACTAGGTTACCTTACCATCGGAATATACACACTGTCCCTATCAAGACAAATATATCCAAATTTCAAGATAATTAATACTAATTGGCATTGAGCATATGCCAATTTCGAGATACTGTGCCATAAATTTGAGGTACATAAATTCTAATAAGGTGTAACTACCATGTCAGGCGAAAATGGAATTTATTGAAATGTGTTCATTGCATCTCGTAGTTATAATTTAGTATTCAAAAGCAGGACTATCTATCTAGCGATCTTATCGGTGAAATATAGCATTGTTTTTTTATTATTGAAAACAAACATTACTATGGCATCTTGGCGCTTCCATACTTATGAGTCGTCAAAACCGTTTATGGGAATTTTAAATACTTATCCTTAAATTCATTAAATAACTTGTTTTGCGACAATAAATATACACACCGAGATTAAAGTCATTATATCTTTAAAACAAATTTGCAATAATATTTGCAAGAGGTTTTAACAATCCCTTGTGACAATAATGATTGAAAGAATAATCCCGTAATCCATTAATGACATCACTTGTTTTGGACAGAATTGATTTTGTGTATTTAAACTTTGCCTTTTGTCACAAAGTATTGAATTGACCAAACAAGGCATAGACTTAATGAAAAGTCCAACGATCTTTAATTGTGTAATAGTTGTCATTAAATCTTTACGGTGGATTGACAGTCGGCCATACGGTCAAATGGCTGTATGTACTGGGACAATCCAGATTCAACTAATTCAGACGTTTAAATTAGTGTTTTTAAAATTTTCATAAAAGTACACTTTATATGCTTGCCTAACAACTAACTATTTGAGCCTTGTTCTGAGAAAGCTGGGCTTAATGCATGTGCGCAAAGTGTCATCCCAGATTAGCCTGTGCAGTCCGCACAGGCTAATCAGGGACGACACTTTCCGCCTAAATTTGATTTTCGGTAAGGAGGGACTTCCTTTACACTAAAAATGTCATAAAAGCGGAAAGTGTCGCCCCTGATTAGCCTGTGCGGACTGCTCATGCTAATCTGGGACGACACTTACGCTCATGCATTAAGCCCAGTTTTATCAGAACGCGGCTCATTTGATGGATAAAGTAAAAAGTTTGTTAGTCTCGAAATCGTCTAAAATGGTCAATATTGCATAGCGCATCTTCAGTTACCGGTAGTAGTATTATTGCATCCATCCGGTTTTTTTGGTAATCCAATAAGAAACTCGTCGAATGTTTAAATAGTGTCTCCGATCCGATTTCTTTATAATACATAAACATCAGGTGTATAATCATACTAGAAGTGTATCAATCACCAAACTTTGGTCCAAAGTTACTCTACGTATATACACCGCCAGTATACTTGTACAATGCAATGCTGTAAAAACAGAAAACTTAATTACCGTTGCCAATGGTATTTCTCCGAACAACAATTGAAATTATCAATTATTCAAGCCACATTGCGCTGGGGTCACATTTTATGTAGATGCGTGCCTACCTCTTCATGCACTTTTATTCTTTCTTGTTCCGTTATCAATTGATTACATTTAAGCGATTTTGGTAGTTTTTCAAAAGGAATTGTTAAAGCACATAGGGAATAATCAATTACGGGGAATTTCTTATTGTCATATATACATATACTTTTCTTTTGAAAAACGTTTGAATAACATTAAGAGTTTTAAATTCTTATGTATGTATGTATTGTTAGACTTCATGTGGATTGTATTGCTCGGTATCGTATTACGTCTTAAATTCAGGCTTACAGAAAGACACATTAACAAGGAAACAAGCGTATTACATTTTGTATAATGGAAAATTGTAGATATCCGATATTTGACATCATTAATGTGTTATATTATAGTAATGAATAGCATCGAACTATGATAAATAATTTTCGAGAAATCATTGAAACGTCACGTCCTTTTGTAGAATATAGATGCATTTAAAGCACATGAACATATTAAAAAGCATTCGATAGACTAGTAAATGTAAATTTCGACGCTGATATGCAACTCAACAGTGAGCGTTGAACAGTGGTTTGTTACTTATAATGCGGATTTCAAATTAAAAGACAATAACAGCAAATTCACTTACAGTCTAAGGCTTCCATTCAAAAGAAAATGTTCTGAAGCTCATTTCACAGTTTCTTACAGAATCCTATTTTAAAGATCAACTTTATCTTGAGAAAATGCTTTAAAGACCATCTTCTCAAATAATGGTTGGGTTGTAAACAGTTTGCAAATACATTTTGTAAGTCAATTAAAATATTGAATAGATAAAACTATAACAGCCATAACATAATACAAATTCAATAACCCATCAAAAATCAGAGTTCATATAATACTATTGTGGGGTTGAAAACTTGTTAATAGCATCGTCTGTATAGAATACGGGAGGTTGAAAGAGCAATATCAATTGAAAACTAATAATTAAAGTTTGATCACTGGCTTTACTTTAAAAAGAAATTCAATTAACGTGTTCACAATCAGGCCTAGGGATAGTATTACAAAGTGCAATAACTCGTTATAAGTGAGGGACATATATTGATATATTGAAATTGATAGCTGTGTCCCTTTGTAGGATAATTTGTCGAATAAAATTGTAAGACTTTGCATAGCAAAAGTAAATTAGCTTTTTTATTTTACGCGTATAATAAAAAAACTAAGTTTTTATAACTTGTGTACGTATATATTTCCGGTAATAAATAATAAGTTTTAAAAATCGACAGCGCAATTAAATATCCGACAGCCCAATGTACAAGGCGAGGAGTCCACTATTCGATGTACAGAGCTGCAAAACCCGATAAGCATCATGTAAAAGTTCATATATTGTCACGAGTACAGTATAACTGTACATATATAAGAATTCATAAATTAATACTGTATACTTATTATAGAAAAAAAAATTATACTTATATGTAACAAACGCATTATCAGTAAACAAACACAGAAGTATCGAAAAATATATCATGTTACTTACCTTCATTGCCGTTCAGCTTTCCTAACTTGATTTTTCTGAGCGCCTTGTACGATGTTCCCATCTCCAGACCTGTCCCCGTTAGCTCTGCGCGTAGGATCTGTTTCAGAAGTCAAACTCTCACAAATTAATACCTTGCATTCAAAAATCACATGTAATAACAAGTTACATACAATTGTCACACTCGCTCAAATTAATACATTGTATTCGAAACCACATGTAATAACAAGTGACATACACAACTCACACTCGCTCAAATAATACATTGTATTGAAAACCACTCGTGGTAACACGTGACATACAAAATTCACACTCTCTCAAATTAATACCCGTGTATTCAAAACCACGCGTGATTACAAGTGACATACAAAAGTCACACTCTTTTAAATTAATACCTTGTTTTCAAAACCACTCGTGATTACAACGACATACAAAATTCACACTCTCTCAAATTAATACCTTGTATTCAAAACCACACGTAATATCAAGGGACATACTAAGTCCCAAATTAGCCTGTGCGCACTGACACTTCACGCACATGTATGCATTAAGCCCAGTTTTCCCCAATACGAGGCTCATATGGCAATAGTGATTTAATCTTTGCATGCTGGGAAATTTGTCGTCTGCCTAAAATGCCGTCTGCTGAATTTCTAAAATGAGCATTTTCTTCGATTTTTTTCAAAGAATATTATCAGAATAGCAAACAGTTTGGATCCTGATGAGACGCCACGTTCTATGGCGTCTCATCTGGATCCAAACTGTTTGCAACGGCCTTCAAAATTCGGTTCCCGCACTGAAAGGGTTAAACATATCTTGGTTACATGTGTGAGTTGTGACAAGAAAACAAACACTTAACATTTCTGTATATTAATACCAGATTCGAAAGATCATATACTTCAATGTATGCAGGATTGTTTTGTTCATGTTATTATGTGACACGGTGAGTCGTATATCTAATCAAACTAGTATGATATCGCTAAATGTTGTAAACATATTAAAATATAGACATTTTTGTGGCATGAGGTTATACCATATTAAAATCACAACGCATAATTGCAATGGTTTTATTAATGTTATACGTGTATGTCACTTTGGCATTATTTTGACAATTGCAGATATTTCTACAATTGTTATTTAAAACTAGCCGTACACAGTTTTGAAGGCAATTATGGCAATATAAGTACTAGGTTCGCTCTGTTTGCGGGATTCGATGGGTACATGTAGCGATCTATTGAAAAGTTAATTTGACAAGACACGGAGTTATGCATTCCCCGCGACTTTGTCACCATATTTATCATCGAATAAGTGACAACTTTGATCCATAACGTGTATGTTAGGATAAACGAGGTTAATCTACCAGTAAACTGAAACGTATTCTAACATGAACAGACTTTATCTATGATAAATTACGTAGTAATTAAGTGATTATTAAACATTAAAGTCTGCATAAATACAGTTGGGGTTATATCACAAAATACAATAGAAACAATGTGAACGTTATAAAATATGTTGTTTAAATTCTAAACAGGCATTTAAAAGTAGATTCCGTGCTTGATTTCTATTCTAATTGTGTTTTTCCCACAATTCTCCTTGGATTTGAGTGCGGGAGAATGGATAAAAGTGTGGGTTAATTTGCATGCAATGGGTATTTGAGACGTTTATTAGATTAACTTTGAGATCAAATTGCATACGCATGCAATTTGCGTGCAGTGCATGAATACAATTGTGGATTCATTTGCATATGCATTACAATTGAGTATAGTGATTAATAACATTGACGAGTAATTTATTAACATGCAAACGATTGGCATTTGAGAAAAAACAGTATCATAGCGTCAAAAGAACTTTAAATTTAGTTTTTTTTTATTGTTGAAGATTAACAGATGATGTCCCTTTAAGCATAATCGATGTCACTTCAACTCGCAGTACGAACATGACGCCCTGATAGCATGTTGAAGTGTCTCACTAGCCCTCAAATATATCTGGTATTCGATTGTCAGGCAAATATTGCTTTTAGATTTGTTGATTTGTTATATCTAACTTTATTGCATGTATCTCCATAATCTATATATGACCGCTTTTGATTTTTTGATGTCTTATTTCTTCCTGATTGTATCAACTTGAACTTGCTTGACTTAACTTTAAATTCGTGTAATTTGACAAATAAACCATATAACAGTACGTTTTTAGTAATAGGCCTATAAAGGTAGGGTTGGGAGGGGTCCAAGTATTGGTTTACTTTGTATATGTACGGAATATGTTGGTTATTTAAAGAGCCTTCAATAATTTTAGCTAACAATGGGACGCAACTTTTGGTGTTAACATTAATTTAAAATTTGCAATAACCGTAATAATTCTGAATAGTATGTGTATTAATATCATAATAAAAACCATGTGTACCAAGGGATATTGACAGTACATACTAGAAGAGCCATATTTGGTCCGATACTGCCTATTTGTGTACGTCTAAGAACAGTCGCACGTTAATCGTTCTTGCTTACAAACGCATCCCGACGCCAATTCGGAATCTAATGTAAGGCTGCGTTAAACCTTTTCAGTGCTGGAACCGAATTTTGAAGGCCTTTGCAAACAGTTTGGATCCAGCTGAGCTGGCGTCTCATCAGGATCCAAACTGTTTGCTATTCGGATAGTATTCTTTGAAAAAAAATCGAAAGTAAATGCTGATTTTAGAAATTCAGCATACGACATTTAAGCAGACGACAAATTTCCCAGGATGCAAAGGGTTAATTGTCTCTCTGAATTGCTCGAAACTATGAAATTCACCACCGATAACATTTTATCAGATTATAAATTTAAATTAAATACATGTATTTAAATTATGCGATCTATGCTTACTCCAAATTAAGTATGCGCACTTAATTTTCAAGTATGCATTTTACATGTTGTTAGCCTAACTTGAAGTTAATGTTTTGAGCAACTGGGTCCAGATTTTTAATACGGGTAATATTGCATTGACTTTTTTACAGCTACACGCACATAGTTAATTATTGGGCCGATTAACTCGCCGATTGAATGTGCCTGACTGTAATGGTGTTGTCTCCCTTCAAGCATGATTTTAAAACCACACGAGAAAACCCCGTACGTTTCGTAAATAAAAAATGTGTTTAGTTTGTAAGGGCATTTACCGTCGATATGGGTCTTCGCAAGTAAGTCCCTGTAAGAACAGAACGCATCTTTGTGTTTGTGAATCGTGCGATTTACGTTAAATGATATTATGGTGAATTTACGATGACCATGCGAATAGCGTTTTTTTTCTACAGCACAAACAACACAATGTTTACGTACCATCGACACAAGTTGTTCGTACGGTCGTCTCAAGACAGAAGAGGCATCTTGGCAAAAATGCAAATTTAAATTGCTTATTTCACAATAAATACCATGTACTCGTACTCATCAGTGGTTTCGTTAGGACCCAGGATACGGATGAACGGGATGAACGGGACGCGGATAAATCACCCTGCTATTTATACCTTGAAATTTAACACCATATCATATAAGCCTACCATTCGCACTATGTGAAAGTATAACAAATTGTGGATTTTGTGAACCCGGGGACCACCCCCGGAAACCCGATATGCTGTGAGAAGTTGGATGTGCTAGGAGAAGTTGCCGATAGATTTCGATGAATTTCGGTAAGGTAGGTAAATCCAGTTCTGTAATTGTTTAAAGGCATTTTTGAATTAAAATATATTTTGGTGTATGCAAAGGAGGTATTACAATGTATTTTAGAAAAATCCTGGTTATTAATATTCAGGATTAATTGAAATATGGCTATTTAAAGTCGACGATGCAGGGATTTGTCCCATATTTAGCACTTTATTTACAAATTTCTTTAAAGGTATGCCAGTGAAAATGTTTTTGCACCGACAATTATATTAAATAATGTCCCCGAGTAACATATCCGCCGGGGTTTCTTAAAAAAAATTGTATTGGTGGAAAAATTCGACTTTACATTCAATATGTTGACGAAAAGATTATATGACATGGTGCTGTACAAAGATGTCGAGATATGACATGAGTGCAGTTCATTTATTAACTTAAAAGCACACTATTACAGCTGATTTATGCACACTCTGATTCATTGTAGATCATTTTCATTGAACTTTGAGGTTTTATAATTATATCCGTTATGAAGCTAAGTTAATTTCCAGCTTATTTGTATCTTTTTTTATTGTTTGAAAATCATTGTAAATGTAAAGCAAATGTTTCATACAGGTAAAAATATACGTCCGGTTGGCAATCTAAACATTTATAATAATATTGTCTGCCTAAAGTTCCAATTATGGGTAGACTTTCATAAATGTAAACTAAATTTGGATCTATTATACATAACTTCAAGTTAACAGCTTAATTTGCAAACATCTCCGACAATGCACGCGTGTAAATGTTGTTTCTTTTCGTTCTTTTTGGTAATGATATATGCAAAATGTAAACATTTATTTTTAAAACCCAATCCGCGCCTCCTTCTTATGTGTATTTGCATAGATAACACGCATTTTTCATCTGATGAAGCCCCAAGCCTTGAAGGAATATATTTAGCCAGATTTCAGCAAATTATGACATCGTACAATCGCATTGCCGCCATCGTACTATCGCGTTGTCACATTGTCGCCATCGTATTGTCGCACTGTCGTAATCGTACTATCGCATTGTCGTCATCGTATTGTCGCACTGTCGTCATCGTAATATCGCATTGTCGGATTGTCGCCCTCTGGATTTTAATGTGTAACCACGATGGCCCTAACGGTATTCCGTACTCTCCTATTTGCCCACTATTTACTGTTAAATCATAACCTATATCTCAATATTTTTGTTTCAGGTCAACATGTTTGCCTGCACTTGCTTTTACTGTCCCAAGAAGTTGATATCATTGAAAGAAAAAATTGAAATCAACTGAAAGAAAGAAACTGTCAAATACATCAACATTTGTCACAAAAACGACACAATACGTTACAAGCAGATGGTACTTGATAGTGCTACCGGATTATTCGGTTATCGGACTCGAACATATGAATGGGTTACTCCATCCGCACATGCAATTGTAATCATAGACGATAAATTAGTTACCGAAAGAAGACTAAAAACAACAAAAAACTCGAATGGAAAGGGTGCTGGTGAAATATGCTTAGCAGATTTCGCGTGCTATTATGAAAATCTACCCGTAATTGCAACTATAGGCACAAAATATTATTATAAATGTTTAGATTGCCTACCGGACGTATATTTTTACCTGTATGAATCAATTGCTTTACATTTACAATGATCAAACAATAAAAAAATATACAAACAAGCTGGAAATTAACTTAGCTTCATAACGGATATAATTATAAAACCTCAAAGTTCAATGAAAATGATCTACAATGCATCAGAGTGGGCATAAATTAGCTGTAATAGTGAGCTTTTAAGTTAATAAATGAACTGCACTCGTGTCATATCTCGACATCTTTGTACAGCACCGTGTCATATCATTTTTTCATCAACATGTTGAATGTTAAGTCGAATTTTTCCACCAATACGAATTTTTGTGAGAAACCCTGGCGGATATGTTACTCGGGGACATTGTTTAATATAATTGTCGGTGCAAAAACTTTTCACTGGCATACCTTTAAAGAAATGTGTAAATAAAGTGCATAATGTGGGACAAATCCCTGCATCGTCGACTTTAAATAGCCATATTTCAATAAATCATGAATATTAATAACCAGGATTTTTCTAACATACATGGTAATACCTCCTTTGCATACACCAAAATATAGTTTAATTCAAAAATGCCTTTAAATCATTATAGAACTGGATTTACTTACCCTACCGAAATTCATCGAAATCTATCGGCAACTTCTCCTAGCACATCCAACTTCTCACAGCATATCGGGTTTCCGGGGGTGGTGACATGATTTGAACAACCTAGGTACAAAACAATACCAAATACCAAACTTGCGGGCTTTGAAGTTTCAGAGGAGATAAACATAAAGTATAGTCCGTTTGTTTGAATAGCCTATTTCAGCAATTTGTCAAGAACACAAATCAATTGTCCGGAGTATTCATATATACGGCGTCGGTGATATTCTCAACTATTTTACTGTTAATGTGATATATATTGATCTTATATGTTTTAAAATTGTATAATATATCACCAAAATGTTAAATAGATATTTGTGTTACTCAAAAAAGGATGATAATTTAAATGTACAAATGGTGGAATAAGTCTGCCAAATTCTTCAAAGTTTGATGCATTTTGATGAAAAATACAAATGCAAATATCAAAAGAGCATCTTTAATTAAGTTGAAATGTGTTTTCCTTTATTCACAACCGAGTCTAAAGTACAGAAAAGACACAGTTTGGCATAGAGTATTATCTGTGTCCGGATTCAATTTCTTATCTGTAACAGAATTATAAACGTGCGAATGGTGGCATTAGTTATTTGTTTTATATTAATTGTAACAATAATGTATATGGCTCACTTAAAATAATTTATGTTTTAAACAGCTCGGCTGTTGTGCATCTTCAAGATTTTATGCATTTTACTTAAAAATACCCATGCATTTTAATTAAAAACACCCAATTAATTGCTTCACACAAATAATTTAATAAAACTAAGTATAGATACCGGTAACTATAGAATGCCGCTCTAAAGGAACATAGGAGAAATAAAATTGTGCTTTGAATGTTTCTTGATATTTGATTAATTCGATTCGACGAAATTAGAGAATATGTATCATTCATCTGGAGATCAGCCGTACAGGCGGTATTGCAACCTCCGCGCAGAGATCAGCCGTACAGGCGGTATTGCAACCTCCGCGCAGAGATCAGCCGTACAGTCGGTATTGCAACCTCCGCGCAGAGATTTTACTGGAAGCAACATATCTGGATCAAATCCCTGCCTTCATAACCAACCACGTGATGATAGCCTAGCTACGTGGTACAATAATTTTACGGTTATGTTTACTTTTTTAATTAAGGTTATTAATTTTTTTATTATGAAGCTTAACTTATACACTGCTTTCAAAATGTAAAAGAAATGGTAGTACTTTAATTAATATAATACTTAAACCGAAAAAATCCTACCACATCTGGTAGGATTTTCTTGTGTACCAAATCTGGTGGGATTTTCTTGTGATGGCAGAGATTGTATGTGAAAACAAGGAACGACAACTCTGCTTGGACATTGGCAGCATTGAGCGATCAAAATATGTCGGGATTCGCAATGCCTTACATGTTCGGACACATAGGATGCATCCTGCGAAAATGGTCATTGTGCCATCTATGCTCAGCATAGTTTCAGACAAGTCGGATCATCAGCGCAGACAAGTCCGGGGCTGAGGGCTGACGTGGCCGCTAACGTTTCCGCAGTATGGCCTTGAGCTTCACTTGTCACATAAAACCCATTTTCGCATGATGCGTAAAATCTTATAACCAATAAATATTCCCTATGATTGAATACCGGTACATTCTGATCGATTTGTTGTACTTAAATATCCTTTTAGCTACAAAACATGTCAATTAATTAGTCGGAAGATACAATTTAAAACTCTTATGAAGAGAATAGATTTAATTAATACTTACGAAAATTCTAGTTAAATGTGTGTAGTTATCTCTTTTACAAGTTGTATTCTTATAATTTTCAACTATATGCACTTCAAGAACAAAATGTAAGAATCACTTTACCTGCTTATGAACACGGTATCCGTTATAAATTGGCACTGTTTGATTGTGACATGGTTACCTAGTTCTTAATTAATCCGCGGATTATCATTAACACCTTTCAGTAGAATTAATAACATTTTAAATGTAGGATTATGAAACGTTTAAATTGAACCAAATGGCCAAGACGACGTAAATACATTGTATAACCATAAAGTCGTTTAAAAACTTTATTAGTTATTATTTGCAAAATAAAGTAATAATGGTATCTTTCAAATAATTACACCAGATATAATCAATATGATGGCGGTAATGATGAAAATAAGCATCCAAGTACATTATATACAGTGCAGCTTACCGATCATAGAACGTTTGAAAGTCCTTTGTTGAAAAAACGGCTTAAGGTCGCTAGGCACAGACAGATAGATATACCGGTACTTACTCGGTAACAAAAGTAAATATTGACGCACTTGCTTCAACGCTTCAAACATCTACCCGGCAATCGAAATAAATCTTTAAATTTGTTTAACGCTACAGATTACTTTATGCGAAAATGAAATTCAATACCTTAGTTAGGTAATTTCCAACTAATCAATCTATTTGTGTGCAACCAAAATATACTTAATTATACTTGATAATATACTTGATTCACGAAAGGTTTTATATAAACGCGATCTTCAAACTTGTTTTATTTCTCCTTGAAACAAGATTTTTATCTATCACTTCATTCTACATTTCTACAAACTACTTTTGAGACTAAACGTAGGGATATGTTGAACCTTGGGACATGATTCGATCGCTTTATCATTTTCATAATTATTGTAATTAACAAAGGGTTCAAATGCTTTTTTAAATAACTTTGCTTCGACAAGCGATTTCATATATACCAATACCTCAACGTAGTGATAAAGTTAATAATGTCAACACGTAAGGTTATTTATTAACCAATAAGAATACAAGCGGACCGAAGTCCCAAAGTCTCTCACCCGAAATTAGAAGGAACTGAGCTGTTATATGCAACTCTTGTGACTCGTGTTCAGTAAATGTGGCTTATGATCTCGCATTTTACCAAAAATATTTTTTAACTCTGCTGAGATGTTATTAGAAACAAGTGGGCCTGAAATGCCCATAGTCGCATAGCATATACATACATAACATAAGTCAGTGCAGTACCACACTTTGATGTATACAATTCAGTCTTTAAAACCAAAGAGTTTTTTTTGGTCAACACCATAGTGAATGTAGTTCCATTATCATCATCATAATCCTTGCCACCATCATCGCTGTTGTCATAATTCCAAATAATCATCATCATATAATTCACCAGAAGGGCTCTCGCTGGGTTAAAATTGTATTCGTCACTTCAATTATTTTTTCGCCACTTAAAAAAGAAATATGAGCCATATTGTAACTCTTCCTAAAACATAGTCTTGAATGCAATAGAATGCATGTATCTTATGTGTTATTATCTCAAATAATCCCAATGGAATAAGGGTGCAGTGAGGCAGCTTAGAGAAGTGGTTTCGGTTCAGTGTTTGATCAACTCTTCACTTTTTAGAACCCCTCACTACCCCATGCTCATCATGATCAGAAACAAATCATAGTTGAATGTAAGTGGGAAACGTAAACCCATGGAAACAAACACACTTTAAAACTAGGCGTAAGCGTTCTTCAGTTATCATCCGGAAACCATCTGGTGGACGGACGGACCGACATGTGCAAAACAATATACCCCCTATTCTTCGAAGGGGGCGTAATAAATGTTGTGTTATTGATGTATTTAAGCGAGTTTAATTCATACAATTGACCCTTACTTGCTATGAATGTACATGTAACAAGAGGGCCTGAAAGGCCCAAGGTATCCCCCGCAACATATGCTTTGTTTGAGGATGGGGGCAAATTGGACGGATGAACATGATAGATGGACGGACGGAGGACAATAACACAAAACTAAGACAAAGGAAGGTTCTTAAGCCTTCACAATTTATTTAGGTGAATTAATAAGTCGTGCGTTTTCCACAAAAACATTCAACGTTTACATACGGTCAATTTTCAGAGTGTTGCAGAGTGAAAACAACATCTGCCATGACGTACCTGGAAATGTTTTGATGGTTAATCATTCATCATTGGGTACGGGAATCATAGGTGTCATTTTGGAAACATGATTAGTCACATGTATTCACTTTAAAGAAATCCGCCAAAGCGCTTCCAAGATATGGCTCCGGACACAAAAATGCCTATAGTAAAAAGCATTTTTTCAAGATACAAAGGGCCATAAGTCTGTTTTTAACAGATGGTGTACAATGCCATTTGGCGTGCATCATCCTCTTATGCATATATATACTCATACAAAGTTTCAATGAAATCCGCCGAAGCACTTCCAAGATATGGCTCCGGACACAGAAGTGCCTATAGTAAAAAGAATTTTTTCAAGATACAAAGGGCCATAGGTCTGTTTTTAACAGATGGTGTACAATGCCATTTGGCGTGCATCATCCTCTTATGCATATATATACTCATACCAAGTTTCAATGAAATCCGCCAAAGAACTTCCAAGATATGGCTCCGGACACTAAAAAGCATTTTTTTCAAGATACAAAGGGCCATAAGTCTGTTTTTAACAGATGGTGTACAATGCCATTTGGCGTGCATCCTCCTCTTATGCATATATATACTCATACCAAGTTTAAATGAAATCCACCAAAGAACTTCCAAGATATGGCTCCGGACACAAAAGTGCCGGACGGCCGGCCGGACAACGCAAAAACAATATCCCTCCGCCTCTGGCGGGGGATAATAACTGTTAAGCCCCATTACTGTTGACATAATTTCTATAAGAGTCTGAAATGGGTGTTTGATTTCAATAGGCTGCATTTCAATTATTAAGATATATTAGTAAACAAGAGTTGTTTTAATGGACCATCGAATTTTGCACAAGCATTGTTAAATGGCAACTAATCAAGAACAATTCCAAGAAGTCTAAATGCTCCTGGCTGTCCATTTGATTGGTCAACCTTGCAAGACCTGTAAATGGGGAAACTAATGGCAGAGCTCTATTGACCAGCCATACCTAATTGATTAATCGCCATTTGTTTTCGCAAATAGAAAGATTGTATCGCCACTTTTCAAAGACTTTCGCATTTGGCGACAATTACGAATGGCATTCGGAACCCTGATCGCCATATCTTCACCATCATAATTAACTTCAGCATAATCTGCAGCTTACAACATATGGACACTTGCAATGCTTCATGGCTACCAGTGGGGACATAAAAATATCTCCCAATAAACAACTCGGTAGTTCTTATGTTTTTGGGTATTGAAATACATATCACTTACAAGACATTAACTTTATAAGTTTATCTTAAGAGTTCCATATTTAATTAAAAGATAAATAAACAAGTGATGTGTTTGTCAGAAACACAATGCCCCCTACTGCGCCGCCTAGATTTAAAAAAATTGTTTTTGATAATATCCCTTTAAAAAATATTACTTCCCTTGTAAAAATGATTTGTACGTGCCAAATGATAAATATAAATTATCTCCCTTTAAAGCTTGTTACTTCCCTTGGACTTTTTTTTTCCTTTGGCCTTGAAGGATGACCTTGACCTTTCACCACTCAAAATGTGCAGGTCCATCAGATACACATTCATGCCAAATATCAAGTTGCTATCTTCAATATTGCAAAAGTTATGGCCAATATTAAAGTTTTTGGACGGACAGACAGTTCAACTGCTATATGCCACCCTACGGGGGCATAATAAAAATACTTCTTTGCTTATTGCTTCAAATGTGATTTTCTGCAAGCAACTTTTTTCTTACATGTTCATAAAGACCTCATTTTACTTCAGTTTGCATCATTTTAGAAAGATGACAAAATATTTAGTTTTTCTTGTTTTATTAAATTAGCTGTACACATTATTCATTGTCCACATTGAGGGTGTGTGTTCCTGAAATGAGAAAAAACAACAATTATAATGCGACCTCAAATCCTACTAAACATTCTAACAAAACTGTAATTTAATAGTCAGAGCAAGTTAACAAAGTCAATACATATAAGATCTAAAGAATAATATTATTTAAAATAATTAAAAATTATCCAGCAAACCAGTATCTAATTTCAAGTGTGGCGCCAGAAATAAGCCTGATAATAAATTTACCTCACTGAGAACAAATGCCGATTCTTTATGCAATTTTCAACCAATAATTGAATACACCGGCACACTAAGTGGAAATGTATGACGTTCTAATCTAGAAAACATTGGATTTCTGCAGCAGATTTTCCAATGGCAACACAAAGCTTAGAAAAATGTGCAAGGCACGTATGCGACCAGTGTAAGACACATTGCTAATACACTATGAACCCATGTACCTTTGAAAGATGTACATGGAACGTATGTGACTAAGGTGTACAGCCTGTGAACGGAGTCCTCATCTTCGTTACGCTTCCTGGCCAGACGCACTCGCACTCGGTAGGGAACACTCCTGAAACAGGTCAAAAGATTCGTAGTATTGAAATATTGTCTAAACTAGGTCCTTTTTCTTAATCATCACTTCCAGTCGTAGAGTCAGAGGCCAAGTTGCATTATTTATTCCTTTTGGAAGGGGATCAATCAGATCCTTTAACAGAAACTGACCAACAAAGTAACAGTTTTCTGAATTATTACTCAAAGGATGTCCGTTTAAGACTTTAAATGGCTATACAGGCTCTAATTTTGTCAAAAAATATGAATGATAAACTAGAATGGCAGTTTTGAAGAAACAGTACTAGTACATTGATAAGAGTTTTGTGAAGAAATGGCATTTTCCCATTTGTTCTGTATAAATATACACAAAGACATTTGTATCAAAGACATACACACTGTCTGTTGAAAAATCCCTACTATCCTATGCAAATGTTCTTATGTGATTGACAGACAAAATTTATCATTCATTCTGCAACCGAGCTGGGGAAAAAAGGTTGCAATCTAGAGTAAAATTGTTTTTATTTTTGTTGTATATAACAATTTATTTATAATACTATTTACATTTAATATAAATTTTGTCTAAATGTCCGCCTTTGACCATAATTGATAAAGTAACCAGCAAATTCGTTGAATTGATATCCCCTGCCGAATAAAGTTTGTTTATCAAGTTGCTTGATATATGGTATACGGTGGTCCTAAGAATGTTTAAGTGTAGTTTTTTTTGTTATTGATTGAAATGCTCCTCATTGATATCTATACACCCATGCAGTACATTTTGAAATCTTGTAGCAAATTGAGATATAGCCCTAGAAAGTTAAACAATACAAAAACTACAAAGGGCAATAACTCTTATTTTAGAAAGTGTAGGGTTATGGTTCTTGTACATGGCACTTCTACTTATTGATATCAATATGCTTATGAAGTTTCGTGTTTAAGTCTTGTATGGTGTCTGACATATAGCCTGAAAAGTTGCATACAAAAAACAAAGGGCAACAACTCTTATTTAAGAAAGTGAAGGTTATGGTTCATGTGCATGGCACTTCTCCTCATTGATTATATCTATACACCCATGAAGTTTCATGTTGATATCTAATAGAGTTTCTGAGATCTAACCATAAAAGTTTTGTGACAGACACACAACGCCAAGTATATATCCCTCAGCCAAAGGGATACACATTGAACATACACACATAAAAACCATTAACATACACACATCAAATATTTTAAGATATTTTAATACAAAACATGCATGAGTGCTACTACCCTACCTGACTCCTTTGGACCAGATGTGTTTGTTAAGACGAGAATCCACACGCACATCTGGAGTTCCCATCATCTTTTCGGCAAAATGGCGAATTTCCTTGATTGCACGCGGTGCCCTTTTTTTGAAACTCCTGAAATGAATTAAAGAAAAACTGAACACCTGAATAACTGCAAGACCGCTATCATAAGTGATCTCTTCAAAACAAAACTTACTTTGTCAAACCTTCCAACTGTTTGTGGTTTCACTGGCTCAAAAAGTTGCTGCCACTATATTTTAAAATTGATACTGGTAGTTTGGACAGCCTAACTATCAAAGCAATTGTTTAATGACTTTCACATAGTGGAGCCCACAATATTTTACCGGTACTTTCATGTCTAGATTAATACTCGTTTCTGATAAAATGCCAAAACCTATGTAGAAACTCCATTTCTATTTACTGTACCATAAATCAGCGGTGAAAATGCAAATTTTGTTAAAAGAGGAACTTTTCAGCAAGTATCAAAACTGCTTCTCCAATGCTCTAAATAATGCTAAATATAACTACATGTAATTCAGTTTCAGTGCACTGTTCCTTGATAAGAAGTTGTAAAATAAGTCTATATTGAAGATAAAAAAACAACGTTCTATTACTTCATTTAAATAAATTTAAATAAAAGTATAATTAACTACAACACATTGAAAGCGAGAGTTGCATATCTTACCTGCCGAAGATACGTTTGTGAAGGTTAATGGTGCATTCCTTGGTGATCACCTCGTTGATGGCGTTCTTGGGTTTCTGCTTCCCACCTTCCTTGCCTCCCTTACGAGGAGCCATTGTATGCTGGAAAAAACAACTTAATAGCTACATTGTTTATCATAATACATAATGATCGTTCAATAAGCTGGCCTTTCATAGACGGTTTTAGCGCAGAAAAAACTGTGCCTTAACGTGAAAATTAATGTGGCCGCGCCACTTGCTAATAAAAGTTTATTTTGTGACAATGGATATTCAGTGCTTGAAACTTTCACTAACACTTTCAAACGTGTATTTACCACACTTTCACAACAGCAGACCAGTGCTTTCCACATGATTTTTGTCAGGTGCCCTGGGGCTGATAGGGGTGGTTGGGGAGGGGTGTCCCCTCCCGACGTTGATTTTTTTTATTATTTAACGTGTCAATTCACAGTCTGTGGTGCGTTATAACTCAAAGAAAAACAGCGTCAAAAGACGTCATTTGGTGCGCTATGACTCTTCAAGAAAATCCCCCAGTCATTTAAAAATATATATAATTTTTATATTGTTTGTTTTAAAACTTTCCCGCACAGATAGTAAAATCCCGACTCGAACAATTCCCCAATACATCCGTTTCAACCCAACTATATTACTGTATACTTACCATTTTTCAAGTTTCTATTTATTACCCGATAATCCCATTTATATAAATCACTTTCTGGTAAATATTTACGATAAAAGCTCTAAATTATTTCTTTAACACAAAACTTGCCATTTTCCCTACAGTATCAAATAAATTTTAAGTGGCTATTTATAGATTTGATGAAATATTGCCTCTGAACATGCGTCAATGCCCTGGCGTGTTATGTGCTTGTTAAAACGCTCAATATACGCACGCTTTCTATGCAAATGACCAGGGACCTATATGTTTGTGTAGGTCCCTGAAATGACGCACCGTTGTACATGCTGCATAATTTTCGCGCTCATTTTAATTGAGCAAAAGAATTGACACAAAATAAATTTGCACTGCTAATTTGAAGCAAGAATATTTTAACGTTGCGGTAACATTTACATTTGGAAGTATGTTTCGGATTAAAAACGCGTTAACATCGACTTACGGGAATGGGTTTCGGATTACACATTCAATTATTACCATTTTAGATTTCAACAAATATTAGCAGTTGCGTTATGAATTAAACGATAATTTGTTTAAACACTTTACGAGTCGAATAAATGTTTTGACGGAATTATGCATGAAATTCACGTTGTCCACGAGGATTACGGCCGGTTGCCATCATCAGTCTTCTAAGTATCGATTATTGGACGAAACATTTAAAAGTGTGCATAATTAATTCAACGAAAATTTGTTAAAGCGCATAACATGTCGAATAAATGTCAGAAAAATGAGGTGAATCAGTTCTATAAATGGACATGATGGAATATACATGCAATTAATTTCTCGTATTAATTACGAGTCAGACTCATAGGTAACACTTGTTTACAGTAAAAAGGTGTGATGATGCCCAAAACTGTCTTTAAAGTACTGTACTAGTTATTGGTTTTATATAACGGAAGTGGTAATCAAGCTGCGATTAACTCTTTCGTGCCCAAAGTCTATCAAAAATAATGGTCGATAGTTAACCCCGCCATCATAAGCATTCGCGTAACCTATTGGACGATGAACAGCACAGTTTGACAACTGGAAAGTTACTTGATATATCCTTGTCAGCATTTAAATGACTGTAATGTGGCTAGAATAATCGATACGTGCGTCTAATCAGTGGATTATCCATTACCCCATGTGGTGATTATGGCGATTACTTGTGAAAGAAGGTACCGAGTGCTATTTTAAAACAGGGAATATTGATACACTGATAGATAAACCTTGATTTTTTTTTACAATCTCCACTTTCTTTTACTGAAAAATACACTGATCGGAAAATTTCAAGCGCCCCGGGGACTCTGATTTCGAAATGCAAGCGCCCCGGCGAGGGATCGTTAAATGGCCTTTGGAAAACCCTGCAGACTAATTTAACATCATGATTTTTTTGTTTAGACATATTCCGGTATTATTAGATGCATTTAATTATTTCAATTTGCAAATCACGGCACACAATGACATCAAAATGGGAAATATTATTAGCATCTGTTTCGTATGATGGATGTCCTAAATAACGTACATTTTATTTATACATCACATGACACCACTGTTTTTGATACAGTGTTAGCTTTAGCAGAGACCTACAAAAAACAAGGTCCATAGCTTCAGCGAACATGTCTACTGTCTTGCCAAAACTCAAAAGCTTGTTCGCTGAAGTTCCTATCGACATGCCAGTGCATATTTGCGACGATCGGATCCCAAAAATGATGTCAAATTGTTATCATATAATCTCAACTCCTTGGTCTAGTTTTAAAGAATCTTTGCTCGTCTCTTTAACACTATTATTAAATTATATTGTCAAGTTTTATACTTTAATAAATGTTACTGAATAACTGATGAAAACATTTCATAAGATGAAAGTTGTAAATAATACGGTTTTCTTAGACCAGTTTTACCATTAGACGTGAATGACGCGCTCAAAATCATGATTTATAAACAAACAACCGATGTTCCTCCGTTTAATTACATACTAAATTGCGCATTTTTTACGACGAAATGCAGGATTAACGCTGATTTTTGTTCATACGTTTTAATAACAAACCTGCAAGTAAATATGGAGGATAAAAGAGGAAGTTGCGTAGTTGTTGTTGTAGGACTTCGGTATCGGCCGGATAGCTTGTGGCCGTGACCGCTACTGCCCGGCAACACAATCGCGTATAGAGAAAAATAATTTGCTGTGAACGTAGCATAAGTCTTAATTGTTCTTGAAACGCAAAAAATAATTGGTTAATGTCTTATTTATTTATATATTTATCAGATTTAATTTGGTTGAAGTTTTTTGGCAAATTACAATAGTGAAAAGGGCCAGCATAACTTTAATACTGTTCGCACCAATCAAAGACCTATAGATAACAATCTATAGGTCTTTGCATCAATGCAACAGTAAGAAAAGTTCTACTACAGCACTCAACCAGGCTGCAGTGCACCAATTTCTTTTAAAGTTTTGTAGCGGTGAGGTTAGTGTTCTCCAATAAAAAAAATCACGCTTACCGGGTAACTACATGTATGACTTATACTGAATGATATCAACGACATTTTTAGCATTAATTAGATACAACTTATCGCACATTATTGCACGTAAATCATTTTGGTGTAATATAGCTCACTATTATTAACCTTACTTTGACCTTAAGGCATGAATATTTTAAAATACTGATATGACTAATATATCAGTTTGTATTCAAGAATCAGGCGAAACAGATACACGAGTATTCCACTATCTTACTGGTATGTTGTCATTTATTCTCATTAAACACGTGCACAAATATAACTTACCGGTATTGAGAATGTAGGATACCATCCAAACGTGTTATTGAGGAGTCCACAAGTATATGTCTTCTTCTTCCATCCACTTCCATGTAATGGCCACCTTCAACTGACTGAAGATTATTGCCATGGTGCGCATAAGAGTTAAAAGAAAAAGTGAGAGTAAAAGTGTGAAGTATATACAGTGTGAGATAAAAGACGAAGGGGAAGTTAGATAAAGTGTTTGGCTAGTTGAAATCTGAAGGTTTCACCTGAGCCAGCTGACATGATGTCCGGTGGAAGGTTGTTCCATTCCCTGATGGTTATCGGAATTGTTGGCGATATAGGGTTCTGCAGTATGGGATGTGGAAGTAAAATATATTATTTGTTGGTTCCGACTTGTTTAGATTTGGCTGGAGTCGATTTTCAGTTGGTATGTGTACTCGGTTGTTAACAATTTTATAAAACATTGTTAGTCGTGCTTCTTTTCGTCGATCTTGGAGGGATTTCCACTGAGGGTCTTTTAGCATATCTGCAACGCTTGAGCGATATGTTATCTGTTTTTGAAGTATCTAGCTCCTCTGCGTTTGATCATTTCCAGTCTATCCAAGTCTCCCTTTCGCATGGGATCCAGATGGTGCAGGCCTATTCCAATGATGGGCGGACGAGTGACATATATGCTTGTTCCTTGATGGCTGTGGACGCAATGTTCAGGTTTCTTCGGTTGAAGCTTAGGTTTCTGCTGGCTTTACTGCTGATGTTATTAATGTGCTGCCCCAATATAGCTTTTAATTCAGTGTACATCCAAGGTATTTTGTTGATTAGACGTGTTCTAAAATGTGGTTATGGAGTTTATATTGATGGGTGATGGTTTTGCGCTTGCGGGTTATTGAAATGACTTGACATTTTTCAGGGTAAAATTTCATTTTCCCTTTATTTTCCCACGACGCTAATTTGTTTAGGTCTTCTTGTAATTTATGCAGTCTGCGTCTCCTGATATGGTGAGGTATTTAATGGTGTCATCTGCGAAAAGTCGAACCGTATATTTTAGGCCGTCTGGGATGTCATTTATGTAGTAGAGGAACAAGGAGGGGCCGAGGACAGATCCCTGGGGGACCCCAGAGTCGACTTAAACTGTGTCTGAGCATTCTCCATCTAGCACGACTTTCTGTGTTCTGTTTGTGAGGAATGCTTGGATCCATGCTAAGGTCTTTCCTTGTATGCCGTAGTGTTCGAGCTTGTGAAGGAGGAGGCCGTGGTGTACCTTATCGAAGGCTTTCGACAAGTCCATTACGAGGATATCGGTTTGGTGGCCATTCTCCATGTTTTGGGTCACGCCGTCGGTGAACTCAAGGAGCTGGGTCTCGCAAGATCTGCCCTTTCGAAAACCGTGTTGTAGTGGGTAGAGTAAGTTGTTTGCTTCTGCATTTTTCATGATGTTGCTGGTAACGATATTTTCAAGGAGTTTGCAGCAGATGCTAGTTAGAGATATTGGCCTGTAGTTAGCTGTGTCATTTTTGCTTTCTTTTTTGTAAACTGGAGTTACGTTTGCCTTTCGCCAATCGTCTGGGATGGTGCTGGTGTGTATAGAGTTGGAATATGCTCGCAAGGAAAGATAATATTTCTTTTGCTAGTTCTTTCAAGACTCGTGGGTTGATGTTGTCTGGGCCTACAGCTTTGAAGGGGTTGAGTGAGTTGAGAAGTTTTTTTCTATTCCGACGGTGGATATAGTGATTTCAGGAGCAGGTGGAGATTTCATGCTGGTCATGTATTTGTTGATCTTGAATTCTTTAGCGGATATGTTGGTGAATACTGATTGGAACTGCTTGTTGAGGATGTTGGCTTTTTGTTTTGCTTCGGAGTAGAGTTGGCCCTTTTCACGAAGTCCTGTGATAGAGGATTTGTCTTTTTTCTTATGTTTGATAAATGTCCAAAGTCGTTTGCTGGTAGAGCGGTTTCCGGTGTCTGATTCTTCTGGAGTTACTATGTAGTTGTCTATGTAGGCCCAGTAGGACTGTCTTAGCTTCTTCAAATTTGGCGATCAATACTTTACTGACCCATGATGAAATACATCATGTGGTATAACGTTTTGTTAGTGATTTACACTCACATATATAAATCTGTTATGATTAAATGTTTTAAATTAATTACTTACTCTGAATAGCCTCAATGTATTATGATGCTTTGTATTATATCCATGACTTATTCTGAAAGATTTCAATGCATTAGAATGTATTACATTAATTTTATGACATGCTGAAATACATTAATGTGTGATGATGTACAATTTCTAATACTTCAAATCCTTATGATAGTTATAAAATGTTATATAACGTCTTGTATTAATGACTTATGCTGATATTGAAATGTTACAAGTAGATCTACAATGTATTTTATTACATTCATGACTTAATTCTGATTTACATAAATATGACTTGAGCTTAAGCAGAATGGCAATGGCAGGGGGGATGTTTACTTACTTATGCTGAAGTACATCTATTTGTTTTTTAATTAAATTAATGACATTTGCTGAAGTTCACCAACCAATGTATTATGATTTATTTACTATAAGGACTGAAGCTGAAAAATATCAAATGGTAATAGTGTATTGTACACAAATCACTTATGCTTAATTTATTACCTAAATGTGTCATCATGTATTAAATAAATAACTTACACTGAACTATATCAATTTCTTAATGTACCAGTATTTATGAATACCCTTTATTGTTTGCTTGAAAATGTAGTTTACTGCAACAAGTACTGCACATGTCATAATTGATTTCTGCTCTAATATTATAATTATACAGCATTGCATTCATGATTAAGGCTACAGCAAATGGAAAAGTAATGCTGAAGTCAATAAGTAGATGGTGTTGCTTTATAGCATTTTTCATCAACTGTTTGAGAATATACATGTACGTGTCACTTCAAAAATATCTAATACTCGCTGTCACTAATATTCATTGCGTCTTGTTCACAGTTAACAAATTAAATAAAACTCCTGTCAAAGAATTTTTTCATGAATGGATAATCATCATTTGTATTGTAAAATAATGAAGCTTTCGTAATGATTTTCCACAATAATTTGAAAACAAGTTGAACACTAATATGTGTCTTGTTCTGATAAAACTGGGCATAGTGCATGTGCGTAGTGTTGTCCCAGATTAGCCTGTGCAGTCAGCACAGGCTAATCACAGGCTAATCAGGGAAGATTAGCCTGTGCAGTTAGCACAGGCTAATCAGGGACGACACTTTCCGCTTTTTCTAGATTTTTGGTAAAAAGGGACTTCCTTTAAACGTAAAATACCATTAAAGCGGAAAGCGGACTGCACAGGCTAATTTGGGACGACACTTTACGCACATGCATTTTGCCAAATTTTCACAGAACAAGACACATATAGCTTTTATATTTTGCTGTTATATACAAAAGCCTGAAGGAAGAAGTTAGAAGCGCATTAGGTTTTGCTTCACCAGGTTCTAAGTTCGAATTTTTCTTGTTAGTATAATAAGTTAAGACTACTAAAAACATATAGATTGGTCAGTTGGATTACTGTTATTTCCTTGTTTTCACAAAGTATACGGTTCTGCCAGCTAACTCTGTTTGTAGATTGCAGGTGTGGCAATCCCAGGTTTGCGATTGAAGCCTCACTAAGAAAGGACAAAAACCACAACAACCATAAAATATTGCAGAAATTGATTTATTCACTTTCAATGGCTTGTAGGTCCTACAAGACACATTGTTTTAAGCCAATCCTTTAGGTGAGTTTTGAGTATGCAGCAGAAAGTAATCTCTGTACAGTGCTTTACCACAACAGGATTATCCGCCCTTTGTTAACATTGTACATATGATTACAGAGTGTAATACATACAAATGTGTTAAAATAACTCAGTACAGCATATAACAGGAAGTAATTTTAGACCAATACACACACATATATACACATATAGGTGTATACATGAATATTAATCAACACAAACACGTTTATATTCAAAAGAACTCAAAGATAACACAGGTGTATTACCAATTACTAGGCATAGTACTAAAATGTATTGCTTTACATGAACGCAAACATAATAATAATTGATACATTAGTGTGCATAACTTTGCCAAGAAACTTACTTGTTAGAACAAAGAAGTCAAAATAAATAAACAGAAAACTCCAAAGTAACATTTTCAGAAAATTAGAAAATTGTTGTTGCCAAAAATAAGAAAAGATTTTAATAAATACAAAAAAAAACCATATTTTGTTGATATCAGACTAGAAGACTGTCTTTGTAAAATTAACCAATGAAACAAAAATTAAACCAACAAATAACTGCCTGTAAATTCCATTAAAAAAGATAAAAAAATCACAGCTAATCATAAAATCAATCAATTTATTGTCAAGTTCACTCTTAATTAATGAATGTAACTTCAATTTATCTTTATTTCACGTCACTGTATCCACTTAGGAATTTCTCAAGATATCACTCTGAGTAAATGACTGTGTCAACTGCCTAAAGGCAAGCAAAGGCTAGGTCCACCCAATAGGCAGTCAGCAGAGTTGTTTAGCAGGACATGTCCTACATTAGAGCTCTGGTAACATGGCTATGCACAAAACACCAACCATTGTTTAACGGTTACAAGTCAGGAAAGCCAGTATATTGAAAATAACGCACAAAACCATTGTATCTCGTGCAGATGTAACTGTTTTATGCTTTACCATCAAAATTGTGTGATTCTACATCAAGACTGATTAATCTTCGTGCCATGACTGATTAATCTTCACATCAAGACTGATTTATCTTCACATCAAACCTGATAAATCTTCAAGCATTATACATGAAATTAAAAGCAGCTTGTAGAAATCATCAAATTCTTGGCTTGTTTGTCACATCCAGGATTATATGTGGTGAATAACTTACTCCTTATCTTCCGACTGCCAGTAAGCTACTCTAACCACACTATTTGTACTTAATTGGGTATAATTAGTCCCTTAATGGTATTTCGCAACTCTAAATACCATAACCCCATTGGGAGAAACCTTTTTTTCACATTTTCTGTATCAATAAAAACCATTTATATTGTTACATCATATTATCATATGGTTTCAATCTCCATGCAAACGTTAAAGTATTTCCAACCACATATTTCCTTATTCATTTATATCCCTATTCCCAATATAATATCCACCCCAAATCAGGCATAATCAGCAAAAAGATGAAAGATACCCATACACAGAACATGTGGCTAAAAGATACAATAATCATTCTTTGGAAACTAGTACTCCATGAATATTGTCACATGTCAATGACAGGAAACCATCGTGGAATAAAAAGGGACTAGACACATCAACACTTCCTGCTGAGATCTATAAAAATTGACATTTTATTTCATAAATGAGATTTTAAAAAGCTTGTTTTCGTTACTATCTGAAAGTAAAACAGTTTATGATTTTGATTATGCTTGTTAAAACAAGACTCACCCATGGCCATACAAAAAAAATCAATATTAAAGGGACTTGTTCACAGTTTGTCAAAATGACAATTTTCCAACTTTTTGTCAGATTCAAAACTAAAGGAACCATGTACATCAGGGAGCAAAATAACACCAATGCCATACAATCACACTGAAAATACAATTTCTTTATGAATAATCATCTTAAAAAATTGATTAAATTATAAAGCGTTAATTTGGAGCATTCTGTCATTTTCATTATATTTTGTAAAATTACTTGGATTGCTTTTGTAAAGTATCAAGTATGCAAAGCTCTTTAGCAGCATAGATGGCTGAGTGGTCAAGGCGCTAGCCTTTTAATATACAGTGGTTAGAGACATGGTGAGTGAACTTTTTTGTTTCTTTATTTAATGTCATTCTTCATATCTTGTTTTAAACTGAAACCTTTTAGTTCTCATGATAACATTTATCAATTTAAAGCATTTCATTACAAACTTCAAAACATGCACAAATCTGTGAACAAGTCTCTTTAAATGTTCATGAACCCTAGCTGTGTTAATGTTTCAAATCCACTTCAAATTTGTTTTCTCAAATACAATAGCCGTATTTTGCTCGTTAACACAAGAAAATCAGCTGGCCAATAATATTAAGAACTACAGATCAAATATGCATCAACAAACAGTAAAATACAAAGCACTTCTACAGGATAAAAATGTAAGAAATACATATCACACAAGAAAACGTGTACACATGTTACATCAAGTATTTTTATTTTAGCCATCACTAAATAGTCATTAATACATGTCTCTATTCAAAAGCCAATATAAATGTTCTAGGTTTACAAATTAATGCATCACTGCAATAAATAAATACACTTTTGTCTCAGCTTTTTAGTATATATATTTGTTAAGAATATTTGGCTTGTAGTGTACAAGAAATACCTTTTGGGATCTCAAGTGAAACAAACTATAAAACAATTCAAACCATGACAAAGTGGGGAAACAAACAAACCATGCCTTTTTAACAGACCTTTTTAACCATACATATATAAGTACAAACAAAAAAGCATGAATTGTCACCAAATTATATATGTCCATCAGATTCAATACAACCATACAATAATTTAGGGATAAAATGAAAAGTGTTTATTACCTGACCATACAAGGATATGAATGTTTTTGTAGAATACAAGTTCGAAAAGAACAAATGAAGTAAAGTAAAGGCTATGTTTAGGACAAAAATAAATAAGGCAATATGAATCACAAAGAACAATTGTTTTGATTTTTTAAGCATTTATATACCATAACCATCTGTCAACCATATTAGGATTCTATTCTGTGTCACTTGTTATTATTACAAATTCTGTCCCAAAGTTTTAAGGTTACAAAAAAGAAAAAGGATTCAAACAAAGTTTTATGTTTAACCATAAATTCAAATTCAGACTAAGTTTAATTTATTAGACTTGTAAATATGACAGTGAACAATGGATATAAATTATGCAATTGTCGCAACTCGTAACAGAAATACTTAGTTAGTATTTCTAGAAGTGACAAGTTGTCATTAAATACAAAAGTAGAAACACACTAAAACAAACCATTTGATTAAAAAGCAACATTCAATATACATAACATTTACACAAGTTTAAACTACTGTTTTATATATTATATATTAAAATGTCTTGCCACAACAGTCAGATACCAGATTGTCTCATTTCATTTGAGATATAAATAAATTGAACCTGCAACTAAAAACTTAAATGGAAAACAAATCTAAACTTGATTAAAGATAACTGTAGAAAAGTATAATTAATTACAAACACGGATATATTTAACCAACCTTTGCTTCAAACAATGCTTGTAAAAGGATGTCAAATAAGTCTCAAAACAATATGCTTGTCAGGGAAATAAAAACTTCATGATGACTACTACAATTATGTCCTCCTTCAAGGGCATATAGAACGTGTAAAGATAGGCCTAAAACAAAAGGAATTCTTGTCACTTCTTAAATTTTTAGAATTTAACATACTGCATCTCTGTGGAAAGAAACCCTGATTAAATTAAACACATCATGGTAAATGACTGACAGGCAAGACAAGGCCAGCTGATTTTCCTTACAGTTTACATAGTCAACAAGCATAATAACTAATAATTAACTCTTCATATTTTTCACAATTATTTGTCAGTCCTATTTCCACAGTGTTTCCAAAGCCTTACAGCCCATTTCCCATGGGGTTATTATGCCCGGATGGAGAAGGCATGTTGCTGGAGTTACTCCAGCCGCTGGAGGAGAGACCAGCAGACGGGCTCCAGATCGGCGAATTGAACGGGTCAAACAGCCCGTCGGTGGCCGGCTCCTGGCTGGTGGCAGTGCTGCTGGGCGCCGTGTAGCCAGAGTAGTTGGTGATGGAGGAGACTGCAGGGGTGCCGCTCCCGCCCCAGATGCCCATAAGGGAGTTCCAGCTGCTGTTTGCGCTGTTTGTCAGCGTGCTCCATATGCCCGTCTGCTGCAAGTGAGACAAAGAGGTGCAAACAGGTGTACATGTGGTAGTGGATACAAATTCCATAAAAAAAGAAAGTGGCGTCCCTGGTAAGCCCGTGCAGACTGCACAGGCATATCCGGGATGACACTTTGGGCAAAATCATAAAGCCCAGTTTTCAAAAAACGAGGCTCAGTTACATTGAATTTTGGGTGAATTTTGAATATTGATGATTATATGAGACTCTAAAACTAACTAAAACTAAACCCAAATGTTGTTTTTAGCATATAATTGAATGTGGCTGAGACTCTTCTAAGACGTTTTTACAAATAAAAAAAACATAACAAAAGTGTGCATCATTAAAAATAACAACACTACATAGTCAATGCAACATTCGTAAACACAAGATGGTAATTGAAAATGAGGACAATGCTCTGTCAAATTACACATAGCATTATAAGCAGAGCCAAACAAATGGAAGTTGTCAGTATTCATCACTTTATTTTTATTTTTAAATCTTTCAACATGTATGGACAATGACCTGTTCCCATCGTTCTACTGGGTCAGTTTTCGCTAGGTTCTTCAAGAATTTTTTTTTTTTTTAAATCCTCCAACTCCTGAAATTGCTGGCTTTTTTTTGCGAGAATATTTAACATTAAAATGTTGTTAATGGTAAATGTTAATCAAGTGATCAAATGTAATCCTTTGATACACTACAATCCACAGAGAAATCTCAATCTAAACTTTTAACAAAAATAATTATTTTCATTAGAAGGAGGGTGAATATTGGCTCTGATCAAGATTATGTTAAATACAACTTTACGATGTACATACGCTGGTTGTGGCTGCGAGGCCAGCTCCAGTAGGCCACGAGTTGTTTGTCTCCATCGGGTTGTACTCTGTGCTGTACTCAGAGTCCCACAGGCTCTCATGTGTGTTCCTCATGAGCGGGGTGTCAAAGCCTGGCCAGTCCTCGCCCGGGCGCAACCGGTTCTGGTACTCCATGAGGCGCCGTCGGCGGTCCTGCTGCAGCTTCTGCATCATTGTCAGGTCTTGCTGGCCCCCAAGTGGGTCTAGTCCTTGGCTCAGGCCTTGGCTTGGCAGGTAGGCATCCCCGCCCCCACTGTTGGTCAGCGTGCTGAAGGCAAAGCCCTGTTTGCTGCTCGTGCTAGGAACTGAAATAAAAGGACAATTTCTTTGTATTTACCCTTTACCCTTCAGATACCCATTTGACCCTTTTTTAGTCCTTTAGAAAATCAAATTAAATGAAAGACCCTTCTAACAAGATTCAAGTTTGAAAGGCTTCATTTCTAGCTCTTTACCAGAAATGTGTTTGTCAGAAACACTATGTCCCCTTCTGCGCTGCTTTGAAATTTTATATTTTTGTTGACCTTTGACCTTGAAGGATGACCTTGACCTTGAGCTTTCACCACTCAAAATGTGTGGCATGTGTTTGTCAGAAACACTGTCCCCTTCTGCGCTGCTTTGATTTTTTTTTTTACCTTGACCTTTCACCACTCAAAATGTGCGGCTTCATGAGATACACATGCATGCCAAATATCAAGATGCCGTCTTGGATATTGCAAAAGTATTCATAAAATGAGCGATTTTGGCCACATATATTTGACCTCTGACCTTGATGGATGACCTTGACCTTTTCCTTTCACCACTCAAAATGTGCAGCTCCATGAGATACACATGCATACCAAATATCTAGTTGCTATCTTGAATATTAAAAAAGTTATTGCAAATGTTAAAGTTGGAGCAAACAGACCAACATACAGACAGGGCAAAAACAATATGTCCCCCACTATAGTGGGTGAGGGACATAAAAAACTGATAAACAGCAAACAGCATAAATATCAGTTACTCACAGGCTGTTCTGGTGTTATGTGTTTTGCATTTAGCCATTTTAATTTTGCTTGTGAGTGGAAAAGGGTTAAGTAGCATTTATTGAAGAAAATATACATAAATGCTAGCTTTATTTTAGAGGTTTTTGGAAAAAGATTTAGTTTTAAAATTGTAACATAAACAACTGAGATGAGGGTTGATATAGTACATTTAAATGAATCAATGCAGTACAATTTGATCCCATTTAAAAGGAATTGTTTTTTCTTTTTACACTCGATTCTTTTTATGCAAACTTGTATCTGAAGAGCTAAGGTACCATTAAGTCCGAAGGAGAAAGCAGAGGTTGATGTTGTCAAAGCCCCGGCCTGTGTGTCGGTCAGTGTGTTACCAGCACGACTGTTCTCCTGAATAGTGGACAGACCGCTGCCACTGCAGATGAAAAACAAAATGTGATAAATGAAAATGCCGTTTCAGAAGTTAGGTTAATTTGTAATACAAAGGGAATGTTACTACATATGATTCTTTCAACATTAAGATCAAATTATTGGTGAAATGCTTTGTTAAGGGCAATAGAGAATTTGTTTTCTTGTGTGCAATCTTCTTTTTTTTTGCTTCAAACTGATGCATGCATCACACTTCAAAATAATAGAAACTAATATGAGCTGCAAGGTTACAAAAGAATTTAAGGACAATCTGAAGGGTTGAATGTGAACCATAAATGCTCGAGTTCAGCAATGAGAAGCAATAATTTCACACTTAACCTAATAACTGCCAATGTACTTACAGTATCTCAGGAGTGGATGGTGTGGTGCTAGACCCTGTTCCCCACGCACTCCTCTTGCTGGTCACCAGGGGCGGAGTCTTGGTTGTCATGGGGACGACGAGCCCCGTTTCGCTCACCGACCCAAAGCGTTTGTCTCCCTTGGCCTTGCTCTCGGCACTGCTGCTGCTCACGATGCTGGAGTAGCTCGAGGACCGGCTGGAACTGGTCAGCCCGTCTGGCGAGATGTTAGCGGGTCGGGTAATCAAGTCAGCACTTTTCGTCTGATGTTGCGCAAACTGGTCGGTCTGGATAGAGAGCTCAGCAAAGTCGTCTGCAACATAGAATTGGCGGGAATTATGTTTTATGGGAAAATATTTTACATTGGATTTACTGTCATTAATTGTGAACATGATGTTATTAAATTTATGTAACAGATGATTTTGATTTCTTTCACTTTATAGATGATATTTTTTTCCAGTAAACAGATGATTTTCAGTACTGTATTTTACAGAAGATTTTGTTTCATTCATTTTACAGACAATTTTGCTTCATTCATCATAGAGATGATTTTGCTTCATTCCAACTGAAGACAGTAGTTTTAGAGTTTATAGTTGCCTTTATGGTTTATTTACACCACTATTGAACCTAGACATTGAGCCTTTCACGTTTATTTTGTTCACTCATCAAAATTACTTGTTTCAATGTTATCATAGACCATTAAGGTAATGCGTGTGCGCAAGAGCATGTAAATTATAACACACACAAGATCAATCGTCATTAAGAGTGCAAGGTGGTGCTGAACATGGTATCTATAAGTTAAGAATACAGAAATATGGAAGGGTGAACTACATCAGTGCCCAATCTATGTAAAAATCAAACTATCTTGCAGGAGTGATGGCTATCTAGCTAGATAATCCAAAGCACCAATTAAGAGGGGTTTTGGGCAGGTGTGACTCGCTGTGAGGTTAAAGTAAGAAGCACAGAATAAACATGTAAACTATTGCCATGAACGCTAGCCCAAAGTAACCTCTTTTGAACATTGCAGAACAAAGTTAAGGACTTATTTCCAGTATATCTGTGAGACTACTTAAGTAAGAAAGCAATTAGCACAGCAAATGCCATAATCGAATGAATCTTTCTTTTGAGAAGGATTAATATGCTTAAAAAGGAAAACACATTAAGGCCTTTGTGCATATTTCACTAAATTAGCGATACTTACACATGAATAATTAACAAACATATACATGTATACTCCATTAATTACATTTTGAAATAAAAGACTTAAATAAATACACAATCATGTAATATTAATATAAAAAAATCCCATATTTTTTACAACAACAAAGATAAATCATGAACAAGGGCTGTTTGTAAAACATGCATGCCCCCCATATGGGCTGTCAGTTGTAGTGGCAACCATTGTGTGAATACGTTTTTTGTCACTATGACCTTGACCTTTGACCTAGAGACCTGAAAATCAATAGGGGTCATTTGCCAGTCCTGATCAATGTACCTATGAAGTTTCATGATCCTAGGCCTAATTGTTATTGAGTTATCATCAAGAAACCATTTTACTGTTTCAAGTCACTGTGACCTTGACCTTTGTCCTAGTGACCTGAAAATTAATAGGGGTCATCTGCCAGTCATGATCAATGTACTTATGAAGTTTCATGATCCTAGGCAAAAGAATTCTTGAGTTATCATCCGTAAGCATTTTACTATTTTGAGTCACCTTTGACCTAGTGACCTGAAAATCAATAGGGGTCATCTGTCAGTCATGATCAATGTTCCTATGTAGTTTCATGATCCTAGGCCTAAGCAATCTTGAGTTATCATCGGGAAACCATTTTACTATTTTGAGTCACTGTGACCTTTGACCTAGTGACCTGAAATTCAATAGGGGTCATCTGCCAGTCATGATCAATGTACCTATGAAGTTTCATGATCCTAGGCCTAAGCGTTCTTGAGTTATCATCCGGAAACCATCTCGTGGACAGACCAACCGACGGACTGACCGATGGACATGTGCAAAACAATATACCCCCTCTTCTTCGAAGGGGGGCATCATAAAAACAAACTAATTATATCCAAAGAAAAACCTAAAATTGTTGTCTACGGCTCTTTATTAGTATATTTTGTGCTGGTAAAAAACTTAAAATTAGTGGAAGAAGCAAAACTAAGGGAGAGAAATTGATGGGGGTAAGCAGAGTAAATACGTAGTGAGGTGGTGAGGTTATCAGAACAAGGGCTAACCAGCCGGGGAAGCCAGGTTGGGCTCATCCCAGGACGGCGCTGGGGAATCACTCTCGGACAAATGCGTATCCAGGTAGATTTCATCCAACATGTCAAGGTCGTGATAGTTACCTAGGTGACAGATATTACAGTTAAGCACCGCCAACTGCTCTCTACTACAAATTACTGGTTAGTTGCAAATAGATAACAAAAACGGGTTTTGCGACTGTTATATTGAATAAAAAACGTGCAAACTTCACACACTGATTGGTTTTCTACAAGTAACATGTTCATACAAACATTCAAAGCCTAAAACTAACAACACATGTTAGAATTGTTATACAATTATGGTTAAGTAAAAGTTTTGTTTGATGAAATCCTTTTTTTAGCAGTTGATACGAGAAGCGTGCCTGACCAAAAAAATAAAATGGCCAAGATTGCCCTAGATCGCTTACCTGTGTAATGTAAAACAAGAGGGCCATGGGCCCTTAGGCGCTCACCTGAGATCGAAGGAACTAGCTAAAAATGTGACTTCTAGTGTGTTCACAAGCTTTATTACTATATAAATATAAGGAAAAAGACCCCCACCCCCTGGTGGCCATGTTTTTTTACCTATCCGAACCATTTTCAAACTCAACCGTTGTATCCAGGAAACAAATGTTCTGACTAAATTTCATGAAGATTGGGCAAAAAAGGTGTCTTCTAGACTGTTCACATGTTTTCACTATATACATATAGAGAAAACTGCCCCACCCCCTGGCGGCCATGTTTTTCCACCAATCATGACCATTATCGAACTTGTCCGAAAAATCTATAAAATCGATATTTAGTAAAAATCTCAAGATGATTAGGCAAAAAATGTGATTTCTAGAGTGTTCACAAGCTTTTTTACTACATAACTATAAGGAAAATGACCCCTTCTGGGGGCCATGTTTTTTTACCGATCCGAACCATTTTCGAACTCTACCGTCGTATCCAGGAAAAGAATGTTCTGAACAAATTTCATGAAGATTGGACCAAAAATGTGACTTCTAGTGTTCACATGTTTTCACTATATACATATAGAGAAAACTGCCCCGCCCCCTGGCGGCCATGTTTTTTCACCGATCTGGACAATTTTCGAACTCTTCCGAGATATCATTGAAACCAATATTTTGTCCAAGTTTCATGAAGATTGGGAAAAAATTGTGACTTTTAGAGTGTTCACATGGTTTCTCTATAGCCATATAAGGAAAATGACTCCCCCCCCCCCCCTGGCGGCCATGTTTTTCAACGGACCGTAACCATTTTTGAACTAAACCAACATATCATTAAGACAAACATTTTGACAAAGTTTCATGAAGATTGGGCATAAAATGTGACTTCTAGAGTGTTCACAAGGTTTTCTTTTTTTTACCTAGTGACCTAGTTTTTGACCCAGCATGACCCAGTTTCGAACTCAGTCGAGGTATCATTGGGACAAATATTCTGACCAAGTTTCATGAATATCGGACAAGAAATGTGGCCTCAAAATGTTGATGACGGACGGACAACTGACAAAAGGCGATCCCAAAAGCTCACCATGAGCATGTTGTGCTCAGGTGAGCTAAAAATACAGATATTTGAAATATTAGTCTGTATAAAGGAGGGAAATACTTGATATCTACAGAATTGATTTTGAATACACTTTCTTGGGGATCACAACACGATGCTTTAAAAAATATTAACCCTTTGTGCATTGCGCTTTCACAGAAGTTGTTTACTACATAAGTCAATATTAATCATGTTATTCTCGAGGGATGAGCAGATATGAACCAAGGGGCATAGTCTCAACAAACTTTGTTAAGGATCTCTATCTGATGTTTAAATACCAAATATTAAAGCTCTTGGACTTGAGGTTTCATAGAAAAAGATTTTTGATGTTATTCACTAAATGTATATAACTGTCATGTTAATCATGTGACCACCGAGGTGTTACATGCCAAATACCAAACCTCAGATCACAGATGATTTTTAAAATGTCCCTATATAAATATGAGAAAAATAAGTAACAAGTAATTTACAGGATAAAAATCCCTATATAAATATGAGAAAAATAAGTAACAAGTAATTTACAGGATAAGTCTTTATAAATCACGTGACTCAGGGGGAGTGGCTAGTTTTGATCCCATGTGCATTATTTGAACAAACTAAATACGAGACCATGATACAATGTTGCAAAAAACAACAACTCCTGTCCCTTGGAATTACAAATTACTTGAAGCTCCAGTTATCTACACATGCAATAGACCAGATTGATTTGAGCATCTGAAAAGGATGGTCGCCCAAGGATTACTCCTTTGCTGTGTACAGAAGATGTGCACAGACATTTTAGACAAGACGTCCTTTAAAATAAATTGTTAATGACGATCAGGTGACAAATACTGCCATCGGAGAGCCACCAGCAACAATATCTCACCACAAGCACTTTGCGCTCAGGTGAGCTAAAACCACTATGAATTTGAAAACATTTAAAATCAAAATATAAACACACAAAAGACAGTACAAGGTGCACATTTTTAACAAAACAACACATCACAATTTGTAAATATAAATAAAAGTTAGCCACAACAGAAATTAGGTCATAAGAATTTCTTCAAGCCTACCTTTACCCTTGGTGGTGGTCGTTTTTCCAACCTCCTTGATTGGACGTGGCAACTTCTTTTTCATTGTCTTCTCAATGTTGTAGGGTAGGTCAATGTCAAGGGAGGCACTGTTAAACCCAAAAAAACAACTAGAGTGTCACTGATAGGACTAATAAGCCACATTTGTCAGCAGGTATAACACCAGGATATATCAAGTCAAGATATCAACAAATACTAGCAACCTGTATTCTAGATGATTTTCATTTGTTCTGGCACACCAAATTGAGCCAAATGATTAACTAACATGCACTTTGTTACACTTTGAAAGACATAATTGCACAACAGTTTTATCAAAACTACATTTTGAGTTGTCGTCCATTGTTTATTTTTTTATTCAACTAATTACCAGACAGTAATTTTGATCAAAATTTGTTAATTTTATACCCTACCATTTTTCCAACATTACAATAATTTCCTGCTCCTCTTGGTCGTGGGTTAAGCAAAAAAAATTTATCATTTATTCATTCTCATATTCATAAGACTAAATTCAAACAAAACTTTTTTATGACATTTACTAAAAAGTCTAAACTCAATTTCCTTACCTTCCACTGGCTGGTATTTCTCCCCCATATTGACCCTTGATTTTCTTGTAGGCTCGAGACTTGGAGGTCAACTCAAACTCCTCACTGTCATCGTCAGGTGGTGGTATAATGAGGGGCTCCAGGTTGCGGGTGCGATTCTTCCTGCGGGTCTTTGGGGGCTGCGGAATCGTTTCCGGGCTGTCATTTCTTGGAGCTGAGGTCTGTCGGCATTAATATTGAGAGAAAATTATAAATTAACAGGTGTGAATTATTGCTCACTGTAATTGGGGATTTATTTTATTCCTTGTTGTGTTTCTAACATTTGAAAGCACACATTTGCTTTAATGAAACAAGAGATGTGTTTGTCAGAAACACAATGCCCCCTATTGCGCCGCTTTGAAATAAAATTTTAATATATCAAATAAAATTTTCGCAGGTTTAGAAATTATCTCCCTTTTAAAGCTTATTACTTCCCTTGGATTGCATTTTTTTACTTTTGACCTTGAAGGATGACTTTGAACTTTCACCACTCAAAATGTGCAGCTTCATGAGATACACATGCATGCCAATATCAAGTTGCTATCTTCAATATTCAAAAAGTTATGACCAAACTTTAACAAAGGGTTAAGTTTTGGGACAGAAAAATACAGTGATATTTGACCTTTGACCTTGAAGGATGACCTTGATCATGACTTTTCAATACTCAAAATGTGCAGCTCCATGAGATACACATGCATGAAAAATATGAAGTTGCTATCTTCAATATTGCAAAAGTGATCAAACTTTATCATCTGGAAAGCATTTAACTGGTTCGAGTCACCGTGACCTTGACCTTTGACCTAGTGACCTGAAAATCAATAGGGGTCATCTGCAAGTCATGATCAATGTACCTATGAAGTTTCATGATCCTAGGCGTAAGCGTTCTTGAGTTATCATCCGGAAACCATTTTACTGGTACAAGTGACCGTGACCTTGACCTTTGACCTAGTGACCTGAAAATCAATAGGGGTCATCTGCGAGTCATGATCAATGTACCTATGAAGTTTCATGATCCTAGGCATAAGCGTTCTTGAGTTATCATCCGGAAACCATCTGGTGGACGGACCTACCTACTGACGGACATTTGCAAAACAATATACCCCCTCTTCTTAAAGGGGGGCATAAAAACTTATTTACATAACTTTGGAAATCATCATAAAGTAATTAAGAAAAAACTTCTTTAGTGGATAAAAGATGCTGGTGAAAAGTTAAAACTTTCCAAAGAAAAAACAATCAATAAATCACCTTGTCTTCCACGTCTCCTGAGGAAGATTCTGTGGTGGTTGATGAACTCTCATCTTTGTCATCAACCAACTGAGCAGTGAATAGCTCCTTCCCTAATGTGTCATGTTCAGGTTTGCTCTGCAGCTTCTTTTTGCCTCTTTTCTTGTCTGGAGGACGTTAGATACATTGTGCATCACAATTATATACTCCACTACACAAGCAAATACATGTATGAGACTGGCCTGAACTATGATGCTTGTGTATGGCACAAGACCCATTTTTGCATGACGCTGCTCTTATATACCACTATACAAGTAAATATAGGCCACATCATGCGAAAATAGGTCTTATGCCATATGCAGACAGCGTAGCTCCAGACCAGTCTGCGCAGTCTAGTCAACAGCAATCCTGTCCATTATAATGCCACAAAAGGCTTAATGTTTTTATTAGCTGTAAGGGTAACTTTTGACCAGACTGCGCAATACACAGGCTGGTTTGGGACTATCCTGGGCCCATATTGCACAAGACCCATTTTCGCATTATGCTGTTCTTATAAACCACTACACAAGTAAATATAATGTAATCATTCAGTGATGATCAACAGATTTTGAAATTACAAAATTACACATTAAAACATCGCTCAATTTTAATTTGCCAATAAACATTTTCTTCCATTTTAATTGTTCTTTAAAATTTGGGGAAAAAAACAACAGATATTTGGGAATGGGTTCTTTTACAGGTCTCTGGCAAAAAAAACAACAACAACAAATTAATGGTATTAAATAAATTATGTACAAAATAAATGCTAGGTTAAACCTACTGTCAACTGATCTGACATCTTCGATGGAGGCTGAACTGCTAGAGTCCAGTACAGTCGTAGTCGTGTTTGTATCTTCAATGGGGGTCACTGTATCTGTGACTTTCTTCTCTTTAACTGCGGCATTGGTCTTGCCATTTAACTTCCTGTTAAAATGCACAGCAGATTGGGTGTCCGCTGTGGATGTACTATCGGCAGCATATGAACGCTTTGCTTGCTTTACTTTTCGTAACGTTAACTTCTGTGGGGCATGATGTACGGAGTGGGTGGCAGAGGATTTTTCAGGTATTATCATCTCTTGAACCTTGGATTTCTCTTTCAACAGTGTACTTGAGTTCTGCAATGACGACAGTAAAGTATCGGCAGATTTTTGCGAGTCTGGGTGCTTATCCGTATTGTTATTCAAGGTCTTTTTCTTCAATGCTGGCTTTCGGGAGAACAAGCCCTTTAAAATGCTTAATGTCATAGTCCATAGCGAATCTTGTGGAGACTTGATTTCTGTGTGGCCATTAGGGATGTCCATATTAGCGTGGGGCACTTTGTTAAGCAGGTTTACAGGGAGGGACATCTTTTGTGCAGGAGCTTGAGTGATAACTACCCCATTAGTGTGAGAATTAGAAGCTAGCGCTTTGAGATCAAATATTTTATCCTTCTGAAACGTTGGTATTCCATTAACACACATTTTCACTTTACGTTTGAGTATATCTGCGATAAAAATCCTATCTGCTTCAAAATATGACGCAACAAGAATACAGAAGAGTAAAAATCCCATGAAGCAGACGATAGAGTAATAAAGCACATGCTCCCAGTTGGGCCTGGGCAAAGACATGGCGCACTTTGCCAGTGTGTGGGGTGGAACCGTGGCTTGTAGAGTAAAGTTGAAGGCCTGTCCCAGACTTGTGAAGATAGTCAGTGTACGTTGGATTCTGGACATTGTAAAATCTGGAGTAAACCTGCAAAGATAAATGTGTATACCATAAAACAATATGCATAATGCATAAACTTTTGTCCCCAAAATATGTTGTAAAAACGTGGCGTGCAGATTTGAATTTGCAATGTTTCATAAATTTTCTGAAATCTTTTATTCATAGTGAGTTGCATAAGAATTAAAGTTTCACATGTTAAAGCACCAAATTGCATAGAAAGCTAAGTTTATGTTCTGCAATATGAAAGTACTATACTTGCACCTATGAGACTCTACCTTTCGTATTGTGATATTTCTGCTTCAGATCACACTAATTACATTTTTTCCTAAGTTATTAGTTATAGTCCCGTGACAATACAGATAAAGAATATCAGACCTAAAATCAAACTCATTTTTGTGTCTCAAACTTCAATTTTCATTCAGCTAAGTTTAAGTCCTAAACATAGGCTACACAACTTCACAATTTTCATATCAGTTATTTCAACTTTGAGACTCAAATAGTAAAATTATAGATGACAAAAGCATTATTAATTTTTTTCACTGCGTATATTTGTATTCTTTATGAATGTAGCTATTCATATTGATACTTCATAACTGATTTATTCCATACAAAAATTGAATGCTTACATTTAACTTAAGTCTCTACTAAATAACATTAATATTACCATATCTTATAAATTGTTATTACCAATAATAACATCACCTTTAAGGTCATTCACTCACAAACATGCAGATATACTTTTGTGTTTGAGACCTATGTTTACATGCTCTTGTATTTCAAACACAAATAGCTTTTCCAAGAAATGAGCAGAGACATTCTTCATTACATAACAATAATGAGCATAGCTTTAAAATCAACTTTAATTTAAGACATGCATGTACAACCATAATGTGTCATCTAACTGAACTTCATGCAGTTCATTTTAGTTATTTTATTGATATTTTTACAATAAAACCATTTAAGATTTTGTTTAATATTAATGTGTTCTTTATTGTAAAACATTCAATGCATAGGCAAAGCAATTCATTAAAACTTAATACATGTAATGCCTGTGTGAGTTCTTAAGACAAAATGGCCATCATCAATGACGCCATTTAACATGTGTGATGACATTTGTTCAAAAACCTTTGTTGTTCAAGCTACAGTGCTGTATGGAATTTTCAGTTAAAGATTTTAATTAACCCTTCACCACTTAGATACCGTTACGTATTTTTACCAATGTGTAGTCCCTTAGATTCAATTAAATGAAAGACCTTTCTTACTAGATTCAAGTTTTTAAGGCTTCATTTCCAACCCTAAGATACTGATGAGCAGTAAACAGCATAAAACCTGAACAGACTGCGAGTTACTTGCAGGCTGTTCTGGTTTTATGCTGTTTGCACAAATCTATTTCCACTTTGCTTCTGAGTGGGAAAGGGTTAAACATATGTGTACTGTCCACATATCTGTTTAACAATACTTATCCATCAATTGTCACAAAAACAATGTGGATCAAGTAGTACAAAGTATCTCTTAAGTTTAAGCATTTAATATGCTTGATTCAAATTGGCTAATTCATAGAACACAGTTCTTAATGTCACAAGTACTAAGTGTTTTTTTTGTAAAAAGTTACTTTTTTATCACTGTTGCCATGCAATTTATCCATAGCAAAGCAATGTCTGTCATTTTTAAGCGTCAAATTAGCTTAGTCAGCTATAAAGCTGTCGCAAAATTTTGAGACTCAATCTTAAATTGTAAGTTTGAATGAGAGGTTTGCTTTTTTCATAAACATCTTATTAGTTCCTGAATCACCTCAAGAAGAAATTGAGCAAAAAAATGAGTAAACGTCTGAAATTGGACTCAATAATGTTTGTTGTCATAGGATACGTCAGTAGGGGGAGATGTATTCTTATATGTTGTAAATCGTGCAACATCAGTGATATTTTTACAAATTTTCTCATCCGAGTCCTGGGACTCTGTAACTTGCAAATCTATGAGTCCCCAAATTGAAAGAATGAGTCCAAATATTAAATGATATTAATTTTTGAGAAATTTTAATGCATTTTTGGGACTCACCTTATTCAAACTTTGCATCCCCTGAGGTTTTTGTGAGTACAGGACGCAGGACTCGCAGGGAACAAAAATCACTGCTACATTGGGAGTTGTTATAATTAAAACTGTATAAAACATGTCCACACATAATCACATATATACATGTCCAAGAAAAATATAACACTTACGCAATATCAATTTTTCTGCTTGTGTTTGGTTTCATTTCATATCCCTCGCACATAAGAATTCTAAACCCATAGCCTTCGCATGGTGAGTTGTTTATGCTGTAACCATGGACGTAAAATGGGAGCTCTCCAGTATTTAGCAAAGTGAATGACCTCTTCACAGTAAAGTTAGGGATGGTATTCTTAGAAAACTTTTTTCCTGAAAACAAAAAAGGTTTGAGTAAATGTGATGCTAACACATGTAAAACAACAAGGTCACATGCATTTTCAGTCTAAATTACTATCTCAATTGACACAATTCACAAGTTATGAGTGTTTCAATGTGAAGTCAGGAAGGCATGTAAACATTTACTCTACTTGAGTTAAATCTGGATCTCAATTGTCAAGAATGCCTACATACGTCATATGAGCAACTCCACAAAACATAACATGTATTAGTAAAAAAAATACTTCAAATAAGATACACTATTTGTGTGTGTACATATCTTCTTAAATAAATTGTTTCCTAAAAATGTTAATTCGTCTATATATTATGTTCTTATAAGAACTTCTTGAATGTGCACCAGCACATATACATTCATTGAGAAAAAAATATTTATGAATTATTGTTACTAAATTTTACTTACTATCACAGTGTTTCAAATGTTTCTCTGCGATATCAAACTGCAATGAGGCCAGACCAGGTCTCTTGTTGTTGAGTTTAAGTTCACCCCTGCCACCCTGCCCTTCCAATACTATGGCATCTATGATTGTTAAATTGTTTCTGCAAACAAAAGAAAACTGATCAGTGCTCTAAAGGGATATTGAACAACTGTGAACTGAACCTTTGTTGCAAGAGCGGATTTTTCACAGAAGTGTGATGTGTGAAAAACATCTGTTGAGGTAAATGCAATTATGCTTAATGGGTGTTGAATGACAGGTTAGAATGAGAAAATAAGTGTGAACTATTGGGCAATAAAAATAGAAAAATATGCAATTGATATGTTTCAGCCTCAGATTGAAATATTTATTGGTAAATAATGTACCAGTACGTTACCTAAAATTGTTTCAATCTGTGTTCATGTTTCAGTTTAGTTTATAGGCATGCTATAAAGAGATCAGTCTTGAGCATTCAGTGTGTTTCCATCATATTGGCTATTTGGTGTAGTGAAATTATATCTTGTTACAATTAATAACAGAAGTTGTAGAGAAAACCGGGTTTGTGTTGAATATAGAAAAGTTTATCTAACAAGGATTAGAAAATATAAACCATAAGCCTTGGAGAGTGGTTTGAGTTTCATTTCAAGCAAATAAACTTATCTGTATTTAAAACTTGCATTTTATTATATCTATCCCATCAACTTTTCATTTTCCTGTCTTTATGTCAAAAGTGAAGGAAAGAAAATGGCTGAAACATGCCCTAGAAAGCTTATAGTCATGTACAATATGGCATCACTACATGTATACTGTGTGTGTAAGTTGTATCTAAACAGTATTAAAAACACCATGATTATCAGATGGGGAAGGAATTTAAATAATATCTGCATGAAGATGAGTTTTAAGTAACGCTTTACTAATACTGGTGATGTGACCGTTAAATTAGGTATTATACTGGTGTTTTTTCTATTATCATTCAACCATTTTTTTTAAAACTTATTTCATAATGGTGTTAAAAAATTAATGTTTGAGCTAAACAAAGCAATGCAGACTTTGGAAACATTCTGGCTATTCAAGATATACAATCTACTTCACCAATGACCATCATCATACAAATATGATAAACATTGCATAGTCACTTACATAATATTTTCAACAGACACATCTTAAAGAATTACTCAAATTCTTACCTTACGATAATAAGCGATGTTTTAATATTATCATCCTTTGGTCTAAACCCGACCTGGACTTTGACTTTCGCATTTTTAGCAAGAAATGTCGATAAAGTGCCTCGATGTGATTGCACACTCAGTGTATCGTCTACGTGTTTGCGAAATTTGTTATATTGGCTGTCCGCCCTGGCCTGAAACAGCATATCCAGAACAATTATAGCTTACAGTATGGGAAACAAAATTGAATTTATTACCCGTTGCTCAAGCAACTTTACAAGAGTGCCAGTGTTTTTTTCGTTCAAATTTGGGTCCCAAAGGGGGGACCAATTCCCAATGGAAAAAAGTATATATAATTCCCAAATGGGACCTAAAAATTCCAAATTGAAGATTTCCAGAAGTCTAAACATGTAAATTATCTCCAAGTCCAGCTCTAAAAGTTGAACCTTAGTCAATATCATATTGCAATCACAACCTTAGTGAATATCATATTGAAATCACAACCTTAGTCAATATCATATTGCAATCACAACCTTAGTGAATATCATATTGAAATCACAACCTTAGTAAATATCATATTGCAATCACAACCTTAGTAAATATCATATTGCAATCACAACCTTAGTAAATATCATATTGCAATCACTTTTATGATCAATTTTAAAGTGTTTGTAAGCATAAAATCAGCATTAATTTCCCAAATTTAGTCAAAAGAAAGCAATATTTCACAATTCAAAGGGACTCTGCCCCATTCTGAAAATGGTGGAAAAGTTCAGTTGGTTCATGTAAGGAATAAATAAACAACACAATCACAAGTTTATTTCAAGCGTAGTTAATGCACATTATGAATATCTCACACATCTATTTGCTACCATGAAATGTGTTCCATTAAACGTATGTCTTTACTGTTTAACAAATCTAGTCTTCAGCTTGTCATTGTAACTATGGCAACATGGTTAAATAAATCTTTTGTTAATTGTTTTGTGTTCATGTTTTTACTTTCATACAACTTTACAATTCAGTTAAAGAGATCACTTTGTTTAAACTATGAAAGTATTTTTTTGCCATTTTACGTAGCTATTGTATGGACAGAACACTGGTTTAATGGAAAATTCACTGCCTTCATCGAAAAATACTCACATTTAGGGCAGATAACTCTGGTAGGGTAAATATGTCAGGATCATCTGTTTCTACATACTCAGAAAAATGGGGCGGTAAACTGAAATGAAATATGAGCATGCAAAGTTCATGGACACCCAAACAGCAATAATTCTACTCTTATACCTCTTTCAAAGAACTGTCTTTGCTGCAGGTATTAGCAGATAAAATTAAACATATCCAGGTTGATCATTTAATCAACAGTTTGAAACGGTGTTATTTTTACAATTGCCTTTCAAAAATATCAAAGCACAGATGCATCAAAAACATGAAAAATAATTATTGTTCAAATAAAGTTGACTTTTCATTACGTTACTAGCAAATCATTACAGTACGGATTTTTTGTCTGAAATGTATCTTAATTGGATATTAAATATTTAAGTTTCTTTAGAAAGATATAAAACTAGTAAAAAGTTAAAACAATTAATTCACATGATGTATTGAAGGACACAAGAAATATGATCAGCAAACAGGTCAATCTTTTGTTTAGAGAAATCATAGCAAACTCTTATTTTACTTACTTATTTCTAATAAGATCAACAATAACTTGAGGACTGGGATAGAGATGAAGTGGAACTACTTGTATCACAATAGGAGTGTCACCAGGATTTTCTATCATGATATCAAGGGTCTGCAAGAAAACAGTGAAATTACATGAGAAGACACAACATGTGAACAAAAACAGGACAATTTATGTTCTCATCCATAAACAATTAGCAGTATGAACATATCAAGTTGTTTGTTTTTTACCCTTTGTTTGATTTTTTAGATAATTTTGTACACCTAGAGATCGTGAAGTCAAAGGTTCAATCACCACTATGGGAGCGTTCTTAAGATTTCTCCCATAAACACCAAATACTGGTTCTAGTCCCAGGAACGTACTCGAGAGCATTTAAAATAAGCCTTAGGATTTCTATGCAATCGAGCTAAAATAAATAGGTTTAAACTAAACAAACCCAGGCTTTACCTGGTCAAGACATGAGCAGTTAAGCAGTGCACTACTTATGCCAGTAACTGACATCTCACCTACTTGAATCAGAGTTAGAGAGTGGAAGTGGCAGCAGAATGATGCTGCCAGCCTGGGATTCAAACTGACTATCCATTGAGGACACTCCATCGCACAATCGATTGAGCAGGTGGGGCCATATTTAAATAATTTTATTTAGATCCATACAATTTATATTCTGCAGCCAAAATTAAAAGGAAGGATCTGAACTGATGAACAGGTTTGAAATCAATAAAAAAATTTAGTATTTTTACAATTTAGTAATACAAAATTCGATGCTTCTCTAAATATTCCATAAATATCTTTAGCAACTTGAATATCTCATTAGTTTATTAATTCACTGACACAAATTATACGTACAGACATATTTCCGATCTGAGTGAGAGGAAATTTAAATCTGGAGAAGCATTTGCGTATGACGTCCGGCCAATGGTGTTGAACGTGAGCAGAAAATAAAAATCCCTGAACTGTACTGGTATCAATTTCTATAGTAACATTCACCCTGAAATGGCAAAACAAATACAATGGAACTAGATTACATTTTAATTTACAAGATTTTTGTATTGTAAATACAGTCCAACCCCTACTTCCGGTCACCCCTCATCGCCGGTCAAACCCGTGTAGGCGGCCGGTCTGTGCCGCGACCGTCGATAAACACTATATAATGCACCCCTCTTAAGCGGTAACCCCGTTTCTCCGGCCAGCGGCCAGCAATTTGCATCCCAAATGTTAAATTCCCCCTATATGAGTGGTCATGCGCAAGTAAGTCAGTCATGTACATTAGCAAAATTACACAGACGCAACGGCGGAAAAATCGATACGTACTTCCAGTCTGCGGTTTAGACTCTGTAGTACTGAAGCGTGATGTGTGATAAACATTTTGACAGCCAGTTTGCAAATTGCAATTAATTAGCGGCGGATTATCGGGTTTGCGGGTTAAAAGCAATATGCGACCGTTTGATCTTTTTATTTCCGCACATGCGAATATCACCTATTATTACTGGAAATGAGATTCTTAATTTATAATTTATTATTTGTAGCTCATACTATTTCAAGCACACATTTATGACAATTATCGACTAATTAAAAGTTAAAAAGAACAACAAAATTTTAACCGAAATCAACTGATCTAAATGTTCTCTGTGCTACAAAGTTTTTATCCAACAAGGGACAAAATTGTCACAAAACCAGGTTTTCATTGTGAAAAAAAATCTGATAAAGGGAGACAACTCAAACTGAACTTTTGAAATGAACAAACAAAATTAACCCCCTTTGTAAGTTTGTTTGAAAATTAATCTATTTTTAGTCGTGGCAACCTTGACATTGGAGATATTGACGTGATTCTTTCATGCGACGCACCGTCCCATGATGGTGAACAAATGTGCCAAATGATTTTAAAATCTCACAATAAATGACATAGTTATGGCCCAGACAAGCTCATTTATGGCCATTTTTGACCTTTGAACTCAAAGTGTGACCTTGACCTTGGAGATATTGACGTAATTATTTCGCGCGACACACCGTCCAATGATGGTGAACAAATGTGCCAAATGATTTTAAAATCTGACAATGAACGACATAGTTATGGCCCGGACAAGCTTGTTCCGCCCGCCCGCCCGCCAGCCAGCCCGCCCGCATTCGCCAATCTACTAACCAGTTTTTTCCTTCGGAAAACCTGGTTAAAAATCAATACACGCATGCTTTCAAACCATGGGTATGGCGTGACATTGTACATTGGTGCATAATTTTCGCGCGCTTTTGTCGGGACAAAGGAAATACACGATGCTAGAATTTGTAAACGTCTCGTTAACATTAAACAATCGGGAGTGTGTTTCGGATTACAAATTATTATTCTCATTTGGGAATAAAACAAAACATCTATATTTGTTTTATATTAACAATGATTTCAATATTAATTTTGATAAAACCCTTTACGCGGCGAAAAAACATTTTTTTTTAAGATTATGCATGAAAAGCACGATTACCAGGAGGATTACACCCGGTTGCTATTATCAGTCTCTTAAGTAACTGGCCATGATTTTATCGTGAAGGAGATCACTGTCGGGACCAATTCGTGCGGTAGGTATTCAAAGCCATAAAACTGCAATAAACCGATTAAACTGTGGATTTATAGTGACACGGGAGTTATTCACGCATAACTGATTCACAACTGTTCCCATCTTAAGTGCATTGGGGCCATACAACGCGCATTGTGTAAACAATGAATTATGAGAATGATTCTTTTTTATTGACTTTATTTTGATGATGATGATATTGATGATAAGAAAGATGAATAGAATATTTTTTTGAATGAAAATGTTGTCTTATAGCTGGTTTTAGAAAGGAAGAAATAAAATTATTTTAAGTCTATACATTGTTTAGTACATGTTCACATATTTACCATTTTTTTAATACAAAAATTGAACAGTTGGCCATGCACTCATCAACTCCAGACTCATTATGACCCAACCCCCTCTTAAGAGGCCACCCCGCTTAAGCAGCCAATTTGGCTGTTTCCCTTGACTGGCTGCTTAAGAGGGGTTGGACTGTATGTGCATTTGAAAGGCTCAAAACATATTATTAAACAAGAGCACCGCCTTGCGGGTGCAGACCGCTCATCTATTTTTCTTTTTAAACGTGTAGGGACCTATCTCAATTTCAATCACAAAGGAGGGAGGGGTGGAGTGGAGAGGGGTGTATAGTGTGGGGGTGTGGTCATTTATTACATTATCTTCCAAAAATGCAAAAACAATGCAAAAACAAGAGCACCACCCTGCAGGTGCAGACCGCTCATCTTTCTTCTTTTTAAAGGTGAAGGGACTCTCAATTTCAATCACAAAGGAGGGAGGGGTGGAGTGAAGAGGGGTGTATAGTGTGGGGGTGTGGACATTTATTACATTGTCTTCCAAAAATGGGGGAAAAACAATGCAAAAAAAAAAAAAAAAAAAAAAATAGGGGGTGCGGTGGGGGGGGGGGGGGTGGGGGGGGAATTCTTGGGTGCGATGGTTGGACGGTATTTCAAAAATAAAATAATAAAAATAAACGCACCGGGGATGGTTTGGGTGGAGTCTATTGTGGCTATTGTGGTATGTCAGGTAAGAGTAGTTTTGTCAAAGTATCAATCAAATCTAATCATAAATAAAGAAGTTATGACAATTTAAATAAAGAAGTTATGGCAATTTTAGCAAAATTTAATAATTTGACCTTGAGAGTCAAGGTCATTCAAAGGTCAAGGTAAAATTCAACTTGCCAGGTACAGTAACCTCATGATAGCATGAAAGTATCTGAAGTTTGAAAGCAATAGCCTTGATACTTTAGTGGTAAAGTGGATCGAAACACAAAATTTAACCATATATTCAAAGTTACTAAGTCAAAAAAGGGCCATAATTCCGTAAAAATGACAACCAGAGTTATGCAACTTGTCCTTTTATTGTACCCTTATGATAGTTTGCGAGTGTTCCAAGTATGAAAGCAATATTTATGATACTTTAGGGGTAAAGTGGACCAAAACACAAAACTTAACCAAATTTTCAATTTTCTAAGTATAAAAAGGGCACATAATTCCGTCAAAATGCCAGTCAGAGTTACATTACTTTGCCAGCACAGTCCCCTTACGTCAGTAAGTGTTGCAAGTATGAAAGCAATGGCTTTGATACTTTAGGAAATAAAAGCTGCGCCATGAGCGCATGATACGCCCGTCGTTCGCCAATGAAGTAGTAAGGTAATAAATAACCCTTTGAATCATTTTTTTACTTCAGTTTATTTGTATTTGAATACATGGTTTATTTTATAAGTACATGAGCATGGAAATCACGAAATTTTGAAGAACAAGGTCCCATAACTCTGGAACTACAATTCAGAATTCCGTCAAAAACGAAAGGGGATCAGGGTTTATCAATATTAAGATTGTGTTGAAATTTGAAAAAAATCCATCGAAGGATATTTGAGCTACAGTAGGACATTCAATGAAATCACGAAATTTTGACGAACAAAGTCCCATAACTCTGGAACGACAATTCAGAATTCCGTCAAAAACGAAAGGGGATCAGGGTTTATCAATATTAAGATTGTGTTAAAATTTGAAGAAAATCTGTCAAAGGATATTTGACGTAGCGTACGACATTAACAGACGGACGGACGGACGGACGGAGAGACGGACGTGGGGTATACCATAATACGTCCCGTCATAGACGGGCGTATAAAAAATCCATCGGGGGATATTTGAGCTACGGTAGGATACATGAACAACAATAACATTTAAGGTCACAGTGACCTTGACCTTAGAATGAATGACCTTGAAATGACCAGTGGTCATCTAAGTGTGCTTGCAAACCTTCATGTCAAGTTTTAAGACTCTATGTCCAAGCATACCAAAGTTATAACAATTTTAACATTTTAACATTTAAGGTCACAGTGACCTTGTGTGACCTTGACCTTAGAATGAATGACCTTGAAATGACCAGTGGTCATCTAAGTGTGCTTGCAAACCTTCATGTCAAGTTTGAAGACTCTATGTCCAAGCATACCAAAGTTATAACAATTTTAACATTTAAGGTCACAGTGACCTTGACCTTCAAATGAATGACATTGAAATGACCAGTGGTCATCTTCTAGTACTGGCCAATCTTTATTTCAAGTTTGAAGACTCTAGGTACAAGCATACCAAAGTTATAACATGAAATAAGAACTTTAACATTTTTACATTCAAGGTCACAGTGACCTTGACCTTCAAATGAATGACCTTGAAATGTCCAGGGGTTACTTACTAGTTCTGGCCAACCTTCATGTCAAGTTTCAAGACTCTAGGTCCAAGCATACCAAAGTTATAACAACTTTAACATTTTTATATAGCTACAGTAGGACATTCAATGAAATAACGAAATTTTGACGAACAAAGTCCCATAACTCTGGAACGACAATTCAGAATTCCGTCAAAAACGAAAGGGGATCAGGGTTTATCAATATTAAGATTGTGTTGAAATTTGAAAAAAATCCATCGAAGGATATTTGACGTAGCGTACGACATTAACAGACATACGGACGGACAGACGGACGGACGGACAGACGGACGCGGGGTATACCATAATACGTCCCGTCATAGACGGGCGTATAAAAAGTGGACCTAAACACAAAACTTAACCAAATTTTCAATTTTCTAAGTATAAAAAGGGCACATAATTCTGTCAAAATGCCAGTCAGAGTTACATAACTTTGCCTGCACAGTCCCCTTATGATAGTTAGTAAGAGTTGCAAGTATGAAAGCAATAGCTTTGATACTTCAGGAATAAAATGGACCTAAACACAAAACTTAACCAAAATTTTGGACCTAAACACAAAACTTAACCAAAATTTTCAATTTTCTAAGTATAAAATGGGCACATAATTCTGTCAAAATGCAAGCCAGAATTATCTTACTTTGCCTGCCCAGTCTTCCATGATAGTTATTAAGTGTACTAAGTTTGAATGCAATAGCATTGATACTTTATGAGAAAAGTGTACCTAAACGCAAAACTTAACCGGTTGCTGACGCCAAGATGATGACAATAGCTCATATTTAAAAAAATAAAAATAGATGAGCTAACAATTTATGTAATATCATAGCATATATAAGATGGTTACCAGAACTAAGTGCAAGAAATTATGCCAGTTTCTTCCAACTGCCAAACTTTATAAGAAGTAGAAGGTCGTAGACAGGAACTAAATTATTTCTGGATTTATTGATGATTGATTAGCTATCTGAGATAGCCTATTGCATGGCTCAACATTAACAGTTGTCCTATTGCCCCTGGCAAGTAAAAGTTGGGTCCGGGCAAGTTATTTTATAATCTAGGTGTCCACTCAGGCAAGTGCAAAAAAGAACAAAGAGCATTAAATTTAGACTTTTATTAGACTATAATTGCTGTAATCATTTTGTTAAATGTGCAAAAATAAAAAAGGTTTTGTGGTGTATCATTCTGATCTTCATTAACAAAATATGAGGTTTGCAGTTAATATGATATTTCATGTTAGGGCAAGAGACTATACGTTCAGGGCAAGTAGATTTTCTAAGTACTGGTTTTTAGGTTAAAGTTGAGCCCTGGCCTTTTGCTTAAAAAAAAGCATAATAATTCAAGGGCTACAACTTAACAATTGCTGTGGATATCTGGCTGATAATCATACTTTGTTAAGATGTAATGCTCACAAACACTATTGGAATTGGCTGCAGAACCAATCAAAACTGTGCGACTTTGATGAGAGCAGACATGAAAGTGGGTCGCCAAAGAACACTTTTCAATAATTATACCCACTATCTTCTTGAACAATAATTAATAATCTTTGCCTAGTTGTTTAAGAACTTTAAACATTAGTTTAACGTCACATTGATTTGATAATACTTGGTAAATGTAATTACACTGTTAAAAATAAGTTCAAAGTATTGTCTAGTTTTACAAATTTAACATGTCATAGTGGAGTTTATGCCATTAAAGGAGATACTTGTCACCAAATGTTCATCATGGTTAATTTAATTTACTGTTAAAATATTAAAAATTAAAAGTTCATGGACCAAATTTCTCAGATACTCTTTTTAGTAGCTTTAAAGATAAATTGGCTTTAGTGGCTTACAGTTTACTTCATGAAGCTGTTTTACTGTTTTAAAGTGGATTGAGTTGCATACAACAGTTTTGTGTATTTTTTAACCAATAATTTGTATGTAAAGGTTGCAATATATTTTCAATCTTCTGAATGACTCTTTCTTGCAATTAAAAAAAGTGTGCTTTAGCTAATCCTATATAGAGACTAAAGAATATTATAGAATCCGCTACCTGCTGGCTGTCTAAATACCTGTCTTTCCCCTGCTCCTGTATGGCTTGCCATCGCTCCCTCATATGCCTGTACAGGTATTCATCAGTTTCTGGGGTCTCTATATCTAATTCCAGACCCTTAGCCCACCTTCGTCCCGCTGGTGTATGTGTTGCCAATCCCACATAGCATTCTTCTTTACACTCAAGCTTCGAGTCATAATATATTTTTCCAATCTGAAATAAACAATTAACAATAAAATTTTTAATATTGATGACCAATACTATTGTTGCATTAAAAACAGGGACACAAAAATTAGAACTGATTGAAACATTTTTTGCAGTAAAATTTATAATTTCACTACAGTACATTATAAACATTATTTTCTAAATATTTGTTTATCAAATAAAGATCAGTTAAAACAAGATGTGTTTGTTAAACACAATGTCCCCCTATATGACGTTTGACCTTGAAGTATGCCTTGACCTTGACCCTTCACCACTCAAAATGTGCAGCTCCTTGAGATACACACGCATTTTAAATATAAAATTGCTAGCTTCAATATTGCAGAAGTGACATTACATGAGCAATTTTGACCCATATATTTGACCTTGAAGGATGACCTTGACCTTTAACCACTCAAAATGTGCAGCTCCATGAGATACACATGCATGCCAAATATCAAGTTGCTATCTTCAATATTGAAAAAGTATTCATAAAACATGAGATGCACATGCATGCCAAATATCAAGTTGCTATCTTCAATATTGCAAAAGTATTCATAAAATGAGCGATTTTGGCCACATATAATTGACCTCTGACCTTGAAGAATGACCTTGACCTTTCACCACTCAAAATGTGCAGCTCCATGAGATACACATGCATGCCAAATATCAAGTTGCTATCTTCAATATTGCAAAAGTATTCATAAAATGAGCGATTTTGGCCACATATATTTGACCTCTGACCTTGAAGGATGACCTTGACCTTTCACCACTCAAAATGTGCAGCTTCATGAGATACACATGCATGCCAAATATGAAGTTGCTATCTTCAATATAGCAAAAGTTATTGCAAAATGTTAAAGTTGGCGCAAACAGACAGACAGACCAACAGACAGACAGGGCAAAAACAATATGTCCCCCACTACTATAGTGGGGGACATAATAAGCGATTTGGGCCACATATATTTGACCTCTGACCTTGAAGGATGACCTTGACCTATCACCACTCAAAATGTGCAGCTCCATGAGATACACATGCATGCCAAATATCAAGTTGCTATCTTCAATATTGCAAAAGTATGCATAAAATAAGTGATTTGGGCCACATATATTTGACCTCTGACCTTGAAGGATGACCTTGACCTTTCACCACTCAAAATGTGCAGCTCCATGAGATACACATGCATGTTAAATATGAAGTTGCTATCTTCAATATTGCAAAAGTATTCATAAAATGAGCGATTTTGGCCACATATATTTGACCTCTGACCTTGAAGGATGACCATGACCTTGACCTTTCACCACTCAAAATAGGCAGCTTCATGAGATACACATGCATGCCAAATATGAAGTTGCTATCTTCAATATAGCAAAAGTTATTGCAAAATGTTTAAGTTGGCGCAAACCAACAGACCAACCAACCAACCAACAGACCAACCAACCAACAGACAGGGCAAAAACAATATGTCCCTCACTACTATAGTGGGGGACATAAAAACCATTTCAATATATATTAAATAGAGGATATCTGTTGTATTTGGTGGAAAATCAATTTTTATTCACGAGAAATCAATGAAAACAATGAAAATTATTGATAATTTTCACTATTAATTTTCAATGTTTAAAACGGTGAATTATCAGTTTAATTCACTGATAATTCTCCATAAACCACTGGAAACCATACAATAAATAGCCAGTGATAGTTTTATATCAGAGTTTATGAATACAGCTGCCTCTATACATTTTTTAGAAACATTAATGTTATTTCAGCATATGAATATATAGACTCATGACTAACAATTCTTAAAAGTCTGCTCAAATACAGCATTTCCAATCTTATCATTACAAACCACTAAAGTTACCTTATTTGATAGTTTTCTTTCTTGCAGTCAGGATCAATGACACATTACTTCAAAGCTTAAATAAAGCATGTAGTCCCTACTGCAAATGTTAAATAACACAAGTAGTCCTATCTAGTAATTTTCGAACTTACAGTATTATTAGTCTGCGGCTCCAGTACAAGCAGTTGTTCACTATTGATATTCTGCATGTTTTCCTTGGAGCTGACAAAGTAGAACCTGGGGTCTGGCGGCTGAAACATCACGGATTTCAGACCCATGTACTCATGAAATGTGCTGTGGACCTGTAGCACTTTCATAGGTATTTTCCCCTGCAAAAGATAGAGAACCAGTGTTGAAGCACTCCACAAGTTTTGTACATTAAGCCTATTTAACCCTTTGCATGCTGGGAAATTTGTCGTCTGCTCAAATGTGGTCTGCTGAATTTCTAAAATTAGCATTTTCTTCGAATTTTTTTTTCAAAGAATACTATTAGAATAGCAAACAGTTTGGATCCTGATGAGACGCCACGTTCAAAATTTGGTTCCAGCACTGAAAAAGTCAATTCAAACCAGTTTATTTGAGCTTGGCACTGAATCCTATTTGAAATACAAAAATGTTTATTTCATGCATAACCAGTATTGGTGGTGTTTTTACACTACATTTTACTAGATTAGTTATCACTATAAAAGACCCCGGACCCTCTAAAGTAACAAGAGGGCCATGATGGCCCTGAATTGCTCACCTGACTAACCAAATACAATCCCAACCCAGATTTCATCAAGATAAACATTCTGACCAAATTTCATAAAGATTAGATGAAAACTGTGACCTCTATTGTCTACACAAGGTTTTTCTATTATTTAACCTAGTGACCTAGTTTTTGCCCCCAGGTGACCCAAATACAATCCCAACCCAGATTTCATCAAGATAAACATTCTGATCAAATTTTATAAAGATTGGATGAAAACTGTTACCTCTATTGTCTACACAAGGTTTTTCTATTATTTGACCTTGTGACCTAGTTTTTGACCCCAGATGACCCAAATACAATCCCATCCAGATTTCATCAAGATAAACATTCCGACCAAATTTCATAAAGATTGGATGAAAACTGTGACCTCTATTATCTATACAAGGTTTTTCTATTATTTGACCTAGTGATCTAGTTTTTGACCTAGTGACCTAGTTTTTGACCCCAGATGACCCAAATTCAATCCCAACCCAGATTTCATCAAGATAAACATAAAGATTGGATGAAAACTGCGACCTCTATTGTCTACATAAGGTTTTTCTATTATTTCACCTAGTTTTTGACCTAGTGACCTAGTTTTTGACCCCCAGATGACCCAAATACAATCCCAACCCAGATTTTATCAAGATAAACATTCTGACCAAATTTCATAAAGATTGGATGAAAACTGTGACCTCTATTGTCTACACAAGGTTTTTCTATTATTTAACCTAGTGACCTAGTTTTTGCCCCCAGGTGACCCAAATACAATCCCAACCCAGATTTCATCAAGATAAACATTCTGATCAAATTTTATAAAGATTGGATGAAAACTGTTACCTCTATTGTCTACACAAGGTTTTTCTATTATTTGACCTTGTGACCTAGTTTTTGACCCCAGATGACCCAAATACAATCCCATCCAGATTTCATCAAGATAAACATTCCGACCAAATTTCATAAAGATTGGATGAAAACTGTGACCTCTATTATCTATACAAGGTTTTTCTATTATTTGACCTAGTGACCTAGTTTTTGACCTAGTGACCTAGTTTTTGACCCCAGATGACCCAAATTCAATCCCAACCCAGATTTCATCAAGATAAACATAAAGATTGGATGAAAACTGCGACCTCTATTGTCTACATAAGGTTTTTCTATTACTTCACCTAGTTTTTGACCTAGTGACCTAGTATTTGACCCCCAGATGACCCAAATACAATCCCAACCCAGATTTTATCAAGATAAACATTATGACCAAATTTCATAAAGATTGGATGAAAACTGTGACCTCTACTGTCTGCACATTGTTTTTCTACTATTTGACCTAGTTTTTGACCTAGTGACCTAGTTTTTGACCCCAGATGACCCAAATACATTCCCAACCCAAATTTCATAAAGATTGGATGAAAACTGTGACCTCTACTGTCTACACAAGGTTTTTCTATTATTTGACCAAGTTTTTGACCTAGTGACCTAGTTTTTAACCCCAGATGACCCAAATACAATCCCAACCCAGATTTCATCAAGATAAACATTCTGACCACATTTCATAAAGATTAGATGAAAACTGAAACCTCTATTGTCTACACAAGGTTTTTCTATTATTTGACCCATTATGTGACCTAGTTTTTGACCTAGTGACCTAGTTTTTGACCCCAGATGACCCAAATACAATCCCAACCCAGATTTTATCAAGATAAACATTTTGACCAAATTTCATAAAGATTGGATGAAAACTGTGACCTCTATACTGTCTACACAAATTGTTGACGGACACACGCACGCACGCACGAACGCACATACGGACGCCGGACATCACACGGTCACATAAGCTCACCATGTCACTTTGTGACAGGTGAGCTAAAAACAACAACAACCATTTAGAACAATAGACTTCAAACATTTGAATATTTTGAGAAAAATACAATGACAATAATACACACAAGAAACTCTACAAATAAATAAATAATAAAAAAACAATGTACATTTAATTTAAACTAGTTATTTTAAAAGAGGAACTTACAGGGAATACTTTATCAAACACCACTCTTTCTGGTATAGCGTGTAAACTTCCTTCAGATGTCCTTACAGTTACAGGGATAAATGTGTCCTGAAAAATAAGACAGGTTGATTGAAAATCAAAATTTACAATGAGGAGCTGCGCCATGAGCGCATGATACGCCCGTCGTTCGCCAATGAAGTAGTAAGGTAATAAATAACCCTTTGAATCATTTTTTTACTTCAGTTGGCAGAAGACAGCTGGAATATTTGTCAAAAAAATATGTTCAACTCACCCATTTGAGTATGTGTGTATGGAATTCCAATGTTCCAGTCAAATCTCATCCAGTTGAATATGTGAATACTTGATAATTTAACATTGTAACATGGTAAATCCGATACGGTAGGACAGTCAATGAAATCACGAAATTTTGACGAACAAAGTCGCATAACTCTGGAACGACAATTCAGAATTCCGTCAAAAATGAAAGGGGATCAGGGTTTATGAATATTAAGATTGTGTTAAAATTTGAAAAAAATCCATCGAAGGATATTTGAGCTACGGTAGGACATTCAATGAAATCACGAAATTTTGACGAACAAAGTCCCATAACTCTGGAACAACAATTCAGAATTCCGTCAAAAAAGAAAGGGGATCAGGGTTTATCAATATTAAGATTGTGTTGAAATTTGAAAAAAATCCATCGAAGGATATTTGAGCTACGGTAGGACATTCAATGAAATCACGAAATTTTGACGAACAAAGTCCCATAACTCTGGAACGACAATTCAGAATTCCGTCAAAAACGAAAGGGGATCAGGGTTTATCAATATTAAGATTGTGTTGAAATTTGAAAAAAATCCATCGAAGGATATTTGAGCTACAGTAGGACATTCAATGAAATCACGAAATTTTGACGAACAAAGTCCCATAACTCTGGAACGACAATTCAGAATTCCGTCAAAAACGAAAGGGGATCAGGGTTTATCAATATTAAGATTGTGTTAAAATTTGAAGAAAATCTGTCAAAGGATATTTGACGTAGCGTACGACATTAACAGACGGACGGACGGACAGACGGATCAATAACACATCAATAATGTACTTAAATTAAAAATGTGAAAGTTTAAATACATGATCTTTTCTGTATTTTATGACCATGCAAAATAATGATTGGCATATATGTTTATTGTTGACAATGAGTATAGGCTACTATTCTGCACATATTTAGTAGCAGATTTCGAAAAAGGTTTGTAAGTACATGCTCTGCTCAGGTAACTGGGCAAAAAACAGACAATTTGAAATTTACAGAGCCACTGCAATGACTTTACCTCATGCACAATTTCAACAAGATTTGACAGTATATGTTCGAATCTCGTACCAGAAAAAATTGATGTATAAAACAAGAGATGTGTTTGTCAGAAACACAATGCCCCCTATTGCGCCGCTTTAAGATAATTTTTATTTTATTTTTGACCTTTGACCTTGAAGGATGACCTTGACCTTGAACTTCCACCACTCAAAACATGCAGCTTCATGAGAACGACGCTTTGAAATAAAATTATTATCTTTTTTTTTTGGACCTTTGACCTTGAAGGATAACCTTGACCCCGAACTTCCACCACTCAAAATGTGCAGCTTCATGAGATACACATGCATGCCAAATATCAAGTTGCTATCTTCAATATTGCAAAAGTTATGGCCAACGTTAGTTTTTTTTCGGAAAGACGGACAGACTGACATACTGACGGACAGTTCAACTGCCATATGCCACCTTACCGGGGCATAAAAACTATTTTATAGAAAACTTGTTTCAAACCAGTGCAAGGTAAAAATTATAACTCAAAAGGACAGGCAATGTGTTAACTGTATGACCCCCCCCCCCCCCCACACACACACACTCCCATCTCATTTGGGAGTACACTTTGTTTTATCCCATCTTCAAGCTCTCATTAAGTAAATAACACACTATCTGAGAAATGATCCGTGTATTTCAACATACATTAAACACACAAACAGCAGTGATGTCATATTGTTCATTTTCATTTAGTCATTCAGACATTTTCTTTTGTTTATTTTTGACCCACTATGTTGAAGAATTCAAACAGTGATACCTGATACATTGTGGACAATATAACCTCCGCCTGGTACTGCCCTTCTTCCTCTGGGGCCACCAGGTTTAAACTCAACACCGCAAAATGGTAGGCAGGGATTAATACCTGCAAGTCAATACCATATAATATTGTACATATAGTTGAACATACAATGGAGCGAACAAAAAATGTTATATAACTAAATACTATTCAAATGAAAACACGTGTTCCACCAAGCATGAACAAGAATCTGGTCGATAAGTGCATAATGAAAACTCAAAGATATGCTGCATTTAAGCATGTTAAGAAACAAGACAAAAATGTTTTATGGTTACTTTGCGGGTAAGATATTTCTCTGTGAGCTTTCAATTAAAAAGCGATTTAAAACATTATAACACTGCTTTTAATCATTGCATTGAACTGTCACATTAGATTCAAGACAATAATTCATTTAGAAACCAAGGTACACAAAGAAGTCTGCTCACGTAGGTTATCCTGGTAGGGTCGGTATTGATGGCTGACATGTTGTGCTCCCGCGTCAACAGGGTGCCATTGCCCTTCTCTATACCAAGAACTTGTACTGTCGCACCTTTCATGTCTGTACTAAACTCATACAGGTATAACTGCAACAAGGATATGTGACTTAGTAGAATTCCTTAATATACCAGTTGACAGTCGAGGGTCAAGAGTAAAGGTTACGTTAAGATTTCATAAATTTATTATTGATTATGAACTACATTTCAGCAATACAGTTTAGCAGTTGACATGTGCAAATATTAATTATGAATTATGTATCAAATGAACCTTAGGAATGATTGGAAATATGTGTCTTGTTCTGTGAAATCTAGGCTTAATGCATGTGCGTAAAGTGTCGTCCCAGATTAGCCTGTGCAGTCCGCACAGGCTAATCCGGGACGACACTTCCCGCCTTAACTAGATTTTTTGCTAAAAAGAGACTTCATTTAAACAAAAAAATGTCATAAAAGCGGAAAGTGTCGTCCCTGATTAGCCTGTGCGGACTGCACAGGCTAATCTGGGACATTTTACGCACATGAATTAAGCCCAATTTTCTCAGAAAAAGACACATATTACACTAGTGGACGATTTTTGGATAATTTTTCGACTCTAAATACTTCGGTGTATTATTCTTTGCAAGAAAACAATATGTTATAGGTACCCTTTTAATGAAAAAATTGTGTTGTAAAATCTTATTTAATACAAACAGTAAAACAACCAACTTTGACCAGAATCATTTCATTTTGGTGTAAAATTCTACAAGAATATACTCACTTCAATAGGATTATCATTAACAATTGTGAATAAAACACTTTTATTTTCTTTAACTCCCAATGTTCCAAAATCCAATTGGCCTTCTAGCTTTTGCGGAGTATGGGGTATAATCTGGAATAAGATGACATAAATATGATTCAACAATAAACAATACAAGAGAAACATTGAATAAACATTGCAAGATTCATGTTCTGAAGTCAAATAAGTATCATTCTAGTGATTATTAATCGTACAAATCAAACAAGAGCTGTGTTTGGGAAACACAATGCCCCCTAATGTGCCGCTTTGAAGCCATATATTTGACCTTTGACCTTGAAGGATGACATTGATCTTTCACCACTCAAAATGTGCAGCTCCACGAGATACATATGCATGCCAAATATCAAGTTGCTATCTTTAATAGTGCAAAAGTTAATGCGAAAGTTTAACCAAGGTTAAAGTTTGTGACAGACACATACAATGACAGACTGACACATACAATGACAGACAGACAGGCCAAAAACAATATACCCCTGATCATTTGATCCGGGGGCATAAAAGCATATCCATCCATAGTAGCTGGACTCACTTTTATTTGTCCATTATAGATTACAAGCTCAATATCAAACACGGAGGCGTTGGTGTGAAGCTGAAGGGTTGTGGTAAAATGTATGGAGTCTGCATTTGGATGGAACTTAAGCAGAAATGGGGTGATCTGCCTCTGGGGTGGAAGTATTACAGGCTTAGAAAAATTGAGTATCTGAAACAGAGCAAAATAACAATCATTAAATAATGCAGATATATACAGTACTTATCAAACATATCATTTGTCCTAATATTAGTTGAAAAGTGTAGAACTGTATCATTCAAGTTTGTGTCTACGAACAGACATCTTTGATATATCACTACATCCCATTTACTTGATTGCTGAGGGGCATACACATTAATATAATAATGTATTCTTTATTTGCTCACTTCAATTCAATTACTTACTATTTTATTCAGATATACAGTGTTTGAACAAACGAGCCACATTTTTCATATATGATTGAATTCAAAGTTATTGTAACACCATTGGTTGGGGGAGGGGGGGAGGGGATCAATCCCTGAAATAACAATCTTTGCAAGACTTACGCATTCATTTTTAATATGTATGGTCTGAATTGCTAGTCATTTTGATATAAAACATTAAAGAAGGCATAACACTACATTTAAATACCAAAAGTAAACTTTGCTTTGGTACAAATTACAGATATTTAATGAAAGGTAATTTAAATTAATTACATATGCATATATTGACACCTTATAGATAATTTTTATGCAGCTTTAGACTAATTTCAACGCCAAAGAAGTCCACTTGTATAGGCCTCATATCCACATGTTCACAGCTGTGGTCTATTTGTTAAGATGCTTCCAAAAAGTTTGAAAATATTTTAATTCATCTGCAAGATTACTCAATTATCACTCTTATACACAACTACATGCATAGTGTTAAAGTTTGTTGATACAATTGAACATGTACATACTTTTTGTGATATTTTAAAGACAATTAAGTAATATTTGTGAGTTTCAAGGAAGTTAATACTATAATAACCAAAAGCTGAGGAAGACTTAATAAAAGCATTGTCAAAAACCTGTCAAAACTGAAGTAAGATTTGGAAGGGAATCACTTACAGTGAAGATGTTTTTGAGCTCGCTAGGCAGGGTGACGTTATAAAGAACCAGGGAGAAGTTGAAGGTATTTGTGAACGTCATCGCTCGACTGAGGTTGGCCGGACGGTTGTGGGCAAAAAAGTATGTGCTGTTCTTGTGGTAGGTGAGAGAACTGAAAGATTAGTGGTCAACATGAAATAATGCGTTATCAGTGTTATCACATACACAATGTGTTTGCTAGGTCTGTTTCTAAAATAAAAAAATAATATTAGAATTTCATTTTAAGCAAGTAAACAGCACAACAAGGTTTATACACAAAGTCAATAAAGGCAAAAAATGAGCAAGGCATGATACCAAGGATATAGTTTCTTGTTTAAAATTATGTTTCACTACAATAGTTACTTTTATTACTACAGTTAATATGCATATTTTAAGTGATTTGCAATTACGAAGGCGTGTTTTTTGTATGCTTTTATTTGATAATATTTGTATGACAAGAAGTACTAATGTTTTCTGAAAGCAGAGCAAAGTAATATATACAGGTACCTGCTCTGAGAAAATTAGGCTTAAAGCATGTGCTTTCATTATTGCCCTGGATCAGTTTGAATAGGCTTATCAGGGAGGACATTTTCCACTAGACTGGAATTTCATTTAGAAGAGACTAATTCCTTTCAACAAAATTTCCAAATGCCGAAAAGTGCCGTCCCTTATTAGCCACTCGGGACTGCACTGGCTAAACTTGGTAGATACCATGCAATAAGCCTGGTTTTCCTACAGCCCAGTATATATATAGACGTGGACCTGAAAAGGCATACAACCAAGTTAACATACATACCCATGTAACACCTTTGCCTCATAAGGTATGGATATTTTATGGACATTATTTTTAGAACGGATGATGATTTTTCCAGACCAGTACTTCGGCTGTATGGCTTTTGAAGCTGAAAACATAATAAACATCCTTATATATGTGTCTTATTCTGTGAAAATTTGGCAAAATGCATGTGCGTAAAGTGTCGTCCCAGATTAGCCTGTGCAGTCTGCACAGGCTAATCAGAGACGACACTTTCCGCCAAAACAAGATTTTCGGTAAGAAGGGACTTCCTTTAAAAGATAAATACCATAAAAGCGGAAAGTGTCTTCCCTGGTTAGCCTGTGCAGACTGCATTATGCTCAGTTTTCTCAGAGCGCAACTCATATATAACAAAGACCATTTTGTTAAGATTTATTTTACTCTTTGTTTTCAATTTCTTTGCCTGTTAAATAATTCTCAAGTTTTTGTACAGCACCGTTCCCTTTTGCAAACACTTGTCATCCAATATTAATAAAACAGATAATCCTTTCCCACTCAGAAGCAAAGTAGAAATGGCTATGTGCAACCAGCATAAAACCAGAACAGCCTGCGAGTAACTCGCAGTCTGTTTAGGTTTTATGCTATTTGCTGCTCATCAGTATCGCAGGGTTATAAATGAAGCCTTTGAAAGTTGAATCTAGAAAGAAACCATTTTGTCTTCATATTATGTAGAAAGCTTTCCAAGAAAACACAAGGAAATAATAATGTCATGTAATTTCAAGTGCATTAAATACCCTCAGTTTCTGTTTTCATTCATAATTATTAAACTATCATTGCGATGAAATAATTAAAAGATGGCCATTAGATGTATTAAAAACTTCAATGACAAAATGAAGACTTGCTTGAGGGCTAACAATTCTCCAAGTTAAAGGTGACTCATGCAGTATATGAAAATAAACAAGCCAGCTGTCGAGAACAAGGAAGAACACTTGACAATTTAAATGGATTCACACTATTAATATGAAAACAATGCAACAGAGCTCTTGAAACATTTACATCAAACATATACAATACAATACATAAACAATTGATTTCACTTAAGGCATTTATAATCATTGTTGTTTTGAGACCTAAATTTAAAACAATGTGGAAATGGAAGAATCTACACATTGGAGCCTTTGCTTGCAAAGAAAACTATCACATCATTTTTATAGCAAAAACCTATATATCAAAATATGATAAGAACAACCAAATTAAAACCCTGTTTCATTTTTAAAACTATACAATGTCCATTTTTCTGTTAAGCTCAAATGAAAAAAGGTCCTATGATCTATTAATTTGAAACAGTAGATTTTGATTTTTTTCTCTTTTGACCATTTCATAACTGTAGACTTTTTAAATATTTCTTAGCATAGCTTTATGACTACAGCACAAAACACATCCAGGGTTACCTAACAGTTCATAAATCTCCAAAGCATCTTACTATTAAATGTATAGGTCATTTTACATGTACATATTATTAACTATAAAATAGTGGTAAGAGTCAGATAAAAAACAGTCTGCAATACTGTCCAGACCCAACAATAATGTATGTAAAATTGAATATTTGAACTGAAAGCTTTGCCAGCTGTAATAATCGATCATGTAATAAATATGCATGGCTAATTGCAGATGCATGCATGGATTGTATATTACATGGGTCTGTTGTGAATCTACTATTAGATTGGGAACAAGAGATGTGTTTGTCAGAACACAATGCCCCCTACTGTGCTGCTTTGAATTAAAAACAATAACTATTATATCCCTTTAAAAAATATTACTTCCCTTGTGAAAATGATCTCTTCCTGCCAAATGATATAAAATAGAAATTATCTCCCTTTAAAGCTTGTTACTTCCCTTGGATTTTGTTTTTCGACCTTTGACCTTGAATAATGACCTTGACCTTTCATCACTCAAAATCTTTAGCTCCATGAGACACACATGCATGCAAAATATCAAGTTGCTATCTTCAATTTTGCAAAAGTTATGGTCAATGTTAAAGTTTTTGGACGGACGCACAGACTGACAGACAGACGGACTGACAGTTCAACTGCTATATGCCAACCTTCTCGGGGCATAAAAAGCAACGTTTTTAACTGCCAAATAATTTTTTTATAGCTTTGTGAGGTTTTTAAGCATGATAGTTTTAGCAATTTGTGCGTCCAAATGAACGCAGATTGAACAATTTGTGTGTTTAAATAATTATTTTTAATATTTAAAACCCTGCAAAAAAATAATAGCATTATAATTACATGATCTGTAAGAAAAACTAAATATTTAATGCAGGCCATAAATTAAGCCCCAATAAAGATTTCATTCAAGTTTTATTATTTGAGTCGCATTTTGGGAAAACTAGGCTTAATGCACATGTAGTGTTGTCCCAGATTTGCCTCTGCATCCTGCACAGGCTTATCAGAGACAACACTTTCCGCTTAAACGGGGGTTTTATTTAACAGAGTACAATAAAAGTAGAAAGTTTCGTCCCTGATTAGCCTGTGTGGACATACAGCCTGTGTGGACATACAGCCTGTGTAGACATACAGCCTGTGTGGACATACAGCCTGTGTGGACATACAGCCTGTGTGGACATACAGCCTGTGTGGACATACAACCTGTGTGGACATACAGCCTGTGTGGACAATCAGCCTGTGTGGACATACAGCCTGTGTGGACATACAGCCTGTGTGGACATACAGCCTGTGTGGACATACAGCCTGTGTGGACATACATTAAGCCACATTTTCCCAGGGCGAGGCTCATTTAATCACTTGCCAAAATGTTTCCAACTCACCTCTAAATGTGACATGAGCAACTGTAGTCTGTCTAAGCAGCTCTGGATGCAATTTTATAGGACGAAAGTCAACTGTTATTGCTTCATTTGGGGGATGGACTGTTACACTCTGAGAATCAAATAAGATGTTGTTTTATAATAACGGCTGAATTATTATTTAATCTGCTAAAAATAGACCACAATTTGTCGTCAAGGAAGATATAAACAATTTGTAAAACAATGCATAAGTGTGGAGTCAAGTGTTTCTGTAAAACACATTAAAAGGATGCTAACTATAATGAATAAATGCTTGAAGCCAATAAAGCTTAAATAATTGTCATGCAACAATTGTTCCTTCGAAATTTACATATTCACTTAAAATAGACTAACATAAGAGGTAATGTATATATTATTTGGGTTCTTTTTAACGCAGATTTGAATATGTCATCACATAAGCAACCTTTAAAGCTTTAATTTCCTACATTTAATAACATAAAGGAGACTGTGTCAAACTGCCAACTTACAGATATGTGCACCACCGAATCTCCTGTGTTGATTAAATTCACCGGAACAGTTTTTTGGCTCGTCAAAAGTCCGAACTATTCCGAAATCTATCAACTCGGATGAAAGGTAAATCCCAGGAGCTGAATAACACAAATGCACAAATAGTCCTGTAACAAAACAACCAAGCCAGAGGTCTGAGCACATTCTAGTCAATAGATGCCGTAGCCACCTGAAAACTCCCAGGTTTACTTTCTCTAACATTTCCTTAGCAGACTAAGTGATTAACAAGTACTATGTGCACCTGCCTGAAAACTGTGAACACTGCCCTGCTTAAGGTGAGGAGACAAGAGTGGAAGAGTTTATTTCATGACCAATGTCCACGCCAGTTTTGTGGCAGGGTAAGGATACAAACTCATGATTGCCAGGTTTACAGCCCAGCACTTATCTGACTGAGCTGACCAGGTTCAACATAAAACTAAACGGCTTCCTGGTGATCCAAAGCATGGATGGCAACACAAATTATCTCCTACTTAATGCAATGAAGGTATAGCCCTATCATTATCTTCAAATTAATAACATAATGAGGAAAAATTCAAATAAACTTCTACTAAATCAACTTATAACCCTATCACATTCTTCAAATGAATAACATTTGCAGCCGGGGACAAATTCAATGGTGTCGATATCAATAGTAACAACATAATTACAGAACGTGTGTCATTCAAACAAGTGCTTTATTCATATGGGCGCCTAAAGAACCATTTCAAGGCAGAGAATTATTCAAAGAATGACCTTAATGAAACATCTGTTGGCTTGATCCCTATTGAACGTCATCTGATATTTATAAAACACAACATATTGACCTTGACTGCACCTACTGTCAGTATGAGGTCATATTCAATAATTGTATACAAAGTACACCCGTTACATACATGAGGTCACTTCAACTTCCATGGGTAAAACCAGCAGCTGTCTATCGAGTCTGCTGTTGGTTTTTATTCGTATGAAGGCAGTATGGTTATTCTCTGTCCTCCCCACAAAATTAGCCTTCATGATTGTTTTTGTTTCATAGGGAGGAATCTCCTGAAATCAATAAAAATGATTGAACGCACTTTTGCAAATAAGTTCACTGGTATATTCTGTTCAACGCCTGTTCTGTTAAAATTACAAGAATTTTGTTATTGGACTTTGTCCCAGTCAATTTCAATTAATGTGAAAAACTGTATCCATTTTTACAGTGGATTTCTGTCATTTATTATCAATAATATAATGCATAACAAACAAATATATTTCCACAATACAGATGTCTCTTCTGTCTATACAACTGATTTTACAGACATAAAAAAGCATAGATTTCAAAGTATGTCATTATAGGGTTACTGTAAGACTTAATTTGAAAACAATGCAATAACATAATCTTTTAATAGTATTCAAAGCTTTATGTGGTTTGTAGAGCAACATCAGATTTAAGAACACTATTTCACTGTTTACAAAAGTGGATTTTCAGTTTTACTGTGAAATGACATTATTTTACATCGTGACTCCACTAAGCGTTATTAAATGTCAATTAACAGTGGAAAAGGCATTAAATACATAGAAAATGTGTTGGGCTTTGTTGGTTTATTGATTTTTATTTATAAGAGATAATAGAAAAATTCTATAAACCAATAAAATATTAATTTTCGAATTAAAATCAATTATCAAACAAAACCAACAGAACTGTGTGTATTCAGAGGGTAACAACAGCCCTCATTAAATAATCAGACTGATTAACTTCAATCCTTGGTCAAACTAACTTGGACGAAAAGGGAGGCTCTATGTTGTTCACACCTGATTAATTGTATGTCAAACAAACACAATATTATTTGGTGATGTAACATCAAGTCCACCAACCCACTCTTGGGCTAAATTTTATAGGAAACAAACATACAGTAGATTTTAAATGCATGTATAAAGGCTAACAAAGGTGTTTATATTGCCAACATATTGTCCTAAATATATACAGATGCTATCAGAGAATGGCTAGTCGAGTTTAACAATGAAGAAGTGTAGAACGTAACAGTCTTAATAATATTTTTGATTTTAAGTCTTAAAACTGCTACATCACAGATGGCAAAACAAATATATATGAAGGCAAAAAACTTGTTTTTATTTAATGCTTTCCGGTGGTTTATAGAGAAATATCAGTGAATTAAAACTGATAATTTCACTGTTTCAAACAGTGAAAATTATCAGTGAGAATTATCGATAATTTTCATTGTTTACTGTGAAATGACGTCATTTTTTTGACGAAATGACGTCATTATCCCAGCAAAATTCTGTAGTTAAACTCTTGAACAATGTATATAAAATTTGTTGGGTTCGGTGGATTATCGATTTTAATAAAATCCACTGGATTCAACAAATATGCTCTATGCAATCTTTACAAGAGGCCCTGAAAGGCCCGAAGTCGCTCACCTGAGATAACAAGATATTATAAGGACAAATCTTCTGACCAAGTTTCACGAAGATCGGAAAATAAATGTGGCCTCTAGAGTGTTAACAAGGTTTTACTATAGCCATATAAGGAAAAATGCCCCGCCCCCTGGCAGCCATGTTTTTCAACCAACCGGCATCATTTTTGAACTCATCCAAGATATTATCGGGATGAATCTTCTGACCAAGTTTCATGAAGATCAGACAGTAAATGTGGCCTCTAGAGTGTTAACAAGATTTTACTATAGCCATATAAGAAAAAATGCCATGCCCCTTGTAAGCCATTTTTTCAAGCAAACATAACTATTTTCGAACTCATCCAAGATATCATTGAGACCAATCTTCTTACCAAATTTCATGAAGATTGGACAATAAATGTGGCCTCTAGAGTGTTAACAAGGTTTTACTATAGCCATATAAGGAAAAATGCCCCGCCCCTGGTGGCCATGTTTTTAAAGCAACCAAAACCATTTTCAAACTCATCCAAGATATCATTGGGACAAATCTTCTGACCAAGTTTCATGATGATTGGAAAATAAATGTGACCTCTAGAGTGTTAACAAGGTTTTACTATAGCCATATTAGGAAAATACCTGTGGTGGCCATGTTTTTCAACCAACCGGCATCATTTTTTAACTCGTCCAAGATATTATTGGGATGAATCTTCTGATCGAGTTTCATGAAAATCGGACTATAAATGTGGCCTCTAGAGTGTTAACAAGATTTTTCTATAGCCTTATAAAGCCATATAAGGAAAAATGCCCCGCCCCTTGGCGGCCATGTTATTCAAGCAAACGTAACCATTTTCTAACTCATCCAAAATATCATCAAGACAAAACTTCTGACCACATTTCATCAAGATTGGAAAATAAATGTGGCCTCTAGAGTGTTAACAAGATTTTACTATAGCCATATACATGTATAGCCATATAAGGCAAAATGCCCCGCCCCTTGGCAGCCATGTTTTTCAAGCAAAGGTTACCATTTCTGAACTCATCCAAGATATCATTGGGACAAATCTTCTGAGCAAGTTTCATGATGATCGGAAAATAAATGTGGCCTCTAGAGTGTTAACAAGGTTTTACTATAGCCATATAAGGATAAATGCCCCGCCCCCTGGCGGCAATGTTTTTCAAACAAACGACATCATTTTCAAACTCGTCCAAGATATCATTGGGATGAATCTTCTGACCAAGTTTCATTAGGATCGGACAATAAATGTGGCCTCTAGAGTGCTAACAAGATTTTGCGATAGCCATATATAGCCATAAAAGGAAAAATGCCCCTCCCCTAGGCAGCCATGTTTTTCAAGCAAACGTAACCATTTTTGAACTCATCCAAGATATCATTGAAACCAATCTTCTGACCAAATTTCATGAAGATTGGACAAGAAATGTGGCCTCTAGAGAGTGAACAAGGCAAATGTTGATGTCGCACAACAGACAACGCACAACGGACAACGGGCAAAAGGCGATCACAAAAAGCTCACAATTCGCATAAAATGCAATCAATCAAGCATCACTTACAATTATAATAATTATACAAAGAATGTAGGACTAAATCACTTTTTAAGGAGAGCTGTTTGTAAAATAGGCAAGTATTTAAAGCACCTTATGCCAAATTTAATTCCTATTGTTTAAAAACAAGGGTTTATTATTTTTAATGATTTCACTTGTTCTTGTTTATTGTTTTTTCTCCATAACTTGAAATAGATTAAAAATACATACAGGTATTTGACAACCAGATGAACCCATACGGGGATTGAGCCCAGATCCTCTACATGAGAGATGGATTCTATAATTACTATGCTACAGCCATTTATACTCAAACTTCGTCATTGCGCACTTATTGTTGTAGGCAAGTGGACCGCAAAAGTGTATTTAATTGGTTACTTTTACCAGAGTTTAGTACTTTCAAAACCAAAACCGAAGTGTTATAAATATCTTAAAAGCCTCTTCAGACGCCAAGATGTTGATTTAAAATAACACATTAAAATTACCAAACCTGGCAATTCAGAACTTTGTTTATGTGTCACCAATGTTATTTCAGGTTGTCCTATTTAAAAATATCTTATTTCATGTATCTGAAACAAATTTTTTTTATTTTTGACCATTCCCATTCTGTGACATAGATGTTGTAAGTGTAACTCTTTCAGTGCTGGAACCGAATTTCGAAGGCCTTTGCAAACAGTTTGTATCCAGATGAGACGTCACAGAACCTGGCGTCTCATCAGGATCCAAACTGTTTGCTATTCTGATAGTATTCTTTGAAAAAAATCGAAGAAAATGCTAATTTTAGAAATTCAGAAGACAACATTTTAGCAGACAACAAATTTCCCAGCATGCAAAGGGGTAAGAATAAGTTGGCTTCAATTAATGCCCTGTCACACTGGACAAGTGTTTACCCATAAAGACTTCGGTGCCTCTTTCTCTCCAGTGGGCAGCTCTAAGTGTAGATCCCCTTCACTGGAAAAAATTTCTAACACCTGCAAGGAATAGTATAACAGTCTTTACTTTTCATAAAATCTATATAAGAATTTCAACTATATACTGCAAAAACGCCACATTTTTATGCAAGTCTGACATGATAAAAAAATGTTCCTGATACTTTTTTCAAACTAAATACATTGTACTGTCCAAATAACAACTTTCAAACACTATTGTCTTTTAATTTGTATTTTGGACCTCTTGTCTAACAATATATTGTCATTAAGAAATTTAACTATTAAGCTTTTTTATGATATTGAAATTAATTCATGTATACAATAAAACTGCATTAATGTTTTTATTACAGATTGACTGTAATTTACAAACAACATTTAATTTCATTATTTTGTCTACAATTTTTAAATCATGCATGGAAGTTACATTAAAAACAACAAATATTATTTTTATCACTAGCTTAAATAACTAAATGGTAATGCAATAAAGTGACTTTTTAAACTGCTTTAAAGGCTTTTTTCTTGATTTGAGGAAACGGCCATCTTCCATTTTTGGAGGAAAGTATTAACAAAACTAAGAAAGGGCAAACAATTTCTCATGAAAGATGAAAATTGCAGATTGATGTCATTTTAAAGAAAATCTCTTTTAGGAAAGGGACTTTTTCTTTGAAGCAGGGCCAATATTAAGCCTCTGCAAAGAAGGCAAACAAAGCCTTTCTCCTTTCTATTGCCCTAACCTACACAACCATAGTTGCTGCTGTTTCAACAAAATAAAGCTAACTTTTACCCATTAATGCCTAGCGTCTAGAAAAAAGGACTTGGCAAACAGCGTAAACCCAGATGAGACGCCGCATGATGCTGCGTCTCATCAGGGTCTGAGCTGTTTGCTTTAAAGAATTTCTGTAAGAAATAAATATACTAGACATCCCTAATTTTGGAAATAAATTGATCCAATTTAGAAGGATGGGAGGGTCCACTGGGCATGAATGGGTTAATTACCTGCAGTGTGGTGCTATGCGGGTTATGCATATTTATTAAAGGGGCAAAACTTCGGTTCACTGGTACCCTGGCTCCAAGATAGGGGCGCAATCGATATGGATTGGAGGTGCCTACCCCAAAAACCTGGATAAAAGTTTAAATTTAAGGAAATCATCTGTTAATAAGTCATCAATAAAATACTGGATGAAGTTTGAGTACACGGTTCATGCTCACTGTTGTCCAATCAATGAAAGACACATGAAACTCAGCTTCAATATGCAATGTGACACAATGGTAGGAATTGATTTTTGTAAGTTTTGAAAATAACCACAGTGTATTGTGCTATACATGCAAAGCAATAAGTTACGCCCTATTTAAAACAAGAGCACCGCCTTGCGGGTGCAGACCGCTCATCTATTTTCTTTTTAAAGGTGAAGGGACTCTTATTTTCAATCACAAAGGAGGGAGGGGTGGAGTGAAGAGCGGTGCATTGTGTGGGGGTGTGGACATTTATTACATTTTCTTCCAAAAATGCGAAAAAAAAGGAAAAAAAAATCGGGGGTGGGGGGGGAGGGTGGGGGGGGGGGGGGGGTGGGGGGGGATTCTTGGGTGCGATGGTTGGACGGTATTTCAAACATAAAATAATAAAAATAAATATTTGTGTTTTTTAACCGTTTCATAAAAAAAAATGGGGGGGGGGTGAGGTGGGGGGGGGGGGGGGTATAGTGTGAGGGTGTGGTGGTAATTTGTGAGATGATCTTAAAAAAAAAAAAAAAAAAAAATAGGGGGGGGGGGGGGGGGGGGATTCGGGTGGGGGGAGGGGGGGTGGGGGGGGGATTCTTGGGTGCGATGGTTGGACGGTATTTCAAACATAAAATAATCAAAATAAAAAGTTTTGTTTTTTAACCGTTTAAAAAAAATTGGGGAGGGGGTGGGGTGGGGGGGGGGGTATAGTGTGAGGGTGTGGTGGTCATTTGTGAGATGATCTTAAAAAAAAAAAAAAAAAAAAAAAAAAAAAAAAATAGGGGGGGGGGGTTGGGGGGGGGGGGCACGGGCGATGGTTTGGGTGGAGTTTATTGTGGTATGTCAGGTAAGAGTAGTTTTGTCAAAGTATCAATCAAATCTAATCATAAATAAAGAAGTTATGGCAATTTTAGAGAAATTTAATAATTTGACCTTGAGAGTCAAGGTCATTCAAAGGTCAAGGTAAAATTCAACTTGCCAGGTACAGTAACCTCATGATAGCATGAAAGTATTTGAAGTTTGAAAGCAATAGCCTTGATACTTAAGAAGTAAAGTGGATCGAAACACAAAATTTAACCATATATTCAAAGTTACTAAGTCAAAAAAGGGCCATAATTCCGTAAAAATGACATCCAGAGTTATGCAACTTGTCCTTTTACTGTACCCTTATGATAGTTTGCGAGTGTTCCAAGTATGATAGCAATATCTATGATACTTTAGGGGTAATGTGGACCAAAACACAAAACTTAACCAAACTTTCAATTTTCTAAGTATAAAGGGCCCATAATTCCGTCCAAATGCCAGTCAGAGTTACATAACTTGGCCTGCACAGTCCCCTTACGGTAGTTAGTAAGTGTTGCAAGTATGAAAGCAATAGCTTTGATACTTAAGGAATAAAATGGACCTTAACACAAAACTTAACCAAAATTTTCAATTTTCTAAGTATAAAAAGGGCACATAATTCTGTCAAAATGCACGCCAGAGTTATCTAACTTTGCGTGTCCAGTCCCCTCATGATAGTAAGTAAGTGTACCAAGTTTGAATGCAATAGCATTGATACTTTCTGAAAAAAGTGGACCTAAACGCAAAACTTAACCAAAATTTTCAATTTTCTAAGTATAAAAAGGGCACATAATTCAGTCAAAATGCACGCCAGAGTTATCTAACTTTGCCTGCCCAGTCCCCTCATGATAGTAAGTAAGTGTACCAAGTTTGAATGCAATAGCATTGATACTTTCTGAGAAAAGTGGACCTAAACGCAAAACTTAACCGGACGCCGACGCCGACGCCAAGGTGATGACAATAGCTCATAATTTTTTTTCAAAAAATAGATGAGCTAAAAAACAACAACTTTAAAATCATTTATGATTTTGGCAACTGGAAAAACTAACATACCAGGACTAAAACAAGAGGGCCATGATGGCCCTGAATTGCTCACCTGACTAACCAAAATACAATCCCAACCCAGATTTCATCAAGATAAACATTCTGTGACCTCTATTGTCTACACAAGGTTTTTCTAATATTTTCCCTAGTGACCTAGTTTTTGACCCCTGATGACCCAAATACAATCCCATTCCAGATTTTATCAAGACAAACATTCTGACCAAATTTCATGAAGATTGGATGAAAACTATGACCTCTATTGTCTACACAAGGTTTTTCTATTATTTGAACTAGTGACCTAGTTCTTGACCCAAGATGACCCAAATACAATCCAGACCCAGATTTCATCAAGATAAACATTCTGACCAAATTGCATAAAGATTGGTTGAAAACTGCGACCTCTATTGTCTTTACAAAGATTTCTATTATTTGACCTAGTGACCTAGTTTTTTACCTAGTGACCTAGTTTTTGACCCCAGATGACCCAAATACAATCCAAACCCAGTTTTTATCAAGATAAACATTCTGACCTAATTTCATAAAGATTGGATGAAATCTGTGACCTCTACTGTCTTCACAAACAAATTGTTTACGGTTTTTCTATTATTTGACCTAGTGACCTAGTTTTTGACTTAGATGACCCAAATACAATCCCAACCATGATTTCATCAAGATAAACATTCTGACCAAATTTCATAAAGATTGGATGAAAACTGCGACCTCTATTGTCTACACAATGTTTTTTCTATTATTTGACCTAGTTTTTGACCCCAGATGACCCAAATACAATCCCAACCCAGATTTCATCAAGATAAAGATTCTGACCAAATTTCATAAAGATTGGATGAAAACTGCGACCTCTATTGTCTATACAATGTTTTTCTATTATTTGACCTAGTTTTTGACCTAGTGACCTTGTTTTTGACCCAAGATGACCCAAATACAATCCCAACCCAGATTCCATCAAGATAAACATTCTGACCAAATTTCATAAAGATTGGATGAAAACTGCGAGCTCTATTGTCTACATAAAGTTTTTCTATTATTTGCCCTAGTTTTTGACCTAGTGATCTAGTGTTTGACCTCAGATGACCCAAATACAATCCCAACCCAGATTTCATCAAGATAAACATTCTGACCAAATTTGATAAAGATTGGATGAAAACTGCAACCTCTATAGTCTACACAAGGTTTTTCAATTATTTAACCTAGTTTTTTACCTATTGACCTAGTTTTTGACCCCAGATGACCCAAATACAATCCCAACCAAGATTTTATCAAGATAAACATTCTTACCAAATTTCATAAAGATTGGATGAAAACTGTGACCTCTACTGTCTACACAAGCTAATTGTTGATGGATGCACACACGCACGCAAGCACATACGGACGCCGGACATCACACGGTCACATAAGCTCACCATGTCACTTCGTGACAGGTGAGCTTAAATACACCTAGTTTTCCCCACTGAATTCATTTAACTAATATCAGGTTCATCAATTAATGGATTTAATTTTATTAATATTAAAGCTTCATATCTATCTTTCAAAAGAGCATCAATTTATCAATTTGTCATTTATAAAAATACCAAGAACACTATTGCCTAAAGCAACATGTATGTCAAACAGAATGAAGTATCAATTGTCAAGGGAAACATAACAAAATGTTACAAACAAAATCAATTTTTAGAAAATCCAAGCACTTCACTAGCTGGTCAAAACAAGCCAGATGACACCTTTAAACCTCTTAATTTTTAAATTTGATCTATTATTGCCTATTGCTTCTTTTTGATCTATTATTGCCTATTGCTTCATTTTGAATTGTTACCCAAACAAACATTAATTACACTGTTTGTAATGCATTATTGACAAAGGTATTGAAAAACACACAATAACTAAAAGCACATGTTTATTCAGTGCAGACTATATTGTACAGGGCCAGATTGCGTCCTTACATTTAACAATCAGAAATTGTAACTGCCTAATCAAGCAAAAGTTCCAATCCATGGCATCTGATATTGAAATATTCATCAGTTACAGCAGTTTGAAGCTAAACGCTCTCTACATAACCTCAGTCTTATCCGTTTCCCTTTCAACTTCGTGAGATCCTGACCATTTTGCCAACAATACCATATACACTAAAAAACCATTTAAGGTAGTGCACCTCTAATGATTTCCCGCGATTTCTTCCAAGGTTGAAGAGCCTACTATTAGGTGCCGTAGCCTAGTGGTTAAGGCGATAGACTAGAAATCTTTTGGGATATTCCCGCGCAGGTTCGAATCCTGCCGACGACGTATACTTTTTTGCGACGCGTTTTATTTATTTTCTAACGTAATTTGATTTAATATGGCATATAAGCTATATTTATTGTTAAATATGTTGCAATTTTTATGCACATTTTTCAATTATTAAAATTAAAACAACGTTATGGCGAAATTGGGTGATTTACTGTTGAAAATACGAACCATGCATGTTGCATTTTAATTTTTATTTCAAAAAGTAAACGGTAAATCTGTCTAGTTCTTGGTATTTTTGCTGTATATAGTGTTTATATAAAAACTAAGTTTAAAATATGACTTAAATGATACTATTTTGAATTTTATGACACTTTGTTTTTAACCGACCCAATTTTTACTTGGCTGAAATCACTTACATTTCATGGTGCTCTTCCATAGATAAAAATTTGTAAAAAATAAATGTCTGTTAAGAATACTTATTTCATCTTGTTTAAACTTTAAACACCTTTACAGCATCTGTACACACCAACTGCATGCCCATATTTGGAAATTTGAATGAATTATGGAACTTTTATATACCCCAGGGGTGAAAATAAACTGGACAAAAGCCGAGCGTGGGGGTGGTTTTGAAAAAATTGGTATATTTTTTTAAAAAGCATGGAAAGCCTACCTACAAATTTGCATGTAGTTCAGTGAAATGATGCTGATTAAGAAAATAATTAATTAGATTATATTTGGATATGTGCCCATTAGAGGTGCACTACCTTAAAGTCAAGATCTGTCTTGCATCATTTCAAATGGAACACTTCGATTGAAAAAAGAAGAAAAATGTGTTTACTTCCTTAAAAATGAAAGGTTTCTATCATCACACATTATCATCTTAAGTGCCTTGCACTAAGATCCGCAATCATTAAAATGAAGACAATACAAGATAAGAAAAACACTCACATCCAGTAAATACCACAATTACTTGGATAAAAATACAATTTTTACTTTAAAGAAATAATAGATCAGTGTTTGTGAAGATCAAATTTAATGACAAAATGCAGAGAATAAAAGGTCAAATGAATTCAATTTTCACCTCACAATAATACAATAAACAGCATGATTGTGTTGTTTTTTTTTAAGAAACCTAAAAATCCTAATAAACTGATTCAGAATCAAAAATTGATTCATATTCTAAATGATTTGGTAATTTTGTGAAAAATTGACCTTAATTCTAACACGGCACGCAACTTGTTTTCTATAAACAAAGAAGGAAATCAAGTGTGGGTTATTCTGCAATAACTTATGGGCGGAGCTTAATGCTTCGAAAATAGTTCCGAATAAACAAAGAAAATATTGCAGTAAAATGCACGTGCTAAAACCCGCTCTAAAGAAATGTAATAAATGTAGCATGCATAAATGTAATGAAACAACAAATTGTATATTTGGTGAGAAGTGGCATAACCAGGCCTTCAAAGAATGTCATTTGTTAGGAAACCTAATTCTGAAAACATTTATAGTATGTCAGCTTTTCAGTAGCATCAATAAACGTGACGTCATTAAGTTTCTACGATTGTTGTTTTCAATGAAAGTGACGTCATTTGCAAAATATTTATGACTGAAAACGACGTCATATGTTTGTACAATTCAATGATGTCACTTAATAGTGAACTTTGTACTAAGAAGGGCAGAGTATTGAAAAATATAGTTCATGTCCTAAAGCTTGAACCAAATCAATCAGAATCGTGTTAGAATCGAAATAATATTTTTCTATTATGGTTTGTTGTTGAATAACCCACAGTAAGTTGTATGGATGCGTGTTTTCAAATCACTCGTGCTTCGCACTTGTGATTTAATTCCTACGCATCTATACTCCTTACTGTGGGTTATTCGACAACAAATCATGATAGAAAAATATTATTTCTTAAATAGCACACTCAAAGGGCACTATTCATTTGATGTCTGTGTTCCTTTTGATATCCTATTCAAAACTGCATATAAAACCCTTTTTACCTGATATTTAAATGACCCTAAGGAGGTGTGAATATATAAGGTATTTTCTACGTTCCCTTCTTGTCTAGCGAGGAAAACAACATCAAAAGTTGTATTCCCCCCAGGCGGGACTATCTGAAATAGAAAATAAACAAAATAAAGTCACTTGATTATCAGTTTTATATATCATTTGTAAACAACTGATCAAGTTATCTGTGAAAATAAACATTTTGGTAGTAATACTTATTACTGAAATAAACTAGAGCTTTGTCACAGACGTGACGTATACCCCCATGTGCCGCATTGACACAGACTATTTTGCATGCTGTCTTCACAAAACAAGAGAATCTAATATATGGCGATTTTAAGAATTATTATGCCATCATTATTTATGGCCATCTTGACCTTTGAACTCTTGATTTCTTTCGCATGACAGGCTGCCCAATTACTGTGAACAAAATTAGTGTACAGACATTTTAAAATCTCACAATGAATGACATAGTTATGGCCCGGACAAGCTCATTTATGGCCATTTTTCACTTTTGAACTCCAAGTGTGACCTTGACCTTGGAGATCTCAACGTAATTCTTTCACGTGACACACCGTCCAATGATGGTGAACAAATGTGTCAAATGATTTTAAAATCTCACAATGAACGACATAAATTATTGCCATGACAAGCTCATTTATGGCCTTGGAGATATCGACGTAATTCTTTCGAATGACACATTGTCCAATGATTGTGAACAAATGTACCAAGTAATCTCACAATGGATGACATTGATATGGCCCGGACAAGATCATTTATGGCCATTTTTGACCTTTGAACTCACAGCGTGACCTTGACAATAACGACGCAATTCTTTTGCTGGATACACCATCCAATGATGGTGAACAAATGTGACATATGGTTTTAAAATCTCACAATGAATGACATAGTTATGGCCCGGAGGCCAGGACAAGCTCATTTATGGCCATTTTTGACCTTTGAACTCAAAGTGTGACCTTTACCTTGGAGATAAGGACGTAATTCTTTCATGTGACACACCCGCCAATGATGGTGAACAAATGTGCAAAATGATTTTAAAATCTCACAATAAAAAACATAATTATGGCCCGGACAAGCTCATTTATGGCCATTTTTGACCTTTGAACTTAAAGTGTGACCTTCACCTCGGAGATCTCAACGTAATTCTTTCACGCGACACACCGTCAAATGATGGTGAACAAATGTGTCAAATGATTTTAAAATCTCACAATGAACGACATAGTTATTGCCCAGACAAGCTCATTTAATTATGGCCATTTTTGATCTTTGAACTCAAAGTGTGACCTTGGAGATAAGGAGGTAATTCTTTCGCGCGACACACCGTCCCATGATGGTGAACAAATTTGCAAAATGATTTTAAAATCTTACGATAAATGATAAAGTAATGGCCTGGACAAGCATTTGACCCTTGAACTCCAAGTGTGACCTTGACCTTGGAGATATCGACATACTTTTTTCACATGACACACCATCCCATGATGGTGAACAAATGTACCAAGTTATTTTAAAATCATCGATAAATGACATAGTCTTGGTCCGGACAAACTTTATGCTTAAAACACACTAAGTGACCAAGTGACCTAGTTTTTGATCCGGCATGACCCATATTCAAACTTGACCTAAACATCATCAAGATACAACTTGTGACTAAGTTTGGTGAAATCGGATGAAATTTCGGGACAGACTGACCAACAGACTGACAAAGTGACTCCTATACAGCGCCCATTACCAATGGTAATGGGGGTATAAAAATATAACATTAAGTCTCCAGGACAAAATAAGCCAAGCAGATCCATCTACCAGTATTCTTATTTCAAGTGCACAAAAATGACCTTGATACGTAAGTAGCATCTATATGAAACTAACTGCAATTTATTTAAATCTTACCCAATGTCACTTAAATACCAAAAATTGTGTTTAAATTTAGAAGAACATGTAAAGTGTCACTTATCGCATACATTTGTAAGTTTAGAAGATAATGTGAAGTTTAACTGATCGCATCTTATACAGACATTCACATGAGCCCTACCCTTTATTGCCAAATTATTTATCAGTACGCACCATTAACCGATTCATAATATCACTTTATTTATTAAAAACTGCAATTTCATAATAGTTAGGCCTGAACAGGAAAATACCATGGTAACTTGGCGTGAAGGACAAACTGCAATAAAAATATGAACACAATGAAACTCAAATTTTGATAGAAGCTGAAAACTGTTGTTTTTTTCATGGCAGGAGACTCATTGTCAAAAACCTTAGCGCACATCACAAAAACAACATAACACACACTGTCATGCATACAACAGGGGTCACTAGCTTTAATCTGTCAATGAACAAAAACTGCTATGTTCTGGTTTATGGGCACCTTAAATAGTAGGGTCTGAATAGTAGGGTCTTTCAAGAAAATGTCAACTGACAAGATTGTTTTACATACAATAAAGTATGCATGTACACGAAACATGTTTCTGTACATATTGCTATGGTATATAATAAGGCTTTTTAACATTATGCTATAGTTGATGTAAGACATATTCCTATAAATTTGATTTTCTAAAATTCAAATAGAATATCAACCCGTAAACGTATGTTTCAAATTCAGATGTCTTTTGCAAAAAATTCCACTTTTATTTTATCTTTTACGCCACAAAAACAAGATGTGAATAATAAAACACTTAATCCACTCAGTTTTGCTGTTTCTGAGTGGTAAAAAACCTCTACATAAATTAAGTAGTTTTTTCTTCAGGTAATTGAACTCAAGACATACAGAGATTAAATTAAGTAGCATTAAATTGGTTCACCTATTTTCATTCAACACTGGTATCACAAAGCTTAAAGGGATCTTTTCACGGTTTGGTAAATTGACAATATTGAAAAAAGTTGTTTCAGATTCGCAAATTTTCGTTTTAGTTATGATATTTGTGCGGAAACAGTATTACTGAACATTTACCATAGTCCAATATAGCCATTATATGTATCTTTTGACGATTTGAAAACCTAACAAGAGTGCCAAACTGTCACAAGATACGCCCGTTTGAAGGTTTTGGACAACTTGATAACTTTACCATGACCCATATTTGAACTTGACCTACATATCATCTAGACACAACTTCTGACCAAATTTGGTGAAGATCAGATGAAAACTACTTCAATTAGAGAGCGGACACCATGCTTAATGCTTGAAATGCACTAAGTGACCTCGTGATCTAGTTTTTGACCCGACATGACCCATATTTGAACTTGACCTAGATATTGTCTAGACACAACTTCTGACCAAATGTGGTGAAGATCGGATGAAAACTACTTCAATTAGAGAGCCGACACCATGCTAAATGCTTGAAATGCACTAAGTGACCCCGTTACCTAGTTTTTTAACCCGGCATGACCCATATTCGAACTTGACCTAGACATTGTCCAGATACAACTTCTGACCAAGTTTGGTGAAGATTGGAAAAAAACTAATTCAATTAGAGAGCGGACACCATGCTTAATGCTTGAAATGCACTAAGTGACCCTGTGACCTAGTTTTTGACCCGGCATAACCCATATTCGAACTTGGCCTAGATATCAACTAGATGCAACTGCTGACCAAGTTTGGTGAAGATCGGATGAATACAATTTGAATTAGAGTCCGGACAAAGTAAAATGCACTAATTGACCCTTTGACCTAGTTTTTGACCCAGCATGACCCATATTCGGACTTGACCTAGATATCAACTAGATGCAACTACTGACCAAGTTTGGTGAAGATCGGATGAATACAATTTGAATTAGAGTCCGGACAAAGTGGCGCCGTTGAAAATGCACTAATTGACCCTATGACCTAGTTTTTGACCCGGCATGACCCATATTCGAACTTGGCCTAGATATCAACTAGATGCAACTGCTGACCAAGTTTGGTGAAGATCGGATGAATACAATTTGAAATAGAGTCCGGACAAAGTGGCCCCTTTGAAAATGCACTTATTGACCCTATGACCTAGTTTTTGACCCGGCATGACCCATATTCGAACTTGGCCTAGATATCAACTAGATGCAACTGCTGACCAAGTTTGGTGAAGATCGGATGAATACAATTTGAATTAGAGTCCGGACAAAGTGGCGCCGTTGAAAATGCACTTATTGACCCTATGACCTAGTTTTTGACCCGGCATGACCCATATTCGAACTTGGCCTATATATCAACTAGATGCAACTGCTGACCAAGTTTGGTGAAGATCGGATGAATACAATTTGAAATAGAGTCCGGACAAAGTGGCCCCTTTGAAAATGCACTTATTGACCCTATGACCTAGTTTTTGACCCGGCATGACCCATATTCGAACTTGGCCTAGATATCAACTAGATGCAACTGCTGACCAAGTTTGGTGAAGATCGGATGAATACAATTTGAATTAGAGTCCGGACAAAGTGATGCCTTCCGCCAGCCGCCCGCCGCCAAGGGGTTTCACATAATACGTCCCGTATTTTATACGGGCGTATAAAAATTATAAAGCGTTACAACGCGAAACGATTGAATAATTTGGAGAGTTCTGTTGTTGTCGTTTATATTTACGAAACTACGAAGATTGCTTATATAAGGTATAAAATACTTAAACAGTGTATACCCGGCGATATAGCCAAGAGGGCTAATGCGTTTTTACTTCAGACTTACTCCAGGACTCCGGGGGTCACTGGTTCAAGCCCTGGTACCGGCTACTTTTTTTCCCTTTTTTTAATTTTATTCTGATTTTTTACTGGACCTTTTAAGATCCAATGTTTACATTTATCAATATAAAGCATTTAATGACAAACTTCAAAATATGCCAAAATCTGTGAAAAGGCCCCTTTAAAATATAGTCAAATGTGTTTGTGTTGCACAGAGCAACAACAAAATGAACCCTTTGTTTGTTTGTTTTTTAAAGAATATCATAAGCTTGTCTGAAAGAGATTATCACCAAGGTACCCCACACTACTGGTAACTACATGTACAAGGACTGTAAATATATTACTACTTTCACCAGTAGTCTTCCAAATTTAAACCAACTACATGAATCTTGACAATGGCCAAAATCTACATGAATCTGGTAAGAATTTGACCTGTCTAAGGCAGAAGATGCATTTACCATAAACTATCACTATGTCCACTAATGTACAATACTACATTAGACAACTTGTCCAAACTCTTTCCAAACATGTGTTCAATCTCTTGCAAAATTTCATTAACCTGCAAGTATAATAACTTCGCTTAGAAAGTTCAATATGTAGTCCTAAGTCATATGTTTTTTGTGTACCACCGGCAAACTGATTTCATCAGTGTTAATGAGAATTTCAGTAGTAAATAGGAATCAAAATCATTAATTTTGTCTGCAGGTTAGATCATTTGAAATCATTTAATCTGAGTGTTTTTGCTTTATTTTCTTATAATTCAACTTACATGTTTATTAAATAAACATCCTTTCCCTGTCCCCTCTCCCCAAAACAGGAAAACTAAGTAGTATTATGATGTCACATGACTATGGTAAATTTGAGTAGTTAAAAACACTCCTAGCAGGAGGAAGCCCTGCAGTAAGAGAGACAGTTGTTGCAAGAACTAGACCCGTGCCAAATACTTACTTTATCTTGAAAAAACGAGCAGTGAAAATGTGCAGTACTCCCAGATATTGAGAGTAAATGCAAATTATTTTTTCCATCTGTATTCAACACTGTCACTTGCTCCATTCGTGGCATACCAACAGGCCTGAAAATACATAAACAAAATACATTTAAACAATTATGATAAAACAAGCCCTTTTGTGGGAAAACTGGGCTTAATGCGTGTGCGTAAAGTGTCGACCAAGATTAGACAGAGCAGTCCGCACAAGCTTATCAGGGACAAAATGTTAAACATTTATGGAATTCTTCATTTTAAAAGTCTCTTCAAAACCGAAAATCCAATATATACAGAGAGTGTTGTCCCCTATTAGCATGTGAAGACTGCACAGTCTTATCTGAGAAGACGCTTTACTCACATGCATTATGCAAAGTTTTAGAAGAATGCATATAGAACCATTCACACACACATAATAAAATATTCTAACATGAAAATCCCTATTCTTCCCCACAACAAGAAAACAAAATTGTTGTACAACTATCAAATAAAATAGTGACCCTGATCATCAGCTGTTTCTATGAATTATTGAAGGCTTCTTTATTAATAGGAGGTAGCACATATTGCCTGATTATATTTGATAACTTTTTACCTTTATACAGTAAAAAATAATTAAATCTAATGTAGTTGAAGTTAAAAAATAATGGAAAAATAAGCTGGCATGGAAAAGGTCTTAGCTCAAGATTTTTTCATTTTTAACAGAGACCAACATTAAAGATATGTATTGACTTCACTAAAACATAATTTTCAATTTAGCTTAACAATTTATTTTAAACTGTTTTCAATACCATTTTATTAAACTGAATAAATTTAAAGTATCTGATATGAGATTGTCATTTTGTATTTTGATCATATAACATAATAGTTATCACCCAGACACATATAACTTCATCCCTGTATGATGCATCTAAACATGCAGATTTGCAAGGGATAAAGATAGCGAGTGAAATTTAATATCCTACTGATCAGCATATCTGAAGCTGCAACCGCAACCTGTCTAGGTATTAATCCATGGCATGTATGCTATGCTGCCAACTAGGCAACCAGAATCAACAATTGATTATTTAACAGTCCTTTTATGTTTAAACTATCAATCATTGGCCATTATTAATTTCTGTCACTTGAAACTTTACTAATTATAATAATGGGGAAAATCAATAGTCTAAATAGAGGAAACCGCAAGAGTTTATGAATAACAAGAGTGCCATGATAGTCCTGAAGTGCTCACCTGAATCCAAGCTACACCAATTGTAAAAGACTTGACCTAGATTTGAGGTTGGCCTAGATAAATAATCTAACCAAGTGTCATTAGTTGGGCTGGCTAGCACTGTCTGTAAAGCGCTGGGCTACAAATCCCACCACTGCGGGTTCTATCCCCCACCCTGGCCCCATTATATTATATGGGTATTGGTCATAAAATCCTTTCTTATGCCATTCACCTCCTTCCTCTGATTCAAGTATTGCAGTTGTCAGTTACTGGCATAAATATGAGCACCTGATACTGGTTAACCAGCTAGCCCAGGAAAAGTGTGAGTTGATAAACTCACACCCGTCAAAATTATGACTGTAAAAAAAAGGCCGTAAAATGAACATCCCAAAGCAAACAGACCCAATCCCAAACTGAAATTATAAAAAATCCCAATTTCCAAAAAAAAAAGAAAAAAAGAAGTGTCTTATGACTTATGATTATTAGTTTCTATAGCTCAATTATTTTGTTTAAACAACCTACAAACTATATAACCATAATTTATATGATTTTTATCCAAAATGGCCAGGAAAAGACCTGTTGTGTCAATATGTGTTGATAAAAAAATCCCAATTTGGTCCTTTTTGTTGATAAAAAATTTCAGAATTTGCCACTTTTAGCGATTAAAAAATCCCAATTTGACCAGACTCCTTTTCTCAAAATGGCTGTAAAAAACCACTGTGGCCTCTAGCCTGGTAAAATGTTTTTCTAACATTTGACTTATAATATGTTTTAAAGTGCAGTAGCCCAGATTTAAACTCAGCCTTAATATTGCCTGGATAATCATTCTGATCATGAGATTTACCACAAAAACTCCCATCACTTTGTACTCAGGTGAGCTAAAAATGTTCAGTTTTTGCAGACAGATTGGTAGCTAACAAGTGATGCTTGATCATTTGTGGATGAAATACGCAAAAATGACCATTTTGTATGGTACTTAAGTTAAAGGCTCTATAAAGGTGAAGATACGTAATTATTCACAGATTTTTAAATATTTTTTTCATATTTTATTTATAAAGGTAATCAAAAAACAATATATATAATAATTATGCTATTGGACATAATAATAATTATTAGCAATACAACTTGTTTTGAGCTCAAAATAAAGTGTTCTTCAAGTCAATTGTGTTTACAAACAATCAGTTTATTTACATCGCTGTTTACTCGCGAAAGAGAAAGTGAAAGTGACTCAGGTAACCAAAAATATAATGATGACATTTAACGTTTTCCGGTATCACTCACAAAGTAGGTCTCTTCTAAATGGTTAAAACGTTTGTAGTGATTTAATAAGTTACTTTCTGCTGGTAAAAAGTTGTTAAAATAGAATTAAAATTGAATTTTCTTTCGGCTATTTTTAGCATATGTCAACGGTCTGAGGCTACACATCACGTTAGTTGCAAAAATGTAAACATATCTTCCAAATATGAAGCGGGTTTATCTTCCATAATTCTTGACAACGTTGTACCTAAGCTGTGCTATTAGCAGTTTTTATGCAAGAGTAACTGAAATCCGGTAAAAATTAGACCAATTGATATGCTTCATAATTGTATTTGTGACCTTTATAGAGCCTTTAATATAAAGAACAAAATGCAACAAATAATATAATTATGCAGTAAATTGATATTGCTACTAGAACATAGCATTATCACCATGTTAACACTACAAATGTGAAGGCCAAGGTAATGACTGTTCTACATATGCTTCAACCAGTGAGAGGTCTGGTAACAGGTTTGACACTTTCAGGCTTGCTATCATGATGAACTGAATAAGTTTTCATATAGCAAAATATTGACAAAGACAAACATCTTTGAGGTTGATGACCTCGTTTAACTTTGTGAGATGTACTTAATATTATGACTCATTGTATATAAAGAAATGCATTCATTTTAAGTTAAATGATATTAACTTTGCCAGCAAGATAAACAGTTAATGATTCTAATTTAATACATTAAAAGAATCTTACTTACAAAATCACCTTTCAAAAAAAAAAGTTTACTTAATATTTTGGATATGCACAAAGTGTGTATCAAAATCAGTTCATTTGTTACCTAAACATTTCTTTTTTTAGACAAAATCCAAATAATAAAATCCTGCAGAACAAGAATCTGTGTTTGACAAACACAATCTGTGTTTGACAAACACATTTGCATCTGACAGATTCTTTATAAATGTTTGCAAGAGAAGGCCAAAGTCAAGGTAAAATTAGTTGATAGGTAACGGCCATAAGCAACAATTTTATTAACTGTAAAATTCAACAAAATTGTCACAAATCAATGGGTTGAAAGATTGTTATTACATGTAGGTCAAGATAAAGGTAAATATACTGCTGAATAATCGATTCTGAATTAAGCTTTATTAAATTTGTAATCCGAAACACGCTTCCGAATTTTAATGCCAATGCGACATTAACAAATTCTACCGTCAAATAAACAGTGCTAAAATATCCTTTGTCTGCATAAAAAACGCGCAAAAATTATGCAGACATGTACAACATCGCATGGAAAGTTTGGGTGTATTTTGTGTTGTATAAAAATATGTATATCACGTCAGGCGATTTATGCATGTTCAGTGGAAAAAAACACGCCCTGATTGGACGTTATTTCATCACATTTTTAAATAGTAACAAATGCCAAAATGTATTTCATACTTACAGGGGTGGCGAAATCTAACAAGAGCACCGCCTTGCGGGTGCAGACCGCTCATCTATTTTCTTTTTAAAGGTGAAGGGACTCTCATTTTCAATCACAAAGGAGGGAGGAGTGGAGTGAAGAGGGGTGTATAGTGTGGGGTTGTGGACATTTATTACATTATCTTCCAAAAAAGCGAAAAAAAAATAAAAAAATAAAAAAATCGGGGGGGGGGGGTATAGTGTGAGGGTGTGGTGATAATTTGTGAGATGATCTTAAAAAAAAAAAAAAAAAAAAAAAAAAAAATCAAAAAAAAATTTGGGGGGGGGGGGGGTGGGGGGGGTGGGGTGGGGGTATAGTGTGAGGGTGTGGTGGTCATTTGTGAGATGATCTTATAAAAAAAAAAAAAAAAAAAAAAAAAAATTAGGGGGGGGGGGGAGGGGGGGGGAGGGGGGGGAGGGCACGGGGGATGGTTTGGGTGAAGTCTATTGTGGTATGTCAGGTAAGAGTAGTTTCATCAAAGTATCAATCAAATCTAATCATAAATAAAGAAGTTATGGCAATTTTAGCAAAATTTAATAATTTGACCTTGAGAGTCAAGGTCATTCAAAGGTCAAAGTAAAATTCAAGTTGCCAGGTACAGTAACCTCATGATAGCATGTAAGTATTTGAAGTTTGAAAGCAATAGCCTTGATACTTCGAGTGGATCGAAACACAAAATTTAACCATATATTAAAAGTTACTAAGTCAAAAAAGGGCCATAATTCCGTAACAATGACAACCAGAGTTATGCAACTTGTCCTTTTACTGTACCCTTATGATAGTTTGTGAGTGTTCCAAGTATGAAAGCAATATCTATGATACTTTAGGGGTAAAGTGACCAAAACATAAATCTTAACCAAATTTTCAATTTTCTAAGTATAAAGGGCCCATAATTCCGTCCAAATGCCAGTCAGAGTTACATAACTTTGCCTGCACCGTCCCCTTATGATAGTTCATAAATCTTGCAAGTATGAAAGCAATAGCTTTGATACTGTAGGAATAAAGTGGACCTAAACACAAAACTTAATCAAATTTTCAATTTTCTAAGTATAAAAAGGGCACATAATTCTGTCAAAATGCCAGTCAGAGTTACATTACTTTGCCTGCACAGTCCCCTTATGATAGTTAGTAAGTGTTGCAAGTATGAAAGCAATAGCTTTGATGCTTAAGGAATAAAATGGACCTAAACACAAAACTTAACCAAAATTGTCAATTTTCTAAGTATAAAAAGGGCACATAATTCTGTCAAAATGCATGCCAGAGTTATCTAACTTTGCCTGCCCAGTCCCTTCATGATAGTAAGTAAGTGTACCAAGTTTGAATGCAATAGCATTGATACTTACTGAGAAAAGTGGAACTAAACGCAAAACTTAACCAAAATTTGCAATTTTTTAAGTATAAAAAGGGCACATAATTCTGTCAAAATGCACGCCAGAGTTATCTAACTTTGCCTGCCTAGTCCCCTCATGATAGTAAGTAAGTGTACCAAGTTTGAATGCAATAGCATTGATACTTTCTGAGAAAAGTGGACCTAAACGCAAAACTTAACCGGACGCCGACGCCAACGCCAACGCCAACGCCAACGCCAACGCCGACGCCAAGGTGATGACAATAGCTCATAATTTTTTTTCAAAAAATAGATGAGCTAAAAAAACTATACTTGTCCACGGACAACCATTTAGGAAATTGAACTTGTCTGTTGCTGAACTACACTTGTCCGTTAATGTTTATATTTATTAATTATAAACGGATTTATTGATTACCTGGTAATGTAAAACAATGTGGAATAAATCAAAATGAGTATAATTTGCTTGTTTTAGTTACACTTGTATTTTCATGGTACATTCATTATAGCAGTATATTATAAACAATATTAAGACTTTATCAAACTTTACTCGATCACTTTTTAGTGTGTTAAGCACTTTTTTCATGAGCAGACAAGGTGTCCTTACGATTTACAGTCATTCCAGTGTAAAGTCCACACTTATCTGGCAAAATGGGGAACTGTTAACATATTTTAGATGCAGCAATTTGATTATCATCAACTCGTAACCATGGAAAATCTTTTAGCCAAGTTTCTTGAACAGTTCTGGTGCGTTTATTTAGATCATATTTTATATCATAATCTTTCTTGTTTTTTTTAGGGGGTGTACTGCTCAAAGCTTCGGGTTTCTGCTCCATTGTTGAAGTTTTTTTTAAAAACGTTCATCTTTACCATTAAAAATTGTCTGAAAAAACAAGGTAGACAGTGTTTTGGATATCTTAGTTTGATATTTTTATTTCCGTCTGATTGTAAAAATAAAGAAACCAGTCTGTACACTGTCTAACAGTCAGGCCGAATGCTGAAAATGTGGCATGCTGCCGGTCTCTTAAAGAATAAGGGAGATCACTGCGCCGGAGAGTGCCCGTATTTTAGCTTGATTGCTCCACAAATAGCACTGACAATGTAATTGTGTGTCAACATCTTGTTTTGTGAAACTTAATTACAGCTTAAATACAATGTATTTTTTGTATTCCTCGACCCGACTTTTAAAAATCTGGTTGTCCACGGACAACTTAATTGAAAAAAATCAGTTGCCCAGACAAGCAAATGCACGACTCGGGCAACTCGGACATTTGATTTCGCCACCCCTGACTTACATGTAAGAATAATTGCGAATGTGTGTGTGTGTCTTGAGCACTTTTATCATAAATGTTAACCGGAATTTGCTATAAATTGGAATATATGGGATTATCGGGTAATGATTAGCGATATCAACTGTATAATATAAACGAAATGAA